>NC_085137.1:129885702-130210702 GCF_035046485.1 Aedes albopictus
AGATGTATCTTTTTCCTATCAAAAGTTATCTGCACTTTTCTAAATCATGACACTTTAGCGCACTGGGCCAGGTGCCGGTTGTTTACATAAATGCGGCGTTATTTCATAGTGTTTACGAACATTTATTTAAAATCTGAATCCACTAATGAAAAGTTAAAAGTTTCAGCAAAACACCAAAAAAGTTTAAAAAGCAATGTCCGCATCATTGAGAAACAGTTAAAAACGGGAACGAACCTCCAATTTTCCCTAATTTGGCTGCAGGTGCCGTTGTGTATACATGCAGGCGTATTCTCTGATGCTGTCGGGTGTCGTTGCGGTGCGCATGGAAATGTATGAAGAAAACGTGTCATGATTAACAAAAGTGCAGATAACTTTTGATAGGAAAAAGATACATCTCTAAATTTTTGATATGTTGTGTAAAAATGTCCCCGCTTTCAACTGACGCAAAAATTTTGAAAATCAGCGGTTGCCAACATGGTGAAAAAACAGTTTTGGTTTAAAAATCCAAGATGGCGGCCAAAATCAATATAGCCGACCTATTTTTTATAACTGTAAATAGTAGCCCTATCTTTCCTCTTTTCAACAACATTTTGTTAATAGGTGGTTTTTTGAGAAACTTTTGAGTTATAACGGTTTAAGCGAGCCAACAATTGATCAAAATCGAGGGGTCCGCAAAAAATAGTTGTGGCTCTAACTAACGGGGGGTCCATCAAATTGAATAACCAAATGCATTTTCTTACTTTTTTGGGGGGGACTTTCAGAAAATCACCACCTTAAACATTTTTGAAGACATGGTGTAAATAGTGGGACGGTCTCAGCGAGAGTTACCCATATATTATTTTATATATCTTGAGAACAGAAGTAGAAAATCTATTGATGTAAAAAATTTACAATTTTTCGAGAACGATCCAAAAAGTGTCAATCTATCACAATTTTTTTCCAACGTTTAAAAAGTACCTATGTTTTAAAGTCTTTTCAAGCATTAATATATTGTTGATAAACGTTCTAAATTTCATTCAATTCGATTCACTCGTTTCCGAGATATGACAGCTCAAAAATAAGTTCTCTGAAAAATAGTATTTTACGAGAACGGTTCTAGCTTCGCGAAAGATTAACCAATCGAGCTCAAATTTGTACCAATGATGCACATACATTAGGTTGACAAACAGCCAAAATTTGAGAATTTTTGATGCACTCTATGAAAAGTTACAGCTTGTTGAACTTTTTTGTGAGAGGAAAAAAAGTTGCCTATCCCAAGCATTTTGACCACCCCTGTATCTTCAATAGTTTCATCAAAGAGTCCTCCAAGGGTTGCTACATGTATTTCTATAATGCTTGCTCCAGGTATTCCTCCAGTTGTTCATCTAGTAGGGGATTTCCTGGGTTTTCCAGTCATTCATTTGATGAACTAGGTCTTTCTTGTAGAATTTCATTTATACTTCAACAGGTAGGAAAAAACTTCTTACTATTTCTCTCATTACGTCCTACCAAGCACTAAATCTATACTTTCTATGAAAACTTTCATAATTGTTAACTGAGAACTTGTTCTGCCAATTACCTTTATGCTATGCAAGTGCATTGCGTATTGCGTATATTGTATGGCAGGCACGAGGATACTCATTCCCAAGGAAGTCAAGAATATTTGAAATGCGTAAAGTTCCTGGATCAACCAGGATTCGAACCCGTTACCTTCTGTATGGTGTTGCTTAATACCCGCTTCGGCTATGTAATTCCTACAACTTATTAAGTGAGCATATCTAAGCTGTGGTAATAGATCCACGTGTCATTAATTACACGCTATATAGCGACTTTCCTACGTACGTACATATACGGTAGCGGCAACCTTTATCACCCCATCGAACATGATTAGAGAAAAGTTGATTGATCACCGCACGAGATCATGTTTCTCTTTGGGGAGGTGATTACCTTTCAAAACGTTCGTAGACGGATCGACAAACATGCCGTTGTTGCTGCTGCGCTACTGCTACGGTTGCCAACCAAGTAGCCTAAGGCTACCTTCGAGTAGTGGTCCCACATATGCCTTTTTATCATCGGACTTATCTCTCGCTCAACAGCAAAAAAAAACTTCAACTCACCAAACTCGAAAGTTTGTTTTGTCTGGTTCCCACCCGGCATGACTCACTGCATCAAACTCGTATTTAGCGTTTTCGCTGGTCGTCGATGTTGCAAGTCCCATAAAGTAGGACCTCTCGTCGTCGGAACGACGACGCGATGCGGGTTTGTTTGCTCCCACACTCCCTAAAATGGCACCGAGCAGAAGCTTGAGCGGGCAGCGAGCTTATTTGCATAGGTTTGGCGCAGGCTTGAACGACCACTGCACCGCAACTTTAGGCTATCTCTGGCTGCGCTGGCTGCCCGCCGCCGGAGATCCCTCTATGGCGAAATGAGATCAACAATCCAAACGCGCGCGGTGTTGAATCTAGGGTTGTGGCGGCGCCGACTACTTGGGTGCAATATGTGACCGAACAATGGGATCGTATCTTAAGGCGATGGAATTTATCTGGTGTATGTGGGTCTTATGGTTCATAATTTTAGTCATGGTAGACATTAGAAGTATTGTTTGTTTGATTTATGGGTCTAGACTATTTTCATTTTGTAGTTCTGCATGTTTGTTTGTGTTCGTTTAGTAGTTTTCACTGTCTAGTTATTATCATTTTCACCTTTTCATTACGTAGTTTGTAGATATTAAAATGTGTGTTTTTTTTTGTCTTTTTTCTTTCTTTTCCTTCTTTATTGTTTCGTACTGTTTGGTGTTCCTTATTGCGTGTTGCATGTGTTTTCCGTTGCCTGTGCTCCCTCACTTCTTTCCCTATCCGAACCCGTCCCGTCAAGATGTCGACGAAGAAAGCGAAACCGATCTGGCGAACGAACGAACATCGAGATCTTCGAGATCACCGGACTCCGGTTTCCGGAGCAATCGGACGTCTCAGGACCGAAAAATTTCTGGTAAGTAGTAGTAGTGCATGTGTTTTGCTTTTCATTTGTTTTTGGGTATATATGTTTGTCATTTCTGTTGTTGCAAGGAATTAGGCTAAAAAGTGTTTCATTAACCTTCAACCAAATATCTTTATATTATACTCGAAAAACCTAGTAAAAAATAACGGAGGATTCGTGCAAAAGACAAGATTTTTAAAAAACGAAATATGGGAACATTTTTTACACGATCGTAAAGATAATTGGATGTTCTTTTTTATCTGACTCCAACTGAACTTTGTTTATCAGATCGTGTAAATGAGGATGGTGCTTTGTATCTATCGAGTCATAGTCGTTTGATTGCACAGATCATTTTATCTTGTTCCAGAGCAGTGCATGGCTCAATGTATGTTTTAAAATGATAACGAACATACCAAAATGTACCAAATAAACAAGGTGCTGTTCAGAGATAAAATAAGTAAACAATACATTCTATTAGGCATAGCTGGCGTGAATGGATGAATCATTTAGCGTTTTACAAAAGTAATGTTGAAGCTTGTATTAGATAGTTCTTTGTTGATGGTAGAGATTGTAGACTATTTTTCATTTAAATTTCCTCCATGAAATAAAATGATATACTTACTTAATGAATCGGAAAATTAGATGGTAGATTTAAAATGAATTGGGTTACAGCAGAGAAGTTTTCTCTTTGATATGTTTAGGATATCTATCAGTCTTTTTATGTAATCTTATATAAAGTCTTGAATTTCCTCCAGAACAACATTTATTTTTGGATTTTTTCAACGTACGATTAACTCTTGGAATTCCAATAGAAGTTTTCGTTTGGATAGCTAGAAAGGTAAGTTTTACTCCGGAAGTTGGTCCTTTAGGAAAACCACCAAAACTCCAGGAATCTATCCTTGATTTTTAATGGAATCCCTGCAGAAATTCCACCAGAAATTCTAATTTTTTCAAAAGTTAATTTTTCTAAAATTCATCCAAGTTTTTTTTTCTGATATTCCATTAGGAGCTTCTTCTGAGGTTCCACCAGAAGTTTTTTTGATTCCTTCAAGTTTTTCTAGGATTCCGACAGGAATTCCTTCTGAGATTTTTTCAATAGTTCTATTTTAGCATTATTTAAGTTACCCTTTTCTGAATGCCCACCGGCAAGACGGCATAGTAAAAAAAAGCAAATTACTTCGGTGATTCGTCGAAGAATTTATCCAGAAGTTTCTTCCAGTAGAAACTTTTCTTAGGATTCCTGCGAGGGTCCCTTCATGAATTCATATAAACATTCGTCCTTGGATTCCGTCAAAAACTTCTGCTGGGCTCCTTCCAGAATCGTCTCTAGAAATTTTCCAGAATCTTACTGTGTACTTTTACTGAGTATCTTGTTAAAGTTACTTCCAAGAGCTCCTACTTGGATTCCTGTACAGTTCTTTCTGTGAATCCTTTAGAAGTTAATGCTGGAAAGTTGTTCAGCTTCCTTCTGAAAATCATCCAGGACTTTATTTTGGGACTCCACTAGTACCTTACCAATTTCATTCTGAAAATCATCAAAAGGTTCTTTCTAGGAACTCTCAAGTTCCCTATGGAAACCCTACAGGAGATCCTTGTGGAAGTCCGTCAGAAGAATCCCTTTGGAAAACTTCGCTTTCTTTCTAGGGAACTCTGGGAATCTTTCAGGATTTTCTGGATCATTCCGATTTTTTTTTGGAGAAAGCATAGACCAACCTCTTGTAGTATTTGCTAATATTTTCTACAGGATTTGCTTCCAGTCTGTTATACGGTTACCCCGAACATATCACAGAAGCATCCTCCATGGACGGGTTCTTAACGGTACGTCACCAACAGTATTTTATGAACCTTTGTAAATTCTAGAATCGTTGCAAGGTATTTTTGTTAGGGAACATTCAGAAATGACGTTGTTTTTTACCGATTTTGGACACCCTCTCTTCTCTCGTAGCATATTTTCCCATACCTAATACATGGTTCGTATTTCAAGACAGCTTTGAACTTTTAGTATACAATTACGACTGTAATAATTTAAGCTACATTGAATAATGCTACAGAAACAGTCGTGATGACTAAACTTTGCTCTCTTTATTCCTCCTGGCATTTGGAGCGGACCGGGAGTAATGGTTAAGGCACATGATTATCACGCTGAAGACCTCGGATCGAATCCCACTTCTGACAAAATATGAGTTCTTCCTTCGGAAGGGAAGTAACACCGTGGGTCCCTTGATGAACTCACTCGGGTCAAAAACCTCGGTAAGAAAGATAGAAAAAAATCCCTCCTGGCAACCTCTGAAACACTTTAAAAGTTTAAAACCTAACTGTCACTTTCCGGAAGACCCCCTGAAACCTTCAGCCGGAATCCATGGGGACATGTGAAGTATCGTTGTAGGATATTATTTTTAATATTCCAGCTCAGAACTTAAGTATTATTGAATAATGTTCTATAATCAGCCCTGATTACTAATCCTGATGCACTTAAAGCACCTTCAAAAACTTTGACCCTAAAATTTCATTAAAACTGATTGTTACATCATGAAACTCTCTCGAACCCCATTGAACTCTTACTGCAATCTCCTGCAACCTCTGAAACCTTCTGGAATCCCCTCTAGAATCCCCCTAAAACCCCATGAAAACTCAATGAGAAGATGTTTAATATTGTTTCTAAGTAGTGTAACTGGCTTGCAGCCTATAGTCTAAATACAAGCACCCTTGAGGTTTCCCCGTGGTGATGTTGTAACTCATCAACATCACTATCTATGGTGACATAGTTGACACTGTTAAACGGATTCCCCTTCGTTTTTTGTTGGAGCGCTGTGTTGGCAATTTGAGATACTGACGTAACAGGTTATCTGAGAGCCCAGAGCTTTCTGGCTTTTGTCTTTTCCACCTCTTCTTTGTCTTTTCCACCTCTTCGGAAATTCGCCTCTATCCAAGCACATTTGCTAGGCCATTCTGAATATGTCAGGTCAAGTCTGATGGATACTGTTGGAATACCATCCGGACCCGGTATGTACTTTGTTCACCTTGAGCGACTGCGCTATCGCGATGAATTCCTTATTGGCACTGGGGCTACCTAGCTTTGGCCAGTTTGGTCATAGGGGTCAGGAACCCATGGTCGTGTGTCGTGCCATGTGTCGCTGCGCGGAAAGCGGAAACATCTGCAGAATTTCGTAGTAGTGTTTCGGGGGCCTATGATTAAAAGGAGAAAATAGTTCTGATGATCATACCCAGACAACCAATTTGCACGTATAATGAAGTTTATGTTCATGTTATACGTACTTTTATGCGGCAAAGTTACATCGCATAAGATGCAGTAAAAGTGCCTTATGCGTACAGAAGTGGAGGTGCTATACGTGCATTGAAGGGAAAATAATGACGCTATATGGTGCTATATGACTTGAAGCGATATCTTATTCGATGTACGGTATGCACGATTGCGACGTAATATACACTCTGTCCAACTTCTATAAGACCACCCCCAAATTGTTTCAAGTCAACTATAATAATTACAATTTCGGATCAATGTGCGTATAATTGTGTAATGCATTACAAGTTATTATTTGTCTTAACTTTATTTTGATTGAAAGTTCCTTCTGTAACTTTTGCAATACAAAGTCTGTATTTTCAAGGTGTCCAGTTTCTATAAGACCATCTTTAATATTACACATTTTCATTAAGTAAAACTTATAAAAATCAACATATTGTAAGTTCAATAATCCGTAGCTTCGCCATTTTGATTAATGATTTGGATAATTCGATTGGGCATACTGTTTGTTAAATTCAGTAGAACATATTTCTCAATTTTGTCCCATTCTGTTGTTATAGCGGATTTCAGCTCATCAACGGTGGCATAATGCTTTCCTTCAGTATAAATCATACGAACCAAAATCCCCCAAAGCTTTTCGATTGGATTTAAGTCAGGTGAACACACCGGCCAGTCGAGTAAATCGATTTTTTGGTCCCTGAACCAGGGATGGCATTCACCTTTTGCAAAGAGTTACATTCACTTGCTACTATCTCAGTTCATAAGCATGCTATCAAAAAACAATGTATGGATAACTTTTACCTTGTAGTTTTATCTGAAAGTTTGCCGAATATCATAAGGGTCGCACACGCATGCTTAACTCGTGAGCGAGCTGTGAAAGCAACTCTCCACGCCGTGAATGTAAATTACATTCACGGCGTGGAGAGTTGCTTTCACGGCTCGATCACGAGTTAAGCATGCGTGTGCGACCCTTATGATATTCGGCAAACTTTCAGATAAAACTACAAGGTAAAAGTCATCCATACATTGTTTTTTGATAGCATGCTTATGAACTGAGATAGTAGCAAGTGAATGTAACTCTTTGCAAAGGTGAATGCCATCCCTGCCCTGAACCATTGCTTCGCTTCGTTGCTGGTATGAAATGCGGATAATGCCTGTTTGAATGTAAACTTCTTCCGATGATATTAGAAGAAGATGTCCTTCAAGAATACTGATGTAGCCTTACTATTCATTTTGAAAAACGTGAACGCTATCTTCAACTTTCCGATTACGCAAAAGCCTGCCCACACCAGGCATGAGCCACCACCGAAGTTCCGGAATGAAAAACATTGTTCTTCCTCCCTTAAATCCGTTAGTATCCATTGAAGTCGCCCGGATCATCCAGGTTGAACTTCTTTTCGTCGCTGAAGATTGTCTAATTTTTTTTAAACAATCTAGAATATAAAGCTTGATCCACTTAGTATTTGGCCGCACAAAACAAGACATTTCTTTGTCAAAAAATACATAGAAATACGGTTTAGGTTTTATAACTCAGGAAATTTATTAAACTTTGAAGAAAAAAATATTGAAAAATTATTCATCGGCATTTCGGATGAATTCTCGGACTTTTCGCTTAATACCGCTCATCATTTTTTGCACAGTAGAACTTTCAACTTGATCTGCCATCTTTTTCCACCACTTCTGCAAATCAGATGGTTTTTTGATTGTTTTACCACATTTTTTAAGTTTGCCTTTGATAATTGCCCAAAATTTTTCGATGGGACGAAAATCTGGGCAATTCGGAGGGTTGATAGTTTTCTCAATAATATCAATGTTATCCTTGTATACCATTCCATGACACCCCGGCTGTAATGGCAGCTGGCTAAGTCAGGCCAGAACTTCACCGGATCGTCATGTGATTGAATGAATGGCAAAACTCGCTTCTGAAGACACTCCTGCTTGTAAACCTGCCCATTCATGGTCGCTCCAATGATAAAAACATCCGTTTTCCTTCCACAACTGCAGATGCCTTCCCATATCATCAACTTGCGAGCAAACTTATCAGCATAGACGAATTTAAATCTTCCTAGGGCATCACCCTTGCGTTTGGCGTGGTAAAATTTGTGTCCTGGGAGTTGTCCAAAGTCCATTTTGACGTATCAATCAAAAAACCATCTGATTTGCAGAAGTGGTGGAAAAAGATGGCAGATCAAGTTGAAAGTTCTACTGTGCAAAAAATGATGAGCGGTATTAAGCGAAAAGTCCGAGAATTCATCCGAAATGCCGATGAATAATTTTTCAATATTTTTTTCTTCAAAGTTTAATAAATTTTCTGTGTTATAAAACCTAAACCGTATTTCCATGTATGTTTTTGACAAAGAAATGTCTTGTTTTGTGCGGCCAAATACTAAGTGGATCAAGCTTTATTACAAGCTTCAGAGTAATATTGGAATATTGAAGGTTTCGAAAAATAAAATTAAAAAAAAAAACTTTTCAAATTCCACTGCCGATTCATGTGAGTTTTCGCAAAACTCAGCTGTTTTTCAACATAAGAAGCTGTAAGGTTAAGAGCTTTAAACTTTTTTGTCCTTTTCATATGCGGGCTTTTTATCTAAACTTGTTTTGCGGGCTTTATCGAACTGTCTTCAGGCAAACCTTTAAATTCGAAGTTTGCTTGATGTGCATCAAGGATTTAGTTGAGTTCTAAGCTATTCTACATATCGCCCTCTTCTCGCGGTCAGATTGCTTTGATTCCGTTGAGCTCTTTTGTTTTTTTTTTCGTATCCTTCAGGATCAGCGAGATAATTGCTTGATGGGACTGGACTGTTTGTTATTATGACAAATATTTGCTATTGAAGCCCGATATTCATTGCGACGGTACACGCTGTGTTGGTCTTTTATTGGGCTTGTTTGACCAAATATTTGTCATGTCTAAAGGGACCTTAATTCCAACTTTTTCTTGGTGAAATGCTTCGATTCTTCCCTTCTCCTTCTCCGTGAGCACTTTACCCTTGGTCCCTTTGATACAGCAAAATGAAAACACGCGAATCTGAGAGTGGTCTTATACAAAATGGACACGATAGATCGCAAAAACAGTAGTTACTGCTTGGTGCATTCGCACACACACGATTATTCCTATGCATGGCACAGGTTTCACTCACCCAAACATATCGCGGTATAAATTGAAGTGATGTGTTTTCTTCCTGAGAAATGGCAATCAAAAATCAACTGGTCCTATAGAAAATGGACAGAGTGTAGCACCTTATGTGACTTAAAAATATTCGAAATAAAAAAATCTTGTTACCTAAGTACCGAACTAATAACCTTTGGATTTTCGAGCCGCACTTCACACTTAGCACCAAACACTTCTTGTGAAACACACTGATTAAATGTCATGACATTTTAACTCACCTCAGTGCTTGTTGGAATGCACTTGGTTTCCGTGCGCTATACATGTTCGGCAAGATCTTTGGAAATCAAAATGATGTAGCATGATTTCCCGCACAGTTACCATTACTCTTCTTTTGCTAGCACCACCCATTGTTAATTACACTAGTTTACAGCATTTTTGAACTCGGTAAGCTGATGATCGTTTTTATGTAGAAGCATGCCCTGAGTTCGAAAACGCGAAGGAAAAAAATTACAGTAGACCGGAAATTTTTTCGACTTTCCATACAAGGTTGATGGTTTGAAATCGATTTTTGTTCTATTTTTAAGCAAAGTCGCTTACTTCACACATCTCATTCTCCGTAATCAATGCTCCGATTGAGCTGAATGTTTTACTGTAACTCACCCACATATGATATGTCAAATAACCGTTGAGAAAGAATTTTTAAATTGTTTTTTTTTATTATTGAAAAAAATGCATTTCTTCATATTTTTTTGGAAACTTTTCTAAAATTTAAGGAGATCGTCCCCAAAACTCGCCAATATCTTGATTTTCATCAATCTGACGCAAAACCTGCATTCAGATGATCGAAAGGTATTATATTCAGCTTTTAATTTATGGAGAAAGATTTGAAATTGGTTGAACAAAACGCAAGATATTTGAATTTTATTAAATTCCATATTTTTAAAAGTTGTAAAACTCGATATTGAGCTAAAACTCAAAAACTGTTCTACTTTAAATTTTTTGAAGCACGGTTTCGAAATCAGCGCTAATTTATGCTTCAAAAATTTTGGTCGTTGACAGAAGTTCACGACTTTCGTTTTATTTTGTAAACTAGTGTTATAAGGTCAACAAAACAAACATGATGACTTTATAGCTTGTTTAGTAACCATAATGATAACATTTCATTTTCTTTTAACTTTTCGGCACTCCAACAGCACCTCTTTCATTGTTATCACATATCACATCGCAATATGCCAACGTTAACGATTCTAGCTTATGCGAGTTTGTATGTACATTTGAACGAGTATATTTTCACTTTTAAGCGATTTTGTTTGTACACCAATGCGAGTTAAACTAATATAATTAGAAAAGTAACAAGCGAAGTCGTATAATCATCGCAGTACGCAATTATGCGACTTCAATTGACACTTTGCGAGTTCACTTGAACGCTTTTACTACGATGTAGTCATGCATTATAAAAGTTAATTTGCACTCTTATATGATTTTATCAGATACATCGCAGTAAGTTCAAAAAATAACATCATATTCGATGAAAATTGTCCTTCAGCCGTACATATATGCGATAGTGACTTAAATAGTACTTTATACGATGTACAGCGTGCATCCTTATGCGATCCCTGGTTGTCTGGGTATTAACATCCAGCAGGTCAAAAAGTTCTTATAAATTCCTTTGATTTTAATTCGGCTAAACGGCATTCGGATAAATGACCCATTCTGTCAGATGGCATTCGACCAAATGGCGTTCGACCAAATGAAATTCGGCCAAACAGCATTCGGCCAAATGGCCGGACACAGATAAGCTCATCAGCTGTTTTCGTACGTACAAAGAGCGGAGAATTTCGGAAGAAATTCTTGTAGAAGTTCCTGAAGGAATCCGTGGATGAATTTCTTGGAGAGTTCTTGAATTAATCCTTGAAGACGTTTCTGAAGCCAAAGTTGCCGCTGAAAACATTTTCGAGTAAACTTTTGAGAAGTTCTTGGAAGAATACATGAGAAATCGTCCCAACTGTGGCAAAGCCTGTTTCTCGGCTTGGTGTTTTATTAGCAATTCTGCAGTTGTTGATGGAGATCGTTCCCTTCCAATGACCGCTTTATATTTGTATATCGTCAGGCTCGAAGATGCCCAAAGAAGTCAAGGAGGAATTTCTGCAGAAATCTTTGAAAAAAATCTGAGGGTACTCTGTGAGCAATTTTTCAAGGGTTGATTGATTGATTTAGCTTTACTATAGAGAGGGTTTTAGGATAAATATCTGATTGAATCAGGGGCGACTCGTGACCTTTTCGGCTACATGTTCAACTTTTTTGTTTGGCTAATTTACGAAGCCGATAATATAAATAACATCGTATGTACTACAAATTTTCATACTTTTTTATGTTTTAAGGTCGAGCTTGAAAAAAAAAGTATGCCGAATTCTATAAACATCTGCTTAATACAAAGCGAAACAGATGAATGATTATGACTTATGTTGTTTTCGTGATTGAACATGGGTTGGTACTGAATAAACTCGCAGTTGCAACCACATCCAAATTCAGTTGAGCCTGTACAAAAAATTATTTGATTATCATTGCATTTTATTATCATTTGTTTGTATGAACTTTGTTATGCTTTTTCAACTAATCTCAAACTAATCTCAAACACGACATCATAACATGACATGTCCACATAAAGGATAATCAGATACAAAAATATATCTTTGCTCACAACCACCCGATCCATCCACTAATTTCAAAATCAAATTTGCTCAACATGCTAACGTATTGAATCAGTCAATTGAATCAATTCAAAATTGTTTTTTGACCTTACTTTTAGAATATCCAATTTTGTGAAGTTTAACTCTATTAGCAGTGAACATGAAATGTGTTGATCCTTTGATTCCTCGCTGAAAACATAATCCATCAAGCATAGTCAACAACACATGCGCCGTGTGCAGAAAAAAACATCAGCGTGCTACATTCGTGGGCTCTGTTTGTTTCATCCGTATATACGGGTACCGTCGTCACAACTCACAACCAGTGCGATCTTGGCGATGGACAGTCAGATCGCTTTTCAGCTCTGAACATACACCAACACAATGACAAAAATGCTCGTATGTATTCTTATACAAACGGCACCTCGCATGTACGATGTTGCAGATGAACAGGCGACATAAACATTGCAGCCAAACAAATTCTCTGAGAGAGACGCAAGAGAGAAAAAACACTCCCATGCAACGCGACGGTTTGCACCGGTCGCGTCGGTACTCTCAGGTCGGTACGACACCAGAAATGAACATGCATCAACAACGATGGTCGTAAAATGTAGCGCATCCACCACGCACGTGTTTCTCGTAGGCGTATGAAAAATCGTCGTGCGATTTTCATAATGAACGGTTTCAGAGTTTTATTTTGGACGCATTTTTAATGTGGCTCCACATGTGCAATGCACATGTTGGACATCTGGACGAGTCGCCCCTGGATTGAATACTTGGAGAAACATTTCGAAAGATCCATGGAGGTATCGTAGGAGGTATGAAGGTAAATAAATCCGTTTTGTAATCTCTGAAGGAAGTTTCAAGGCGAAAAAGTATAAGTAATATTTTTTTCAGCAAATTCTTGCAACATTCTTGAAAGGATCATTGGAAAAATTCTTTGAAGAAGTTCTGGAGAAATCCCAAAAAAAATCGCGTAGGAATTGTTGAAACAATTGTTAGAGGATAACCCGAAAAAATATGTGTAGGAATTTCTTAAAGATGTTTGCCGAAATTCCGGAGGGGTCCTTGGAAAATTTTCGGAAATTTCGCCGCAGAAGTCTTTAGAGCATTTCTTGTAGAAACCATACGAGGCCTTCTTGAAGAAATCCTTGGAGAAATTACTGAAGAAATCTCCAACCATAATTTCTGGAGGAACTCCAAGTAAAATATCTTTCACAGCTCATAGAGAAATATTTGAATATTTGCCTGGAGGATCATCAGTGAGAATTCAAGTAGGAATCATCTTCTGGGATTTTTCAAAGAGTTTTTTCTGAGATTCATCCTTTTGAAAATTTCGAGATTCTTCCAGGAATTCCTTCCCGGATTCTTTCAGGAATTCCTTCCTAAATTCCTCTAGAATGTATAGGTAGGATGTCCTCAGGAGTTCTTTCTGAAATTGATCCAGGAGATTTTCCCTGGTTTCCGCCAAGAATTTTTATCGGTAATCTTCCAGGATAAGGTGACCCACACTTATATGAAAAACAAAAATTTCGAAAAATGCTAAGTCTTACCTCCTCAATCAATTTTTTTGGACTCCCAGAAGCTACGTTCAAAATTTAAGCAAAATCGGTTGAACCTAAGGGGGCGCTCAAAACGTTTGAAGTTTGTATGGGAAAACTTGGGCAAATGTATGCAGAAATTTTAAGTTTACGAATTTTGCTGCTAGGTGGCGCTGAAAGCGTTCAATAATCAAACCCTTTGGTATTATTGTAGGTGACTATATGCCAAATAACTTTGTCGAAGACCGCAAAGTGACCTAACGTCTGTGATAAAAGTTATACTCTAGGTAAAGTGAGGATAAACTTTATTGTTGTTTGTTTGGGATAGGCAACTTTTTTTCTCTCACAAAAAAGTTCAACATGGTGTAACTTTTCATAGAGTGCATCAAATATTATCAAATTTTGACCGTTTGTCAACCTATTATATGTGCATCAGTGGTACAAATTTTACCTCGATTGCTTAATCTTTCGCGCAGTTCTGTTCTGGTAAAACGCTATTTTTAAGGCTATCAATTTTTGAACTGTCATATCTCGGAGACCAATGAACCGAATTGAATGAAATTTTGAACGATTATCAACAATATAGTAATGCTTGAAAATCCATCAAAACATAGGTACTTATTAAACGTTGAAAAAAGTAATGATGGTTTGACATTTTCACCCATATAGAGGAAAATGAGTAAAATTTACAATACTGCACAAAAATTACTAAACATGTTCTTCCTTTAATCCAAATAGGCTCTTATATATCTTAGTATAGATATCTTCTGAACAGAAATAGAAAATCTTTAGATATCAAAATAAAATTTAATGACATTGATGTAAAAAAATACATTTTTTTTCGAAAAAGATTCAAAATTGTCAATCCATCATAACTTTTTTCAACGTTTAAAAAGTACCTATGTTTTGATGAATTTTCAAGCATTATTATATTGTTGATAATCGCTCAAAATTTCATTCAATTCGGTTCACTAGTCTCCGAGATATAACAGTTCAAAAATTTATAGTCTTCAAAATAGTGTTTTACCAGAACGGTTTTAACTTTGCGAAAGATTAACCACTCCTCTCTCCTCTTCTTGGCGTAACGTCCTCACTGGGACAAAGCCTGCTTCTCAGCTTAGTGTTCTATGAGCACTTCCACAGTTATTAACTGAGAGCTTCCTCTGCCAATGACCATTTTGCATGTGTATATCGTGTGGCAGGCACAAAGATACTCTATGCCCAAGGAAGTCAAGGAAATTTCCTTTACGAAAAGATCCTGGACCGACCGGGAATCGAACCCGTCACCCTCAGCATGGTCATGCTGAATACCCGTGCGTTTACCGCCTCGGCTATAGGATTAACCAATCGAGCTCAAATTTGTACCACTGATGCACATATGATAGGTTGACAAACGGTCAAAATTTGAGAATATTTGATGCACTCTATGAAAAGTTACAGCATGTTGAACTTTTTTGTGAAAGAAAAAAAGTTGCCTATCCCAAACATTTTGGCCATCCCCTGTAAAGGAATAATATCAATAATGAAATCTCAATACTTTGCCTCACTTTGCCTAGGGTATAACTTTTTTCACAGACGTCGGATCACTTCGCGGTCTTCGACAAAGTTTTTTGGCATATAGTCACCTACAATAATACCAAAGGGTTGTTTATTGAACGCTTATAACGCCACCTAGCGGCAAAATTCGAAAACTTAAAATTTCTGCATACATTTGTCCAAGTTTTCCCATACAATCTTCAAGCGTTTTGAGCGCCCCCGTTTTGAGCGTTTTGAGGCTCAACCGATTTTGCTCAAATTTTGAACGTAACTTCTGGGAGTCCAAAACAACTGATTGAGGAGGTAAGGCTTGGCATTTTTCGAAATTTTTGTTTTTCATATAAGTGTGGGCCACCCTATTCCAGGAACTTCTTTTGTAATCACTTCGGCGTTTTTCCGGAATCTCAGAAGAAAATCCTCAGAAGACTCTTGTGGAAATCCTAAATGGGCAGAGTGAATTCCAGAAGGAACTTTTGGTGGAATACCGGTAGAAATCAGAAATTCCCAGAAGGAGAAATTTTTGAAGGAACTCTTGGATAAATCCCAGAAACAACTCCTGGTCATTCTTGGAAAATCTTGGAGGAATTCCAAAAAGAACTCCGGGAGGTATTCTTAGAGGAACTCCTGAGGGGAGAAGGAGCTTCTGCAGGAATTTAAGAATTACTTCAAGAAACTCCGTTAACGAAATTCTATAAGGAACTTCTTGGCGAATCCTAGAAGAAAAATCTTGAGGATTCCCAGAATTATTTTTTGGAGGAACAGCAGAAGAAATTGCTGGAGTAATTTCAGTAGGAACTTCTAGGGGTTCCTCGAAGGAACCTCTGGAGAAATTTTAGAAAGGACTCCTAAATTAATCTCTGAAAGCACTGCTGGAAGAATTTCAAAAAGAGATCCTGAATGAATTTCAGAAGAAGAAAAACTCCTGGAGGAAACGGAGAAGAAACCTCCGTAGGAAAATCAGAAGGAAGATCAGAAGGAATGCCTGACGAATATTATGGAGGATTATCACTTTGCAGCAGGTAAATTCGCTGGAATATTTTTACTAACTGGAGTTTACCCAGTAGCCCATGGCTGTATATTTAAAAATAAATAAATTATTAATAAAATTAACGGTTATTTTAAAGACATGGAGACGTATTCCCTACAAATATGAGCACAAAGGTTGAAATTAAAAAAAAAATGCAGCTCAAAAATGGCTTGAAGAACATTTCCTATTTTTTGTTGTGTTATGTAAAATTAGTTCAACTTTCGTTAAAAAAAAATAAAAAAAATAGCAATTGTTATACTACACGTCGTGAAACGTGGAGGGTTTGTAGTTCTTCGAATATAATTAGACCCGTATTTTTTTATTTCTTCAGTAGGGTGACCAATTTTCAGATAGGGTGGTCCTAAAAAGCAAAGTTCTTAAAACTATTTTTTTTTTAAACAAAACTTTTGAACCAGTTGACCGATTTTAAACTTCCTTTTTTTGAAAGCTATTGAATTCTAGTTTTCAGAAAAAATACGTTAAATGGGCCAAATTACTTTTTTTGTGTAAGAAATATGCAAATATATTAGTTTTTCCTTGTTTTTGTGGTCTCGGGACCAAAGAGTTACCCTGATTTTATATTTTTATCAGAAAAGTCAGGAAATTTGGCGTAACATATCAAAAAATCAGAGATGTATGTTTTTTTTTAGTTTTTGAGATATGATTTTTTCGAAAATATTGCGACATTTGCACCCATTTAGACTCGGCCGAAATTCATTATCATCACAGTCGAATTTCTCACACGACTTCGCAGCGGCTGGCATACACAAGTTCGGTTGAGTTCATGGCAGGGGTGTCGGAAGCACAACAGGTAAACAAAATAAGTTTGATTATTGTGAAATTTCGCTGGGAAATGATGATTCAGTGGATTTTCAAATTATCACAGTAGTCTAAACATTAATGAGAAACCCAATAAAAGGCCAAATTTTCCCACACAGAACATTTTTTTTTAATTTGATTATATTTTGAATCCTTATACATAAATGTACCAAAAAGACCAGGAATCACTCAAAAAAGCAATACAAGGCATAGTTTTATAAGAATTTACAATTTAAGGCAATTTAGAGCAGCTAGTTTCATATTATATGACTCTCTATGTTTAAAAAAAAATCATATCTCAAAAACTAAAAAAACATGCATTACTGATTTTTTGATATGTTACGCCAAATTTCCTGGATTTTCTGATAAAAATATAAAACCAGGGTACCCCTTTGGTCCCGAGACCTTGAAAACGTGAAAAAACTAATATATTTGCATATTTGCATTTGTTAGAACCACGCTATCTGAAAATTGGTTACCCTAATGTCGAAATAAAAAAATACGGGTCAAATTATTTTCGAAGAAAGAGACGAAGCCAAGGGCTGAAAGTCTCTCAAATAAAGATAAATCAATCAATCAATTATTTTCGAAGAACTACGAACTTATCGTGTTTCGCGATATCGTTTTTCTATGGAATGGCTGTATATTATTTTTTTGTTATGCCTTTCTGATTCTGATGGGTTAAAGCCGCTATTCCTATCCGCCAATGAATTAATCTTCAATGATCCTAGTGGTTATCTATGCAAGCAGAGAGGCCACACGAAGGTTGAAACAGCCCCTTTTAAAGACTGAACTCAGAGCCGGATCAGCGCTAATCAGGATTGTTCATTTGAACCTACTTCCATCCAGTTGATTGCCTAAGCTGGATACAGGTCGGGAACATACTTTAAGGCCTAGCTACGGTTTCAGGGGACGAAAAGCAGCGCCAACTTTAGCCAATCCTCCGTTTCTGGTCAACGTCACCCGGCCCTACAAAGGGAATAGAATGTCGTTACTAGCTCCAGACCTTATGCATGATTACCTAAGCGTGTACCATCTCAGTTGTCAATTCCATTGCGTTAACCAGTATACAATAATCAGGAACAAACTACATCAAGTGTTAGAGTGGTTGTTGAACGTCAAACTTAGATTGAAGTTGTTTTAGCCCACACTCGAGCGGACTTGGTGTGATTGTTAAAACCCGGAACCACAGACAAACAGACGTCTCACCCTACTCACTTCTCATCGTCATCCTTTTTAACGGTTAGTTCAAATATAGTGTAGTTCGCAAATCGCTCGATCACGGCGCTCGCATCGTTTTTGCTCTTGTTTGACGTTTGCTCACTAGTGCCACCTACTGAGTGGTTTGCGTAACACAGCCTGGTTAGCATTAGGCGATTATGTTTTCGTGACGATGATTTATATCGCAATTTGTTCCAAGTGATACGTCTGTTTGTCTGTGCCGGAACTATCACTTTGAGTACCTGGGATCGAATTCCACTCCTGGCATACTCACAAAACTCTATTAAGATTTCATTTGTTTGTTGGTTTTTACCAAGATTTTTCTTGTTGTATGTTTACATGACTTTATGTCAATGGTACCTAAACTCCTCTTATTGTGATCAACCTGCAATAACAAACGTAATAAAAGTAAATAAAAGATTGCTTGTACTTAAGAAGGTTTTTGAATGATTCGTTCAAAATGATTCTATTGTACTAAACCATGCATCTCTACTAGATTCTCTAGTTTTGCTGATTCCTTGCAACAACTCCATGTACACATATTGTAGTGTTTTTCGTTTTTCAGCACCAATGTAGTGTAGCTAATCTGATTCATATATTTTTCTTTCTCTTGTCATCATTCAATCTGTTCGCACCCTATCCATCGTGTGTCCCGTGTATAATCTCACCGTTTTCCGTTTGAAACATCTTGTTTGTCACAAACCACACTTCACTCCGATTATTCGCACCGCACGCGGAAATGGATTTCCCGCTATATGTCTGCGTACGTGCATGTTGCATGATTTCGTTCACCACCTCCCTGCACACTACATGGCGACCGTGTGCGCACCACATACCGTGCTAATCCTCCCTGTGAAGGCACCTCGACCACCAGCGCCGGTTTGGACCTGTACTGGGAAGCAACCGGACGACGCAGAAGCTCAGGTAATTTGTTCGGTGCACTTCTCACCGCGTTCGTGTCCTAGTAGGTAGTGGCATGAAATATGCATTAGGCGACAGGATATCCCAGTTTATTAAAGCATTAGTCATGTAACTACCTAGCAGCATCAGGGAAGCACCTTACTAACTAACTACTACCAAGCTCAAGGTAAGTTTCCGGTGAGAGGACTAACCAAAGGCATCTGCAGCAGCGCGCTGCAGCGCTATGGAGGCGGTTGTAGCTGAAACAAGCTCTCACACCTGTTGGTGTTGTTGCTGTTGTTTATGGAGAGTTGATATTCATGGTGTCTTCCTCCGGTATGTGTGATGGAGAGGGTGGTGTTGGGATTAATATCTGCGGGGTTCGTGATGCGGTGGGAAGCTGTAAATTTTCCCAGCTACGTGGTTCCGTGCCGAAAAGTGCATGTGCCAGGCCAGGGCCAAGCGAGCCAGTCGGTGGTACGCTGATGCAAGTGTGAGTTCGTGTTTCCTCGAATTAGCAACAACTCACCTTGTGTATCCCTCGGTGTTGCTTAGGGATTTAGTGTGCTGGTGGTGGGGAACATTGCTTCAAGTTTGGTAGATTAAGTGTGGCAGGTGCTTTCCTCGAAAATAATTTATTATGTAGAACAGGACCTAATCGTGCATGTTTAAGCCAGAGGTGGAAACTAAAAGCGTTATTTATTAATCATGATTTATCAAGAAGCATGATTTGCTTAGCTTGATCGATATACGTTCAGTTAGATAGAAAAACGATTTGATGAAGTCGAATTGAAATCTCGATCCACTGATATTAACTGGCTCATATTATTAATAATGTTCTACAACCAAATGAACTTCTGCTTCCTGCTGTTCCTAGCAATAATGCTAATTTGAGATGCACTAGCATATATTCAGTTCGATATAATAATCAGCAATAATTATTCCATAAACTCCGCAATGATATGCCATTATAATAAAACCATCGCTTTCAGCAAACTTCAATTTAATTAATATCCAAATGATGCTCGCCGACACATAATCCGCACAGAATGTGCTCAATCATATCATATCACTCGAATGGGGACAATAAAATCATGCATACGTGAATACCGGCATACCTATTGTCGCTTGGTATATCCACCACCCGGCTTAAAATATGCTGCTTCCCACATCATACATTACGATACGCTTATCAACTGTTTACTCAACTAGACTGCCCACAAACACACATGAATACTGTTTCTTTGCCCAATAGGGTAGGCTAATTGTCTGTCTAACTCTTGGAATGTGGAATCAAATCACATAAAAAGCGAAATCATCGAGTTCTAAATCCCTCTATCTTTTAACTTTGTTTTCTTTAAATTCCCTGAAGAAATTCTTGAGGAAATCCCTGGAGGAGTTCATGAAGAAATCCCTGGAGGAATTTCTGAAGGAATCCATTGGAGGAATTCCTGAAGGAATCTATTGGAGGAATTCCTGAAGGAATCCCTGAAGAAATTCCTGAGGGAATCCCTGGAGTACCTCCTGAGGGATATTTTGAAGGTATTGTTGAGAGAATCCCTGGAAGAATTGCTGTGGGAATCTCTGGAGGAATTCCGGAGAGAATCCCTGGAAGAATTCCTCTAGGAATCTCTGGAGGAATTCCGGAGGGAATCCCTGGAGGAATTCCGGAGGAAATCCCTGGAGGAATTCCGGAGGGAATCCCTGGAGGAATTCCTGAAGGAATCCCTGGAGGAATTCCTGAAGGAATCCCTGGAGGAATTCCTGAAGGAATCCCTGGAGGAATTCCTGAAGGAATCTCTGGAGGAAGTCCTGAAGGAATACCTGGAGCAATTCCTGAAGGAATCCCTGGAGAAATCAGGCCAAATATTTCAAAAGGTCCTATCTGCATTTGAGAGGCTCTCTTTGTTTGCTTTCTCTTTCAATTATGGCAATGTAATGGTACATTTTTCAACTATTTCTGCAGTACAAATCGAAAGACGATTGTTTTGACCATCGTTCAATGCAAGGAGACAAACATAATACAGATAAACAGCTGAGATATTAACGTAAGAGAGGGAAACTAAAAAGAGCCTCGCTTCAGCAGATAGGACCTTTAGACATGTTTGGCCTGAAATTCCTGAAGGAATCCCTGGAGGAAGTTCTGAAGGAATCCCTGGTGGAATTCCTGAAGGAATCCCTGGAGGAATTCCTGAAGGAATCCCTGGAGGAATTCCTGAAGGAATCCCTGGAGGAATTCCTGGAGGAATCCCTGGAGGAATTCCTGAAGGAATCCCTGGAGGAATTCCTGAAGGAATCCCTGGAGGAATTCCTGGAGGAATTCCTGAAGGAATCCCTGGAGGAATTCCTGAAGGAATCCCTGGAGGAATTCCTGAAGGAATCCCTGGAGGAATTCCTGAAGGAATCCCTGGAGGAATTCCTGAAGGAATCCCTGGAGGAATTCCTGAAGGAATCCCTGGAGGAATTCCTGAAGGAATCCCTGGAGGAATTCCTGAAGGAATCCCTGGAGGAATTCCTGAAGGAATCCCTGGAGGAATTCCTGAAGGAATCCCTGGAGGAATTCCTGAAGGAATCCCTGGAGGAATTCCTGGAGGAATCCCTGGAGGAATTCCTGAAGGAATCCCTGGAGGAATTCCTGAAGGAATCCCTGGAGTAATTCCTGAAGAAATCCCTGGAGGAATTCCTGAAGGAATCCCTGGAGAAATCAGGCCAAATATTTCAAAAGGTCCTATCTGCATTTGAGAGGCTCTCTTTGTTTGCTTTCTCTTTCAATTATGGCAATGTAATGGTACATTTTTCAACTATTTCTGCAGTACAAATCGAAAGACGATTGTTTTGACCATCGTTCAATGCAAGGAGACAAACATAATACAGATAAACAGCTGAGATATTAACGTAAGAGAGGGAAACTAAAAAGAGCCTCGCTTCAGTAGATAGGACCTTTAGACATGTTTGGCCTGAAATTCCTGAAGGAATCCCTGGAGGAAGTTCTGAAGGAATCCCTGGTGGAATTCCTGAAGGAATCCCTGGAGGAATTCCTGAAGGAATCCCTGGAGGAATTCCTGAAGGAATCCCTGGAGGAATTCCTGAAGGAATCCCTGGAGGAATTCCTGAAGGAATCCCTGGAGGAATTCCTGAAGGAATCCCTGGAGGAATTCCTGGAGGAATTCCTGAAGGAATCCCTGGAGGAATTCCTGAAGGAATCCCTGGAGGAATTCCTGAAGGAATCCCTGGAGGAATTCCTGAAGGAATCCCTGGAGGAATTCCTGAACGAATCCCTGGAGGAATTCCGGAACGAATCCCTGGAGGAATTCCTGAAGGAATCCCTGGAGGAATTCCTGAAGGAATCCCTGGAGGAATTCCTGAAGGAATCCCTGGAGGAATTCCTGAAGGAATCCCTGGAGGAATTCCTGGAGGAATCCCTGGAGGAATTCCTGAAGGAATCCCTGGAGGAATTCCTGAAGGAATCCCTGGAGTAATTCCTGAAGAAATCCCTGGAGGAATTCCTGAAGGAATCCCTGGAGGATTTCCTGAATGAACCCCTGGAGGAATTCCAGAAGGAATCGCTGGAGGAATTCCTGAAGAAATCCCTGGAGAAATTCCTGAAGGAAACCCTGGAAGAATTCTTGAAGGAGTCCCTGGAGAAATCCCTGGAGGAATTCCTGAAGGAATCCCTGGAAGAATTCCTGAAAGAATCCCTGGAGGAATTCCTGAAGGAATTTCTGGAAGAATTCTTTAAGGAATCCCTGGAGGAATTCCTGAAGTAACCCCTGGAGGCAATCCTAAAGGAATCCCTGTAGGAATTCCTGAAAGAATCCCTGGAGGAATTTCTGAAGGAATCCCTGGAGGAATTCCTGAAGGAATCCCTGGCGGCATTCCTGAAGGAATCCCTGGAGGCATTCCTGAAGGAATCCCTGGAGGAATTCCTGAAGGAATCCCTAGAGGAACTCCTGAATTAATCCATGGAGCAATTCCTGAAGGACTCTCTGGAGGCAATCCTAAAGGAATCCCTGGAGAAATTTCTGAAGGAATTCCTGAAGGAATTCCTGAATGAATCCCTGGAGGAATTCCTGAAGGAATCCCTGGAGGAATTCCTGAAGGAATCCCTGGAGGAATTCCTGAATGAATCCCTGGAGGAATTACTGAAGGAATCCCTGAAGGAATCCCTGAAGGAATCCCTGGAGGAATTCCTGAAGGAATCCCTGTAGGAATTCCTGAAGGAATCCCTGTAGGAATTCCTGAAGGAATCCCTGTAGGAATTCCTGAAGGAATCCCTGGAGGAATTCCTGAAGGAATCCCTGGAGGAATTCCTGAAGGAATCCCTGGAGGAATTCCTGAAGGAATCCCTGGAGGAATTCCTGAAGGAATCCCTGGAGGAAGTCCTGAAGGAATCTCTGGAACAATTCCTGAAGGAATCCCTGGAGAAATCAGGCCAAATATTTCAATAGGTCCTATCTGCATTTGAGAGGCTCTCTTTGTTCACTTTCTCTTTCAATTATTACAATGTAATGGTACACTTTTCAACTATTTCTGCAGTACAAATCAAAAGACGATTGTTTTGACCATCATTCAATGCAAGGAGACAAACATAATACTGATAAACAGCTGAGATATTAACGTAAGAGAGGGAAACTAAAGAGAGCCTCGCTTCTGCAGATAGGACCTTTAGGCATGTTTGGCCTGAAATTCCTGAAGGAATCCCTGGAGGAAGTTCTGAAGGAATCCCTGGAGGAAGCCCTGGAGGAATTCCTGGAGGAATCCCTGGAGGAATTCCTGAAGGAATCCCTGGAGGAATACCGGAAGGAATCCCTGGAGGAATACCTGAAGGAATCCCTGGAGGAATTCCTGAAGAATTCCTGGAGGAATTCCTGAAGAAATCCCTGGAAGTATTCCTGAAGGAATCCCTGGAGGAATTCCTGAAGGAATCCCTGGAGGATTTCCTGAATGAACCCCTGGAGGAATTCCAGAAGGAATCCCTGGAGGAATTCCTGAAGAAATCCCTGGAGAAATTCCTGAAGGAATCCCTGGAAGTATTCTTGAAGGAGTCCCTGGAGAAATCCCTGGAGGAATTCCTGAAGGAATCCCTGGAAGAATTCCTGAAAGAATCCCTGAAGGAATTCCTGAAGGAATTTCTGGAAGAATTCCTTAAGGAATCCCTGGAGGAATTCCTGAAGGAACCCCTGGAGGCAATCCTAAAGGAATCCCTGTAGGAATTCCTGAAGGAATCCCTGGAGGAATTTCTGAAGGAATCCCTGGAGGAATTCCTGAAGTAATCCCTGGAGGAATTCCTGAAGGAATCCCTGGCGGCATTCCTGAAGGAATCCCTGGAGGCATTCCTGAAGGAATCCCTGGAGGAATTCCTGAAGGAATCCCTAGAGGAAGTCCTGAATGAATCCCTGTAGCAATTCCTGAAGGAATCTCTGGAGGCAATCCCAAAGGAATCCCTGGAGAAATTTCTGAAGGAATTCTTGAAGGAATTCCTGGAGGAATTCTTGAAGGAATTCCTGAATGAATCCTTGGAGGAATTCCTGAAGGAATCCCTAGAGGAATTCCTGAAGGAATCCCTAGAGGAATTCCTAAAGGAATTCCTGGAGGAATTACTGAATGAATCCCCGAAGGAATTCCAGAAGGAATCCCTGGAGGAATTCCTGAATGAATCCCGGGGGGAATTCCTGAAGGAATCCCTGGAGGAATTCCTGAATGAATCCCTGGAGGAATTCCTGAAGGAATCCCTGAAGGAATCCCTGGAGGAATTCCTGAAGGAATCCCTGGAGGAATTCCTGAAATAATCTCTGGGAGGAATTCCTGAAAGAATCTCTGGGAGGAATTCCTGAAAGAATCTCTGGGAGGAATTCCTGAAGGAATCCTGTTAAGAAATCCTGAAGGAATCCCGAGAGGAATTCCTGAAAGAATCCCGAGAGGAATTCCTGAAGGATTCCGTGGAAGAATCCTAGATGAAATTCCTGGAGGGATAGCGGAAGAATCCTGGAAGGACATCCTGAATGAATCCCCGGAAGGAATTCCTGGAAGAACCCTGGAAGGAATTCCTTTAGAAATCCTGGGAGGAATTCTTGGACGGATCCTTGGAGGAATTCATGAGTGAATCCCTGAAGGAATTCCTGACGGAATCCCTGAAGAAATTCCTGAGGGAATCCTTGGAGGAATTTCTGATGGAATCCTTGGAGAAATTCCTTAAGGAATCCTTGGAGGAAGGAATCCCGGTAGGAATTTCTGAAGGAATCTCTGGAGGAATTCTTGAAGAAATCCCTGAAGGAATTCCTGAGGGGAATCCTGAGAGAATCCCTGGAGGAACCTGCAGGATTCCCTAGAGGAATTCCTGAAGGGATTCCTAGTGGAATTTATGAAGGAATCCATTGAAGAATTCTTTAGGGAAACCATGGGGGAATTTCTTAGGGAATCCCTGGAGGAATTCTGGAGGGAATCATTGGAGGAATTCCTGAGGGAATTCCTGGAGGAAAAATTGAGGGAATTCCTGGAGGAATTCCCGAGGGAATCCCTATAGGAACTCCTGAGGGAATCCCTAGAGGAAGTCCTATGGAAATCTCTGGAGGAAGTCCTGAAGGAATCTGTGTAGGAATTACTGAGGGAATCCCTAGAGCAACTTCTGAGGGAATCCCTGGAGGAATTCCTGAGGTAATTCCTGGAGGAACTCCTGAGGGGATTTCTGTGGGGATCCCTGGCGCAATTTCTGAGAAAATCTCTGAAGGAAATTGTGAGGGAATCCCTGATGGAGTTACTGATGGAATTCCTGATGAAGCCCTACAAGAATTGCTGAGCAAATCCCAGGAGTAGTTCCGGAAGGAATTCCTGGAGGTTCATTAGTTTTTCTTATTATGTGACGTGATCCCACAATATCAAATTATAGACCACACCCTAACTGTCCTGAAAGCACTGATAATGACATCCGTATATCTCTTCCTCTCTCCCCACCTATCCAATTTCCAGATCAAGGGGTTGTCCTGACAACCGACACGGACAGCTTCATCATCGGTCAGCGCGTATGGGTCGGAGGCCTTCGACCGGGACACATCGCGTACATCGGCGAAACACATTTTGCCCCCGGCGATTGGGCCGGGGTGGTCCTGGACGAGCCCAATGGGAAAAACGATGGATCCGTTTCCGGGAAGAGGTACTTTCAGTGTGAACCGAAGAAGGGCGTTTTTTCGCGGCTCACCCGGCTGACGCGAGATCCATTGCCGGGAGCGGCCATGGGCGGAGGTTCGTCCAGTGCCGGCGATACTTCGATGGACCAGAGCCTGCGGTCGTTGACGTCCCCGGCTCGGTCCGGAGCGGTATCGCCCACGCACAGTGTGTCGAGCTTTATCTCGAAATCGCCGGCCGCTGGAAGTAAGTTGATTGGGTTTGGGCGTGTAGGTAGATACTAATGTTTGATTTATTTCTGTTTTGATGTAGAAGCAGCAACCTTGACCGTGGGTGACCGGGTAATCGTATCGTCCGGTTTCGGTTCTCGGCCAGGCATCTTGAAGTACCTGGGCGAGACTCAGTTTGCCAGTGGAACTTGGTGCGGTGTTCAGCTGGACGAGGCCAGTGGCAAAAACGACGGATCCGTTGATGGAGTCAAGTAAGTATAATTATTTCTGTGATTAGCCATCCAATTTTCCAATCTCACTACGTTAGGCCGAAGTACGATGCGCCGAATAGGTCATTATCTTGAATGATGCGTTCATAGAAGGAATTAGAGGAATTCCTTCGAAAAATACTCGGAGCTATTCTTGGAGTATTCTACGGAATTTTTTTAAGGAATTGCTTTCAAAAATCCTAAATGAATTCCGTAGAACATTTTCTGTGCGAATCCCTGAAGCAGTTTCGAAATTAATCCCTGAAGGAACCCTGGAGTTTTATATGACGGAATCCCCGACGAAATCCTTGGAGGAATTCCAGGCTCCAAAAATTATGCAGAAATCATTGGCGGAATCTCTTAAGGAACTCCTGATGGAAGTCTTAGAGTCCTAAACTAGAGGAGTCCTCAGTCCTAGAGGAATTCCGAACGGAATCTCAAGGGAAAGTCCTGACAGAATCCCTACGTATACTCATAGGCGAATGCTTACCGGAATTCCATGAGGAGCCCCTCAGTATTTAAAGTAATTTCGCACGTAATTTCTATTGAAGTCTGTTGATGTTCCGGGAGAAATTCCAGAAAAAAATCTATTGGATTTCCTAGTCAAATTTTTAAAACAATTTTAGTTTAGTGATTTCTTAATCAATTTCATAGTGAAGTCAAAAAATTTCAGGGGGAATTTCTTCAAAACTACTGAAGAAATTCATGGAAAATTTACCGAGAGAAACCCTAGAGTTATAACTGGCTGGATGATCAATTCCCGAAAAAAAACCGTGAAAAATACACGCAAGAGTTCTTTAATAATTTCCTGGAGGATTGCGGACGAATCATCGAATGTATTCCCAGAATTGATTTTCGAAGGAATCTGCGAAGGAATGCCGCTAAAATTATTTCTTTAAGGCATCAGCTGTTGCTTGTATGTTGAAGGAAGAATCTTTGAAGGAATTCTGGTATGAATCCCCAGAGGATTTTTTGAAGAAATTCCTCGAGGTGGAGGTATACCCGAAGGAACTTTGCGAAATCCCCGCAATTATCCTTGTATGAATTTACAGAGAAGCATTTAGAGGGACTTTAGGGAGTCCCTGGAGAAAATTTTAAGGAAATCTCTCGAAATATTTCCGAAAGTTTCTGAAAGCAATCTAATATGAATTTACTATGGAAGTCCGGGGAAGCTCCGAAGAGACCTCTGGAAGAATACTTCGAAAGACTCTTTTGAGAAATTCTAAAAAGAATCTCTGAGCGAATAATTGAAGATGTTGTTGCAAAGATTTCCAAAGCAATTCCTGAGGAAATTATTGTAGAAATTCCCGAAGTAATTCCTTCATAAATTTCTGTAAAAATTCTCGGTGAAGTTTCTGCAATATTTCATGAAAAAAATCCTGTGTAAATTTCAGAAAATATTCCTAAAATTTCGAATTGTAGTTTTTTTTTAGACTCTGAAATGATATTTCTCGGCCCAAAATGCTGTGAAGCGTGAAAACTACAAATGATATATTCACAGTTTAGGCCATATGATTTTATGTCACGGTCGCCATGTTGTATCAGAGTAAATTCTGAAGAAACCTTCAAACCTGTTCGGGCAAAATTCGAGAATGTGCTACAAATTTTCTGTAGTAGTTCCCGAAGAAATTTCTGCAAAAATTGTAGAATTCCGTGGAATAATGGAGTTTTTGAATTTATCTTCAGGTGCTGCTTTAAAGTACTGTTTTTTCGCTTGGATTTTTTCTTGCTCCAAGCATTGTTTCAAGAAAAGGAAAACTTTCAATAAATTTCTCAAACTAGAGCCAACTGTAGACATTTTTCCAAGAAATTTGTTTTTGAATTTCGACATTTTTAGGAATCTCTCAATTGTGTCAAATACTCGTATCAGGAACTCTGCCAAAATGCAACACAAGGATTATTGGTAGGAGTTTCCTGAAGAAACTTTCTCCAAGATTCAGAGAATCCTTGAAAAGTAATCCAGCAACTCGCGTTGCTCCAGGAATATCTCTAGAAAAAGGTACACACCAAAATTTTTGAAATGCTTCCAGCACGCAAAAAAATCAGCAACAGAAATTGCTTAATTTCAGCAACATTTTTGCTGAATTTCAGCACGATGTTGTTAATCAACTGTCAAAACTGCTTGATGTTACAGCAAGTTGTAAAATAATTGCTGATACTCAATAATTTGTATTGCTGAATACAAGCAGCACACAAAAAGAAAGTTTTTCATTGATTTCTCGGCGGATCTAAAAACAATGTTGGCTTTTCGCGAGTTTATGCAGGAGCAAATAGTTTTTTTTTTCGGTATACAATCGTACGGTGTCAATCAGCGGCAGGGATGGATCCTTTTGATTCTATTATCCGATGGTCATAAGAATGGGTGTTTGTTAGTGAGCTCGTTCCATATTATTTTTTTAACAAACAAAATATTACTAATGAAAGTAATTAGAAAACTGTCATGTGGGGATCATGGGCTTGGGGACAAAAGGTCGAAGGATGAAGGATGAACCAGAACTCTCTTTTCTTTTAAAAGTTTTAGAATTTTGGTCCTTTCTAATTTTATATAAAAATATTCCTGCTATAGATAGTTGAAAACAAAATCAGCTGTTAACCAGAGAAGGAATTGAAGGAATCCCCGGCGGAATCTCTGGAGGAATTCCTGAAAGAAAATCCGGAAGAATTCCTGGAGGTTTTTGCGGAATTGCTTCTACCGTTGACAGTAGAACGAAGAGCACCTAGTTCAGATGTTGAACGTGATTATGAAAAATGATTGGTGGCACGGGTGGGTATCGAACCCATGGCCATACACTTACAAAGCGAACATGTCATCTACAAAACTACGAAACCACTCCACTGTTTGGGTAAAATGCATTTTTAAAGGTTCGTCTCGTCGAGTATCTACAACTAACAAAATCTACAAATAATAAATTCTTAGTGTTGGCAAAAGTAATCAATGTTATATTTTTTTTTTACAAGCGTCGATTTACTTTGCGGTGTTTGTAAAAGATTTCCGGCACATCTTAGGGTATATCTTCACATTATTGGTCACATGCTTTTACCTCCTCATGACGAAAATGAAAAAAAGAGATAAATTTCCGAGGGAATTCCGGAAGAAATTTCATGTGCAATAATTAGAGAAATTTTGGCAGAAGTTATGGGATAAAATATTTCTTGAAAACTTGAAGAAACATTTCATAGAATCCATGAAAATATTCTTGGAGTGTACTTGAATAAATAGCTAAAGGGATCCTTATAAAACTTTCTGAAGATATTCCCGAAGGAATAGTTGCCAATTTACTCAAAGGACTAATCCTTGGAGGTGTTTCTGATGGATTTGTTGGAGAAATTTATTGCGAATTCCTAGAAAAAGTTTCTCTGGAAGAATTTAGAACGAATTTCGAGGGTAATTTCTGTTGAAGTCCTTGGGGCGAATTCCTTGAAGGAATTCCTCAAGGAAACATTGGATAAACTCCTAAAGTAATCATTGGAGAAATTTATAGAAAATAATAAGTGCAGAAATTCCTGAGGAATCCAGGGACTAGGAGGAGTTGCTGATGGAAATTTTGGAGGATTTTTTAGGAATCCATGTATAAAGTCACGAAAAAACCTTGGGTAAATTCCTATGGGCGATTAAATGTGTTGTTACTTGGCGAAACATTTTCAACTTTGGAAGCAAAAGTACCATATTTCTAGTCAATACATTGTGTGAACGTCATCAAATTCTGCAATAATTGCAAAAGTTTTCCTTTTGTATTGTAAGTACTTAGTCCTGAGATGCGTAAATAGTTGTTTTAGAAAAGCACCACCAACGCTTTTTAGCCTTGCGTTAAATTGCCTGTTAAGAATTGTTGCAGTGGCGTCGCGTAACCACTCTTTTTTACCTGTGCACCGACCATAAAACTTGCAATAGCAGGGAATTTATGATCAAAATCGCAATAGAAATGATTCTATTCTCGTCATTTTCTAATAATTACAAGCAAAATTGTTAAAAAAAAATCTAGAATTTATACTTGGTGCACAGGTAGATTTGAGGTTACGGAATCGCCACTGAATCCTTGGAACAATTTTGAATTCCTAAAAACAGCAAAATTTTGGAGGAATTCTTCGACGAAATACTGAAGGAATCTCTGACAAATTTTGCGGAAGAATTTCTGAGAGTGATCCGTGAAGCAACCTGTGTGAAAAGACTCCTAAAGAATTTCCTGGATGAATACGATGGAATAATTTTAGTTTGATTTTGTAAAACAATCCTTGCAAAAATAAAAAAAAAATCATGGAATTGCTGAAGAAATCCTTTAAGCATTTCAAATAGAGATCTTCGGAGGACTTCATGAAGTGTACTTCGAGAACTTTCTGAAGGAATTCTTGGAGGACTTCCTGAAGAAATCATCGGAGAACTTCCGTAAAGCCTGCGCACTTTAGAATCGGTACGCTTTCTACCGGCTGCAGATCAAAAACGGTTTAACCTAGAAAAAAATGTTGTAAGAAGCAAATGAAGCTTATTTATTGTTTTTTGTAGGAAAAATATGAAAAAAATCAGTTTTTATTTCTTCAAGATAAAATTTTGACCTGATTGTGAAATTCATGCCATTGTATTCTGCACAAACCAATGATCGTCAATATTTTCAAATTTCACAGCTTACGGGCTGATATTTCCACAAGAAACAAAATTCTACTCATCAAACATATGCTCAAAACAAATTACGACATTAAACTCTTGACAAATATGGTTCACAAGACCATAATCAACTTATAGCCTTATTTCCCATTCACGCTATATTCAAAACATAATTTTACTCAAACTAGTTTTTTATGAAAAAATATTTCCTGAGATCGTTTTTTGGATCTACAATTCCCCAATTCAAGTGGCCCATCTTAATTCATATCGAAATAATGGATAATTTGTGGAATTATTAGCTGTTTTCCGTCACAGTAGTCGGAAATTAACAGCCATAAGGCTAACTCCTCATAATAAGCCTAAAATTAGACAGTTTTCATGGATAAAACACTGAAAACCATATAGATTATGGAACTATAGATGTGATTCTATGATCACAAATAAAAAACTTCTGAGTAGATTCAGTTTTATTGAAAAAATCGTTAGATGTTTCACGCCATCGAAACACATCCAATGAATTTCGTCAGCAATAGTCCATACAGCTTTCGAGCCACGATTATTTATATTGTTCTGCATCAAATCATTGGTTTCTTGTATACCAATACTATTCGTATGGTATCCATCCCGTATGCGTATTGGCCGAACTGAAGCTTATGCGAAAACAACTTTTTTGACCTTGAATATCTATGCAAGTCTTTGATTTTCCATAAAACTCTTCAAAGACCCTTCAAATCCCGGGATGAACCTGCCTACGGCAGAAAATCCCAGAATAAAAAAAGATAAAAAAAAACCCTTCAAAGGCTTACCATAGCTATATTGGAAATTTAAAAACACTCATGGAATATTTTACCTCCCTTAATCAACAATCATAAAACCAAGAACTATTCTATACTGCGTAATTGGTGGGTTTGATAATTATATATTCCTACCCAAATCTTGCATCTGACAATGATTGGTTTTTGCTCAATGTGTGCAGAAAAAACTGGCACTATTTACGAATTCAGATCAATAGTTCATCTATAAATATAAAAACATCAAATTTTATATTTTTCCTACAAACAACAATAGATAAGCTTCAATTGCTTCTAACAACACTTTTTTCCAAGTGACACCGTTTTTGAGCGGCAGCCGGTTGAAAGTGTACCGATTCTAAAGTGAGCAGGCTTTAGAAACATGTAAAAAAATCCTTGGTTGAATTTCTTAAGTATGAAATGCATACCAAACTTTCTACTAATTGAAAGGCATTTGACTTCTCATCAAATTCACCCGAACTAGACCTGAACTTTCCAGGGCGTCAGAATTATGACACAGTGTCTAGTCTACTCATAAGACAAAATAAGCTTCTCTGATTTTTCCAGGGGAAAATTTTGAATGTTTATAACTAAAAAAATCACCAAAATTTTGTAAAATTTCTACATTTTTCAAAAACTATACAGAAGTATTATTATTATTATCTTTATTATCGAGATTTTCAGTATCCTCAAAACTATAGTAAAAAATTTCAGAAAAAATGCTCAATATTTATAATCTAAGAAATCCCATCAAATCACTGAATTCATCCTGATTTACAATTCTTTCATATATAATGCAAACACTCTAAAAAATCAGGAAAAGAATTCAGAAGTCCAATCAGTAATTCCACAGATCATATCAGTAACAAATTTTGAAAACGACGTATAATCAATGCTACACCATTGATTATAAGTGGTTTTCAAAATTTGTTACTGATATGACTATTTAATTCCTTACACAGTTTTGAAATTGAACTTGGATGTTTGTTCTCTATGCTGGTGGCGTAGTAATGTTGAGATTTCGAAATTTTATCCATGATTCTTCCTTGCATTCTTTCCGGTATTCCACCTGGGATTTCTTTTGAAATTTCTCCTTCAAGGTTCTTCCAAGGATTTCTTCCAGAGAGTTTTCCAATATTTCTCTTGGATTTCCTCTCGGGATTTCCAATGGAGATTTACAAAATTAAGTTTCTTATTAATTCCACTTAATCTTTCCACCTGGGCTTACTCCCAGAACTTTTGTTCGAGATGTTCCGGTTTCTCTCAGGATTTCTTTCGAAGTTACTCTAGAGATTTCTTCAATAAGTCATTGTGGAATTTTTCGCAAAATTTCGCCGCTTTTCCTTCAGATATTTTTCCGGGAATTTCTTACAATAAATCCTGCAAGTTATCCCAGGAGTACATGTCTATGTTGTCCTTTACAAACATGAACCAATGTACTGGTAGTCGTGACAAATTGAGAGCTGAAATTGTGAAGAAAATCGCGTTCTGATGGGATTCGAACCCACGACTCCGTATTCGCTAGACCGGTGCTTCAACCAACTAAACCACAGAACAGGTAACGATTCTGCGGAATAGAAAGCCAGACGACATTCGGGTATTTCCAGGTAGTAGACACCCTGTATGAGATCAATCATGCTCGGTTGAGACACGAATGATTTTGCTTCGAAGTATTGAAATTGAAGTCTTTTGGTGGAATCGAAATCGTTAATTTATGATTTTTCCCGACGTTTCGGTCGGTATAGGACCTTTTTCAAGAATTCAATTGGCCAAGGCCAAGATTGTTCTTGAAAACATTTAAATGAAAATTATAGACATAGTCCCGATCTTATGATTAATCTAGATGCACGTTCGCCCTATCGTACTTTGGACTGGTGACTCAACATCATGCTTTGGTCTCATATCTAATCCATATCGCCCACTATTATTTCCCCTCCCATACAGATACTTCGAATGCCCGGACAAGTACGGCATCTTCGTCCCGATTGCCAAGGTCACACTGTCGCCCTCTTCCCGGAAAGCGCGCCTGTCCCGGTCCGGCTCGAAGGAATCGCTGACGTCGGTGGGAACGATGAGCTCGATCGCAACCACGGCCACCTCCAGACTCCGCATGAGCGCACAGGTATCGCTCGAAGCTTGGTGATTCTACTTTCCCACACCACATTTTTTTGTTTGCCATCGCTCGCTGCATGTTGATTCTTCGCGTGTGGAACGACTCCTGTCTTGATTTGTTTTGTTGTTACGTCCCTTTTAACCTACCATTCCCATTCCTACTCCAGCAAGTTAAATTTTAAAACAATTTACACACTCCACTAATCATTTTCCTTAATTTCCCGTTTTTTTTTTGCTCTTGTAACATCTCCCGATCCCATTTGCAGAGAAAATCATCGATCAGCGCAGTGCCTTCGACGCCCAAGTCTTCCTTCTCGCTACAGGTAGGCACCGATTTGCTATGTTTTTCCTGAGTTATTTGAATGAAATCCTTATGTGTTAAGTCCAATTTGACTTGTTGCCAATAAAAAGCTAGTCCGTAAGCAAATTTGCCCTTTTTATTGGATTTATTGATTGCACTAAAACTACTAGTCACCACTAATCGATTTATGACATTTAGTTTAAATACTTTTTTTGTAAATAAATTTATGTCTAAACTGTGTCAATCATGTGTTATCTGATTTATGAGCTTTTTGTTGATTTTTTCTATAAATTTTCTGTGACAAATGTGTTAAAAATAGTGATAGGGTAATTCGCTAATTGTCGAACACCACCCAAATGTTGAACAGTTTCTGAAAATTTTATTATAAATCTAACTTAATTAATTTTCGCTCAACGTAAACGTATGATGCAGATGCGTTTACATGTGTGTCACGATATTAATCCAATTAAGTTACAAATTTATACATATTTTACGTCGAAAATATTGATTGCAAATTTTGTACCGCTGATCTTACGAAATAAGCTTTGCGGGCAAATCGGCCACAACTATCAAAGTCACACCATAGTTACAAGAACTGGAAGGATGTCCTTAACAGTTTAACATTGTTTATAATCACATTTTCATTGTAATTTCATTTGTAGAAAATATTTTTGTTATCACACTATCATTATGCATCTAGGATCCAATTGTTGAACACTGACATAACCTACGATTTTAGCATGACTGCCAGATTTTTTTCCACTTTACCTAATCTGTGCTTGTCATGCAGTTTCAATAGCGTTCCAGGGATGTTCCAGGGGTGTTTCAGAGGGCTTCAGGATGGTTCCAGGGGTTTTCAATGGGTTTCGAGGGTGTTTCAGAGGTGTTTCAGAGAGATTCAGAGTGTTAAGGTTGTCCCAGAGGCCAGAAGTATTTCAGGGCGTTCCAGAGGGGTTTTGGAGCGATCCACGAGTTTGCAAGGGATTTCAGAGTCATTGCAGGGGTGTTCTAGGGGGTTGCGTGGCCCCATGGGTATCCAGGAGCGTTTCAGAGGCTTTCAAAGGCGTTCTTTTCTTCAATCGTTTTCGCTTCTAGTCAAATCTTTTAAGTCATTTTTTACATCTAGTCATGTTTAAAACTATTTCAGTCCACCAGAGCTGAATAAATTGCCACTCAAATGACTTACTGGCCACAAAATACGAAAAACCCGGAAAAAATCTGCCAGAGTGAAAAATTGTCGGATGTCGGATCAAAGTCGGGTCAAATTTTATCAAATGTTGGACCACTGTTGGACCCACACCGGATAACTGTAGGGTCTATGTTGGGTTTGGTAGCCAAAATAAAAACAGGTCAATGATAGGTTGATGTCGAGTTATACGTCATCAATTACGAACAAAGCTTGAACCGTTCAACAATTAGCGAGTATCGTCCAACATTAGGATGAGCTAGCTTAAGGAAGCGTTCAACATTTGGGTAACAAACTTCCCATACAAATGTTCTATTTTCTCTTAGAAAATGGAATTTAAGGGAATTTAAATTCAATGGGAAGTATAAGGAAGGAGTGGATCTAGACGTACAGTGGATATTTTTCAAGTAAAGTGGAATTATGCACGGAAAAATAAACGAAAACAAAAATGCCAGTACTAACCGTTCAACAATTGGCGAATTACCCTAGTAATGAAATTGATATTCTCAAATTTCCATCCATCAATTTTGGAGCCTCGTAGCCGTGCGGTTAGGGTCACCAAGCTTTTAATCGCACCACGCTGTGGGGTGAGGGTTCGATTCCCGCTCCGGGCGTGAGAATAGTTTCTTCTCCGTATCCACTGGTGCATGTTCCGTGTGTCCGTTGTCTAGTGTTAAGTATCGTTCAGTCTGTACAGCCTCTGGCTGAAGACGGTGTCCGTGCCTTTTTAAACTTTTTTCACTTACAATTTCAGTAGATATCTACTCATACCATGATCAATGGTCTTCCTCCAGTGTGCAGAATTAACATACGTTAACATTCGCGAATAAAAAAGGTCTTTCTCATCTTTTTGGGTTACCGTCTCAATTGGGACAAAGCCTGCTTCTCAGCTTTTATTCTATGAGCATATCCGCGCATTTACCGTTCTTGCTTGCCCAGAGATAATTATTTTAACATTTTGGGGTTAGCCGATTATCACGGTCGTCATGTTGTTCTATAGTGAATGCCAACCAAGTCTATCATTCCATGACTTTTGATAGTTTCTTAGATTAATACCTAATGATGTACCGTCGTGATTTTCTAGAAGATTTTTTTCCATATTCATAAAAAAAAATCTTAATGACATCCAGGGACATATCTTTCGTTGGAAAAATCGTAGGTTCAACTATTACGTTGTATATTACTTTTTTAAATCACAGAAATCCTACATGTATTCGAACTAAACTAGAACCAAATGCAAACAATTTTTGGTAATCTAATGATGATTATCATCTGGTACTCAGTTCTTTGAAGTCATCCCAAACATCGCAATTGTGTTATAGCGCTAAAGCAGATTTTAGAAAACTAAATTACACTGAAATGCATTCAGCCTGGTAGTTATTACAAAATCTAGTTCTGTTTTATAACTGTGGAATGATCTTTCTCGACTTAAAATGATGTGAAGCGTGAAAGCTACGAATGATGCATTTTCATTTTAAAGTTTTACGCTTCACTGTCACGGTCGCCATGTTGCATCAGAGTGCATTCTGAAGAAACCTTCACACTTATTTTCTTCAATGGATTTCCGGAAGATTATCTTTCGCTCTCAAAGAATCTTGATAACATTTGGCTCCATAGCATTCTAGAGGGTCTCTACTACCATTTCGATAGGGTCTGTCCATAAACTACGTAGACTGTGATGGGGGGAGGGGGGTTCCGGCCAAAGTCTACGTTCCATGCAAATTTTTAAATTTTTGTATGAACAAAATTCTAGGGGAGGGGGGGTCTGCGATGCCCAAAAATGAGTCTACGTAGTTTATGGACAGCGCTTCAGAAGAATTCTGAATGTATCGTTATTGAATCTATAATCAGATGCAAACAAATACAAAGTCGATTAATTGATAATCTCCGCGTGGAGTTCAATCCCTGTCCCTACCTGGGCAGAAGAAAATAACCAAAGAGGATCAAATTTTGCCATTAATAATGAATAGCTGAATGGCAAAATTTGTTATTGGTTTGTTGGAAATAAGAGCTAAAAGAACAACAATAATTACTGAATTTATACCGGAAAATAACTCAATAATAACTAATTTTGTCATTATAAGAACAAACCAAGAACAAAATATTTTGAAATGTTAAATAACTGAATCAGTTATTATCTAGTTTTTAAAAATAAAGTAAGTACAAAATATTAGTTATTTCAAAAAAGATCACAATAGTTGTAAATTTTGTTCTTATGATTGGGAACAAAAACTGTGTTCTAAGATCAGAAATGTTCTGTCCTTGGTTTGATCTGCCTCTATACTGATTCATTAATTTGAATCAAAACATGTTTCCTTATAAGTTTTCTTGTATCGTGTACCAAAATAGGGATAACTATAAAAAAAAACTTGCAAAAAGGTGTCCTACATCATAAACTGAACGAATTAATGATGTCGACGAACGATACATTATCAAAAGGGACACTCCATCAATACGCCATAAAATAGACTCAAGCATATCCCTAAAAGGGAAGTCGTCTTATTGAACCCCTCCGGGTCGGATTCCTCCCAGCCTTGGGCTGAAACAATACGAACAACGACGACTCGTATGGATCCCATTCAAAATAGTTTTCCCGCCCAATCAATCCACTGAATGTAGCAGTTCCCGCACCTTTAGCAAAACCACACGTCAAAACCGTTTAGTAGCACGCAGGCTCGCGTTTTTTCATCTCTTACATTTACGGTCAGATCGTTTTGTCGCCACTATTGGTAGGGTACACTTCCTTCTACGGTAGCTTGTTCCCGGCCCTCAGGCGCGACTAGAGCTGGTGGTGTTATTGTATTTACTCTTCCACCGTGGAATGTCAACCGATATTGACTACGTATTGCCATGTTAGGGGGGTGGAGGCAGCATATTCTCGTCAACCGAGAAAAAATGCTGACGACCAGATGAATTTCAAATGAGTTTTGCTGATTGTTCTCAACAGAAACGATGACCGAACAAACTTTTTATGCGTTTTGAAGTGGGTGCTTTGCGATGACGACGACGACGACCGTGACTTATGATGATACAAAACATAAATTGTCCACCAAAACATACAGTGGATAAATGCTAGTTTGATGAACCATCGAACATCCCACCCCCGAAATCACACGCGGCGCATTTTGATGAAGTGTTTATGTTGGTTTAGCATCTGCTGCTGATTGTGATGATGGCTGGTGGTGATAGCTGCTGCGATTGGAAGCGTTGGTGCTGCAACATAGGTGAGCCTATTTCATCTCATCATGTTACTCTACCACGCACGACTTGTTTGCTCTATGTGGATGTTATTCCTAAAATGGTACCCCTCCTTAGTGCCAGACTATGATGATAAATGATGATTAGCCGAACTATTGACCTGGGAGCTCATCAAATGCTGCCTACCGCTCTCTTCTATTACATAATATCGTGTTATGGAGTGTTTTTCGATGGAAAGCCTTGTCGTTTTTTTTTTTTGGGTTATAACTTTATAGAGATCTTAGCTTTTTTCTGAATCCTGAGCATGCAAAAGTTCTGAAAATGATTCCTCCAATATTTATGATAGAGGACAGGGCCGGATTTGTCCAGGGGCCATCGTTTTGTGAGGGCTCCTCTCTTTCTGAAGCATATTTTCTTACTCATATTATAAAATGGAGAAAAAATGAGAAAGAATATTTATAATAGGACAGATTGGTGAAGTACTACACGGTGTTCAGTAAGTTCGGATACACAGTAAAGTTCAATTTATTTCCCATCTGTAATTCAGATTTGCAAAGTGAATGTATTAATTGAAAGCTCACATTATACTGATCAAATACAGTATATGTTTTGAAATAAACTGTCCTTTATCCTTTTGTAATAATTGCAAATGTGTCTCAAGTTCCTTTCGGCCGGCACGCACGTCTGTCATTTGTATTTCGTCTAGTTTTTGTTGAGTAATGGTGTTAAGTTGAATCAAATTAGGTTGTTGTCCTCAGCATTAGTGGTAGCAACTATGGCCATACGAAATAATCTATAAGATTCAGATTGGGTGAAGTACGGACTCATTTTATTTTGATCTTTAAAATTGCTAAAATTGCCGCTGTACCTGTTTAATGATTTTTGTTTTGTCAAAAAGCAAGGCTGCGTTATATCTCAGTTTAATCCATGATAATCTTTTCCGAAACTTGATTATATCCCTATTGTGGCAAATTTTAACCAAATTTGGCTTTATATAATGTACTTATGTCTTTTTCATAGATTTAAGCACATTTTGACTAAACTTTCAAATTTATCACCATATCATCACTGAAATAGCAGTGTAAAGCTTTTGTCTATTAATCTAGTTATTTTTAATTTAGTATAGTGAGATGTAAACTCAAAAGTCAACGTTTTAGACTTCTGTAGCTTGAGCAACTTATCGAAAATTATTCCAGCGTGCCGGAGCTAACAAACTTTAGATACATCTAAGGCTTATAAAAAAAAGTAGAAAAAGACTTTATTCAAAACCATATGCTATATTTGATCAGTGTTATATGACCTTCCAATAAATACATTTTCTTTGAAAATCTGAATTACAGATGTGAAATTAATTCAAGTTATATGGTGTATCCGAACTTATTGAACACCCTGTAGATTTGTAGTAATGAGCTGAATTTTAGTATGGTGAGAAGGTCAATTCTCCGTTTCTGCAATGAAATGTTGCAAAAAGCGTGGGTAGGGTAGGACGGGGCAAGATGGCCACCCGGGGCAAGATGAGCACCCCTCCGTTTCACTACTTTTATGATGAATTTTGTCCAAACAACATCATAATCCGTTAGAATAAAGTTCATCCTGTTTGTAAACCTGAAAAAAGGTACTTCATAATGAACGAATTGAAAAATATCGTCAAATTAGTCAATAGCATGGATTTTTTGCATTTTCTTATAAGAAATCATCAAAATAAAATAAGGTTTTTACGTCAGAACCAAATTTTTACCATAATTCTGGTTATCAGCCAACATTACTAGCATACTACAAAGCATTTTAAGTTATATTAGAAAATGTTTTCTAACAACAAACATTAAAATTTATTCAATTTTAGTTATTTCTCTATATTGGGGCAAGATGAGCACCCCTGATGGGAGTATAGAAAATATTTTGAAATTATTGTAATCCACTCAATTGTGCCAAACATAGGTTTCCGTATCCTCTGTAACTATTTGGTTGCGCAGATTTCTAAAAATAAGCCACTTAATAATCGTTCATTGTTTTTCGGGTCATTTCGTATAAAGTATCATAAAACCGCATTTTTCAAATAATCTATAAAGAAACTGATAATTTTGGAACGTGATACCATAGCTATAAAGAAGATTTGTTATATCAATCACTGTATGGCCAATTTATAGCTAAAATATTAGGTTTTTAATGAAGTGCTCTTCTTACCCCGTAGGGGTGCTCGTCTTGCCCCGCAGCATGTTCGAACTGACCATAAAACATCTTTTTTGTTTAGTCAAATAAATCATCCTTATTGTGAATTTTGAACCCTGCCATGTTTATGGGTGGTAGAAAACATGATATAGAAAAGAACTACTGAGAGGTACCTTGAAAAATTGTGTTCACTTTCAATAAACTCAACGTGATCCTTAGGGTGCTCATCTTGCCCCGCCCTACCCTATTATGATTCCTTGCCTAATTTGATGCTGTTTGAGCAAAACTTTGGGCAACAGTGTTGTTGTTTTCTCCATTTCTCGCAACATAAACAACATAGTTATCCAAAGTTTTGCTCAAATAGCATCAAATTAGACAAGGAATCGTAATACCCACGCTTTTTGCACCATTTCATTGCAGAAACGGAGAATTGGCCTTCTCACCATACTAAAATTCAGCTCATTACTACAAATCTAGTACTACACCGAACGTGCCCCATTCTTACGAAGAAGTACACTGAAAAAATATTTTGTTGCATTGTACGAAATCGCTCGTCCGGTTTACGAATGCCATTCGTTGTTTTCTGCAACGAAAAGATTCGTAGTGTGCCTGAGTTCGTTTCGTAAAAAAAAATCACTCCGACGCAATAAAACTGATTTTTTTGTCTCTTTTTTTGTCGGACCGACATAAATCATGTTGAAAAAAAAAATAGCACGCGTATATCAGGGTTGGTTTTCACAGGCTCCGAACACGCATCTTCTGATTGATACCTACCAGTGCTAGACATTCATCTGTAGGCGCTTGTTGAAACCATTCGGAAACAACCAGAACGCTTTCTACTCTGATTCAATTTATAAATAACTTTTACTTCCAACTGAGAGCATGCTTCCTTTTCTCTTCTCGCACACGCACCGTCATATGCACATGAAAACAGGTTGCTTTGTTGTCTCTGCGCTCCACTCAAACATCAGTGATGACTGCAAAGCTTTGTTGCATTCTACGAAGCGAAGTTTTCTTTTTACGCATGGTTAGTAAAAAACGTTTGACATTTGTTTATTTTGTTTCATTCTACAAAGCGGGAGCTAAAATCTACGAATGAGCAAGCTTAGCGTCTGTCGGATTCGTGATTTCGTACATGATACAACTCCATTTGTACTGTTTCAGCGTGGTGGTACGAATGGACCGTACATTTTACGCAGATTGTTTTCAATTTACGAAAACTGCTTTTACGAAGCATATTCGTTGAGCTTTTACGAAAGTATTTTATCAGTGTATAAACGTTGTTGTGGAAGAATTTTAATTTAGGGCTACTATCTAGAAAAAATAATTTATTTATAACAGAGAACTAAGGAGTGTATCGGAAATTAACTATATATGTTCAAAACATCCTAAAAAATAATTTATTCGAGTTATAAATAATTTTATTTTTGGAGGTACTATATAAATCCTCAGAAAAAGGAATGGCACTTTTGCCCTTGTAAAAATAATTATTTTACATGGACATCAATCTCAAAGTTTAAACGCATGATCTTGAAATTTTGGACACCTCTTAAAAATTTGAAATTGCGGAAAAAATGGAAAAAATTTTGATTTTTTTAAATATTTTAGCGCAAATATATTCTTTCCCAGATTGCTCATAATATAGGTAAAAAGTTATTTTCAAGAAAAAAATCGACTCCATTTTAGCGCAATTCTTAAAAATGAAAAAAGGTCATTTTTCAGGGACCCCATTTTTTGATGCTCATTCAAAGCAGGATTACGCAAATAAAAAATACATCAAATTGATAATTCATTTTTTTAAATTGGAAATGTTTTTAAACTTAACGACGAGGTAGCTTTAGTAGAGAACGGAATTGTATAACCTTTGAAGATATTTAAAACAGACTGTCAAAATTCGACAAAAAAAATAGTATTTTTTTAGAATAGGCCATTTTTTTAAATGTTGAGGGTTTTTCGATCATAAATATTTTTTTTAAGTTGGTGTTCGATGATATGTTATGTATACATAACTGCTAACAATAATTAATATTTTTTGGATTTTTCGCCGTACAAGTTTTATTCGCTACAGGTTATTGAAACGCTGAAAAATCTTTAAAAAACAACAATTTGTCCAAAACTTTAATTTGTGAGATGTATTCATTCTACAATATTTTCAATAATGCTAAACATTTTTCAAATTTTTTCAGGCTATTCTAAACTTGACTATATATAGATTTGATAGAAGAACCGAAATGATAAGACCAAACATGCTTCGAGATAGAGCATCCTGAATGTTTATAGTTAATTTCCGATACACTCCTTAGATTTGAAATTTTAGTGTGAGAACCTGAGAACAGTATGAATAAAAAACACTTTGTGAGTGTGCTCTCAGAGTAAGATTCCATTGATGTAACCGTAACTCATGACAGAGCCCCTAAAATGCCCCAAAGTGAATTTCTATCGGAAACCCTGGTCCAATCATTTGATTGGGATTTTTTTTTGTGGAATTTAAACATAAAAAGTTCTTACGTGATTGCTAAGGAAGTTTCTGTCGAATCCCCCAAATGATTTCCGACAAAACTTCTTGCAAATTTTGGAGAAATGAAAATTATAAAGTTTTTGGCGGAAATTCGCAAATTTGACCGGGAATCTACGATGAATTCCTAACAGGATTTCTGACGTCATTTTTTACCTTAGTAGGATGTTGAGGTGAATATGATTCAGACAGGCTCGCTGGTCGTGGTCTTGATGTGGCTAGCTTAACATCTTTGGAGGGGATTTGAAAATTAAAAAAAAAATTCAACAGAAAACTCAGATGAATTCAAGTCGATAGTTACCGAAAATGTTTGAAAAACTGTTTAAGTTCTTTCAAGATCTATTAGGTTTTCGGCACAAATGTCAGTTCTCTCAAGGAGTTTATGGATTTCGTCGAGAGTTCGCCATTTCCTTCACATGTCTAATTTTGGGAGAAATTCAAGCATTCCGCTTAAAATTCTTGTTAGAGTTCCTTTCAAAACGTTTCAATAGAACAGGGATTAGATTTGAATATACCAAAAGTTTGTCAATCAAAAATAAACCCTAAAATTCTAAAAATTCTTTTAAATTACGATAAAATAAAAATCTTTTAAGAACTCTGTAGAAAAATATTCATAAAATCTTCGTAAAAAATATTTTAGAATTATTTCTGCAATTCTTGTAGGAACTCCGTGCCGAAAAACTTGTAGTTAATAGGCAAAGAATGTTGCTAATTGACAAAATGAGAAATAAATTTGTGAAAAAATCGCGTTCTTTTTGGGATTCGAACCCACGACTCCGTATTCGCTAGACCGGCGCTTTAACCAACTATGCCACATAACATGTAATGACTCTGCGGAATAGAAAGCCAAACTGACTCTGAGCCCACACCATGAACATTCCTTTTTTCACAAATCATCTGAGCAATTCTCGCTGAGACCGGCCCACTATTTACACCTTGTCTTCAAAAATGTTTTAGGTGGCGATTTTCTGGAAGTCCTCGCTAAAAAGTAAGGAAAATACATTTGATTACTCAAATTGATGGATACCCCGTTAGTTACAGCCACAACAATTTTTGCAAATCCCTCGATTTTGATCAAATGATGGCTCATTTAAACCGTTATAACTCGAAAGTTTCTCCAAAAACCACCTCAAAACGAAATGTTGTGGAAAAGAGGAAAGATAGAGCTACTATTTACAATTATAAAAAATTGGGTCGGCCATATTGATTTTGGCCGCCATCTAGGATTTTTTACCAAACCTTTTTTTTTCACCATGATGGCAACCACCGATTTCCAAAATTTTTGCATCAATTGAAAGCTGAGACATTATACATAACATATCCAAAAACTAGAGATGTCTTTTTCTTCTTTCAAAAGTTATCTACCATTGTCTACAATTGTCCGCTCAACCATTTTTTCGTCATTTTGTTTTTGTTTTATTCAAATCTTTACAACTTTTTTTGTATACGTGAATCAAAGACGCTTATTTGCTGAAATTTTGAGCAAAATCAGATAAAAGTTCAAAAAGTTGTAAAACATTATGTATAAGATACAGATTTTTAATACATACATCTTATGTATAATATTTTAAAATTTGTTCAAAATCGTATAAGTTGTAGATGTACTGGGTTGAACATTACACAGCGTAACAAAAATTAACTTTTGGTCTGTCCTAAGAGCAAACTTATGTGTCTCTGACAGATTTTGAGCCGCTGAATCCGAATCCGGGCTCAGATTTGCTCCAGCACGTCACAATTTTGAGCTATACCTCAATTTATAGGGTAAAATATGCGATTTTGGGCTTTTTTGACTGCAAGCCTTAAGCATGGAAGTATTTTTTTTAAGCAATCAAATGTTAAATTGGTCAATTAACATCTAAATTAACGACTCATGCAAAGTATGTCATTTTAACATATCAAATTTGATAGATTTAAGCATTTTATGTTAGTATGTAAACTTGCATGCAACTTTTGGAGAGTGACTTGTATGAGAAATATCGTACCTAACATAATTCGCTTAAAACTATCAAATTTGATTTGGTAAAACGTAATATTTTGCATAAATCGTTAATTTAGATGGTAATTGACCAATTTACCTTTTGATTGCTTAAAAAAATACTTCCATGCTATAGGGCTTGCAGTCAAAAAAAAAGCGTAAAATCGCATATTTTGCCCTATAAATTGAGGTATAGCTTAAGGGCGGACGGGACGGTCGAGGAAATATCCGCCATTGCTCTGTTGCTACTAAGATGGCAATCTCAGATTCTACTTCATATAATGGAACAAAAATCTATCATTGTGTATGCTCACTTGCAGTGCATATGCTGATTGTTTTTCAGCCTCATCTGTGCGATAGAAATCGAGATTACCATCTTCAAAATCGCGAGGCAAATTGTTAGAAAGAGAGGGAAGATAGGAAAAATAACACAGCGTCCCGATTCACCTTAAAATTGTGACGTGCTGGAGCAAATCTGAGCCCGGACTCGGATTCAGCGGCCGAAAATCTGTTAGAGACACATAAGTTTGCTCTTGAGACAGATCAAATGTTAATTTTTGTTACGCTGTGTAACAGACTATATACTAAAGCTACATTGCTAATAAAAAATAAAAACCATTGGTAAAGTTTTGAGCGAGATCGAATAAACTTTCTAAAAGTTAGAGAAATTTTAGAAAACTTGCCAGTTTATTATACAAAATTTCAATGCTCTGTGTTTCCAAGAATAGTTTATAGAACTTTTTTAAGAGAATACTAATACTTGAAAGATATAATATTCAACCTTGTTTGGGCTAATTTTTTCACTACAAAAAATAAGAAAAGTCTTCTTATGGTCAACTATGTTTATTAATTTGCTACATTTTGCAGATAAAATCTGCCAAACATTTTCACGATTAGAAGCGTTTATTTGAATGAAAAATGTATAGGACCTATTCTGCAAATGTAGGTTATGTATAAAAATATTACAATAAAAGAGTTTTAAGAAGTAGAATACACTTTGCAATTTTAATGATCAAAATATGATAACTGTACAAATACTTTGAACATTTGCAGACTTTTTGTCATATATTTCGTGTAGAACATTAATCCCTACACGAAGCAGCCTATGAAAGCCTTGAGTATGATCTTGAGATGTAATGTTTTAATTTGATTCAGTTATAAAAAAGTTGTAAGGATTTGAATAAAACAAAAAAATAATGACGAAAAAATAAATGAGTGGACAATTGTTTGATACAATGTATCTCCGAATTTAATGAACAAAATTTAGCGAAATTCCGTACATTTGTCGCTCATATAATGAACTTTTGCCAACGTTTGAGTTAACATAAAATTGTTCAATTGAAAAAAAAATAACAGCGACTCTTTGATTTTACAAAAAAAAAAGAAAATCAAAGTCTATTTTTAACATGCACAATACTTTTTAAATTCATTGCCGGCGATTTTGGATCTGCTGTTCAGAACATATTTATATTCAAAATGATAAGAGACTGTTTAAGTGACCCAAATTAATCATTTTGAAATTTCACACTATGTTGAAAATTTGACTTATTTTTTATTATACAAAAAAATCAACTAATCGCTATAAATTATTTTCATGTTGGCAATTGAGGCGCCCAAATGCAAGGTTACCTCCCATTTGTCGATTTTCAGCTGAGGATATAAAAAAAATCTTCAGATTTCAAGCTTTCAGAAACTTTTTCAAGATTGATTTTACGTCGATTAGAAAAATTACAATAAATCGGAGAAAATTGGGTCGATTTTGTAGCTCCATATATTTTGTATGGGATGGAAAATTTGTGAAAAACTTTCAACCTCATTTACTAGCAAGGAGGTTTTTGTCACTTACACCCCTTCGCTTCTAAAATAACTCTTACTGTTGAAAAGCCATTAGATATTTTGATCATTTTCGTTAACTCAAATGATAAACCAGTCAATAAATAAATTATGTTTTGATGAGTAAGGAATAGCTATGCAGATTGACAAATGGAAGCCTTTTGAACTGTGATGACAAGCCCTTGAAAAAGTTTGAAAACTGACGTTGTATTTTTTTTTACAATAGGGTGACTAAGAGTATTATCGGCAGGTTTGTTCTTATTGTCATGGGGGGTTTTTCTGGGTCAAATTGCCTGAAATTTAGTGATATAACTAAGCTTGATTGGGAAGGATTTGAGGCTAACTCTGAGATCTACAGGTTTAAAAAAAAAACCACATGACGAAGAGAACAAAACTGTCGAAAATACGTAAGTCCCCCTATGTCTGTATGATTCCATGATAGTTTCTGAAAGTACGAGACTTTCATATAAAATGTTAGCGAAAATTCTAGAATAAGTCCTTAAGAACTTTCAAAATCTAGCTGAAAACATTAGCATTTCAGATGGAATTTCAATGGAATATTCTTGAAGAATTGCTGATGGAATTACTAATAATTCCTACCGTTTTTTTTTATTGAATTCTTTGAGAATTGGATTTCTTGATTGAAATACTTCTAATACTGGAGCTTTTCAAACATTTTTAGGGATAAACTTAAAAAATCTTAAAATATTTGCTGGCCAAAATTCTATAGCAAATTTATGTAGAATTTTCAGACAAATTCTATTAAAAAAATCTCACAGATTTATACACTTTTGTATGAAATTCTAAATTAATCTACCTATTTTTTTATTTTAAATTTTATTAAAAATCAAAAAAATATTTCTTCAATGTTCTCTAAAGATTTCTTCAAATAAATAAACCGCGAAATATTACACAAATTTTCAATTCATTTTTCTTTTCTTATTTCCACCATTATGTATGAGGGATTTAACGTAAGAAATTATCCAGGAAAAAGATTTGAGATATTGCGATCTCGACATCTCGACATCATCCACGAATTTCTCGAAGAAAATTACCACTTTATATTAAGTTTTATATAAATCATACAGAATAAGGTACAAAATCTCGAAGAACTAACTCATTTCAATTAAAAAAAACTTTTTTTTAAATGACACTAGTTTACAAAAAAAAAAGTCATGAACTTCTATCAACGACCAAATTTTTTTATGCATAATTATGTTCTGATATCAAGATCGTGCTTCAAAAAATTTTAAGTAGAAAAGTTTTTCAGTTTTTCATGAAAATAAGCTCTACAGTTTTTAAAAATATAAAATTTACTAAAATTCTAATATTTTGCGTTTCAGTGAACGATTTTTCAATCTTTTTGCATAAATAGAAAGCTGAATATAATACATAAAAGCTGAATATAATATATAAACATAATTTTTACATCAAATTAGTGGGATTCGAGATATTTGTGATTAAATATAGGTCAATCTCCTTGAATTTGAGCAAATTTTTTAAAAAATATTGAAGATTTGTATTTCTTTCAGTAAGAAAAAAAAAACAATTAAAAATAGAACAAAAATCAATTTCAAATCGACAGCCTTGTATGGAAAGTCGAAAAAACGGTTTCGAACTCAGGGCATTCTTCGCTAAAAATGATCATCAGCTAGTGTGATTTTAGCAAAAAAATGTTTCAATATTTTTACCACTTTAAATTTCAAAAATTTTCCAGTAAATTCATCTATTAATCCTGAAGTGTTCTCCACACATATATTTTCTGCATAAATAACGATAAATCATCGATAAATAACTACAACAAATACCTAGTCTATCGGCCTATGAGAATTACATTAGAAACTTCACACTTGTTTGCACACTAGCGAATACTATCAAATCTTATATTTCATTACCTACTTCAACAGTCTACATACACCCTTGCTTTATGAGTAGAAAATGACCGATGAAGCCATAAATGATGCTACCACAAATTTCATACATATATACCCACAATTTTGTTCAATTTATGGAATTATTCAAAATCATGGAATAGTTTTTCAAGAACTTTCAAATTCTAGCTAAAACCTGAGTGAATTTTAGACTTAATTTGTAGAATTTCTAGTGGGAACACTAACAATATCTCCTGCACGGTTACGGATGATGCATGGCCATTGGCCATTTGGAAGTAATAAATTTGCACAAATTTATGATAGATTGAGGTCGGTTTGAAAATAAAAATTGACGAAATACCAAGATTTTGAAATTAAGTTTTCGGGCGTTGGGGCCGTCATAGTTAAAAATAAAATAATTTCTGAAAGGGGCAAAATATGGGTGAAGTAAGTACATATGTATGTGATTTTTATTGAACCATGGTTTTATGCGCAATTTGGAGATTTTTGCATGTAAATCTCTAGTCATTCCTGGACTTTTCCAGGAAGTCTCTCCTGTATTCTCTCATGAATTTATTCAGAATTTTCAGTACATTGGAACATCGGCTCCTACATTTGGGAAATTTGTGCAATAGATAATCCGCGAAAAATTACTGTAGGAACAATTTCAGAACTATTTCCAAATTTTCCTGCAGCTAGGCTGCCACGAAGCTGCAATCATTTTTTCCAGAAATGTTTCTGGATGAGAAAACTTCTGGCCATTTGTAGAAGTTCTGACATTACTGCAGAAATTCCGATGGTCATTTAAATTATTTTGGAAATTTTAGCTTAAAATTGCTCTCAGTCAAGTCACACTTTAATTGAAGCAAATTTACAAGAATATTTTTAGCTGTGCATTGACTTCCCACGTCTCTTTAGAGAAAAGAATTTCCGAGAAAGATATTTATTCTTAAAATACAAATACAAAACAGCTGGTATGATGCATACCTCATGGCTTCACAGGAAATTCCATCATTTTCAAATGCAATCCCATACACTCACGATTTGAACACCCTTCCGAGGGTGGCTTACATGAGTTATTCCATATATTAAACTGCAATCAACTCGGTAATTCAGCGTGCATCGACATGGTCGTAGTCGTCGTCGTCGTCGTCAACAAAAGCAGTTAATCTCGAATTAGCATACCGAGCTCGGACGGGCCGCGTTTGATGTTGATCTGCGTTGTTGTTTTTTGTCGTGATGGTGGTAAGAAACCTGTCCTCTCTCGAGTCGAGTGTTGTTGTGTGACAATATCCAATACCGTTCCCTATGTCTTGGTCTCGGAAACTGTGGTGTAACGAAGTCTCTCTATCTCCTAGCCTAGTATAGTAGCGGCGCGGCAGCGCCACATATCTGGACCGTATCGTTTGTTTCTTTTTTTTTTCTGCGGGGGTGGCTTCGCATTAACGATTAGCCTTTAGGTCGTGGGTAGGCCCACAGTTAGTCAGTTAGTTAGTCAGTCGGTGTTTTATAGGAAACGAAGATCGGCGCCTCCTTTCCTTCGATCGCGCGCGTCCTAAATTGGTAATTTCCAATTTTCAAGTCTCACTTGGATTCGATAGCAACACTAGCAGCAAGGTATATGGGTTTCCGCACCGCGCGTTGACAAGAAGGTGGAGCATTTAAGGTCGCTTAGGCGCTGATTGTGTGTATACCTATCTCTTTGTGGCTTTTGTGACATTTGAATCAAGTTCTGAGTGTTCCGAACGTTAGTTGCTGGCGAAGAGTTGACGCAGAAAGGTTACAGTGTGATTTTCTTGTATTTGGAGCAGGTGCTTTGGGGTGATTGGATATTTGGATGCTATAGTGTTGTGTTTTGAGAAATAAAAGAAAATGGGATGTGTGGGATGTGGTGTTGTGTAGTTTCATTTAGTGAATAGTTCCAGATTTTCCATTCAATGGATTACAACAGTTCTTACTGTTTTTATCTGTTTGTCTGTACTTAGTTTGTGCTTCACATACACCTTCCTTGGATATTAAGACATAATTTGGTTACTTTTCCGATATTGTAAATATGTAACGTGCGTTTATCACCTCGGCAGTGTTCATCACTTTATGTGTATATAATATGTCTATAACCAAATCAATTAAGGTGAAATGGCAGTGCGTCCAGGTACAAAATACACAAAGCTGAAAATGCTACTCAGTGTTCATTGCGAGTGAGCAAGCAATGAGTAGCATTTCAAGCACTGAGTGCTGTTTGAATGACGAGATCCGTGCTTTCTGTATTTGCAAAGCAGCCATTGTGTAGGTCGTCAACTTTGGATTCACTCATGTATGTCCTTAAAGAGAAACGTCCCGTATACTGAAATGGTTACCGTAATGACTGAACTGTCTTCTCACTTACCGTGTACCCCGTTTTTTTTGGCCAATTTTAATCTGAACATTTTTTTTAATGTGAACTGCGCTAATCTGCACATCAACATAGTTCGAACTTCATTTTGATCATAGAACAGGGTTAAAGAACCACATAATGAAGATAATCGTTCAAGGAAGCCAATACATTATTATTTTTGGTTGCTGTGTTGCTAAGCATGATATTTTTCAATTATTAAATTCAAAATCAATGTTTGAAATTTTGATTCCAACATGTTAATCAGACGTTTTCCAATCCGAAAAGCTTTACTCTCTGAAGTGTTCTCGATATACAAAATTTATCCTAAAAACATTTTTTCATTTAAAATCAAGTGTAATTTATAAATTTCGCGAAGAAAACATTTTTATATGCAATCACCAATAAATTTGGTTTGATAAATCAAAGTAGATAGAAAATTATTAAAAAAAATTATTGTTGGAAGGGTTACCCACTACGATACTTTTGTATCAAATCAAATCATCAAAAAGCGTATGTTGTCATATAAAATCTGGTAAATTTTGTACATTTCACGAATAAAATGTTCTTTGATCCAATTTCAAGGTCGACAAGGTCGGGGAGTTAAGTTTTCTCGATTGAAAAACGTCTAATAAACACGATGGATTCAAAATTTTAAAAATCAATATTTACTCATTCGGTGAAAGATTGATTCTTAATTTTAAAATTGAAAAATAGCATGATTGGCAACACTGTATCAATAAAACAATACTCTACGACCAAATTTCATGTAAACCTATTACAAGTTTTATTTTTGTGTTACGTGTTCTATTTTAACCTGTTGATATTTCGCCAAGTTAAATGCACATTTGTAATGCTCTGGCGTAATAGAGCATCATGAGATCTCATCAGTCTCTTTTTGATAGCCTACATTTAGGTCATTTCGAGCAAAAACTGACTAAAAAATAAGGTAATCGGGGCATCAACAGGGACATCAAAATGTAAAAGCCTGGTATTGAAACTCGAATCAGGATTCCTAGCCAAATCTCGAGCTATGAAAGCAACTAATGCTGCGAACAAAAGGCAACATGCCAGAAAACTACAATTACAGGATTGACTGATGGACCAACAACATTTATGAAACCTCGTCATACTGGGTTCGGAAATTGTTATCCACTAGGGTAACAGGGCAAAAATGTATGTTCTGTGTTGTATATGTCCACTTGTGATGTCCTTGTTTATTACGCATTTGTAGTGTTCCACTACAATATGTTATATTTTAATATGCATTTGTAGTGCTCCATTGTTTTTTTTCGTAATAAACCTTTGACAGTAAAGATATTTACAATTCCGGATCAGCGTCATCAATGATCATCCTCTGGAGCCGACCTACTGATACCATCAATGATCATTGAATTAAAAATTTATACTTTTGCTACGTTTGTTCAGATGTTTTTTTTCTTATCAAATTTCTTATCTATTTAACTATTTATGCAAAATATGAATCCTGATGAATTTTGCCTAAATAACTAAAGAAAATTTCTGAATTGAGACAAGATGAACTAGTATACTGGGTGAGATCTAGATAATCTTTGATGTCCTGATCAAATTATCAAATACGAGTTTATTCTTTGTAATTTGGGACAGAAATTTATAATATCTTAAATTCGCAAGCTTTACCTGGCAATAAAATCCAGAAACAACTAGTTTATCGCCAGTTATACCCTTATTGAGATACAAAAGCTTAAACTAACACTCACTAGCTCCACCTAGAAGATATATCTAGAATCAACTAGTTCATTTTCGGATAGCCTTTGATGTGAATATCAGCCGTGCCGACGACGAAATTGTTCTCTGTAGTATGAGTCTCAAGATACAGAAGTTCAACATTTTTTTAGACTCACTAGCGTCATCTAGCGGATAAATCCTGAATCAACTAGTACTTAATCGGATCGCTCGTGATGTCCTGATCAACATAACCGAAGGCGAAATTCTTCTCTGTGATCTGAATCTAGAGATGCATACGTAAATATAGATTTTCCAACCCACGCCTCCACCCGACTTTCTTGCAAACAAACTTTCTTGCATACATTTCTGTCTTGGTACATCTGTGCGGAAAAAAGGCAAGACATTTCTGGAGACGTCGGGTAGGAATCCGACGTTTCGGCTCTTTTATTGGGCCTTTTTCAAGGGGGCTCAATATAAAAGCCGAAACGTCGGGCAAAGCAAAACGAGCCGTTTTGATAAGTCCAAGACTGAGAAAGCCAGTTTTTCGGAGTAACAAAATTTCCAGTCGTACTAATCCAGCATTATCCAAAATGTGGCTTTCCATGCTTTGGTCTAAATGAGTTGCACTGAAAGCACACGAAACTTACATCTTGTCAATTGAGTTGCATTCAAATTCCGAATTTCGTAAAGTTTCGGCTTTGTTTTATAGAAATCACCAAATACCTCGTGTTTAACATCGATTCGTGGAGGCGGAACTTACATATTACTCACAAGTGACAATACAGTCAGCTTGTATGAAATGCGCTGTGTTACCCACATGAAACATCTTACTCTGGTTTGTTTGTTCAAGTTAGGTTCCAAATGTGTTGCGGAAAACTTGCGCGTCTTTTAATTTCGACAGTTCTCTAACTTATGACAAAGAAGGTGCAATGAAGTAACACGTAACTTCAGCAGCTTTTATGGTGTGATGAGCAGCATTTGTCTCAGATTTTCTGGTGTTGTAGGTAAGATGAGTGGTTTATACTCCTAGTGTCCATGATTCAAGTCTAGACATATTTTTTTCATTTTTATTTTATCATTTTCCCTTGCTCAAGTTGCATAACGATTCAGAATCTGCGCTTTTTGCGTTTCAAATAAAAAGCAATTGCATTCTGTCGTCCTTAATACGAACAGCGAATAAATTGCACTGATGTTGCTATTACTGGTTTCGAAACAAGTCGTGTTGCTTGGGTTCGGCTACGCAGCAAGTTGATCAACTTTTCCGAAGAAGCAATTATTCTATGTGGTCTGAGTACTCAGAATACTATAGAACTATAGAATTTCTAAGACTCACTAGTGCTACCTAGCGGATGAACCCAGAATCTAGCTCATCATCCGATAGCCCCTGACGTCCTGATCATATTCGTTGAAGATATAACTCTTCTTTGTCGTCTGAATATGGGGATACAAAAGGTCAGAAATTCGAAGGGTTTTTAGTGCCACTAGCGCCACTAAGTGCACAAATCCAGAAACAAGTAGTACATCATCGGATAGTTCTTGATGCCCTGATCAACTTTGCCGAAAAATCTTAAACGTACCCTGAACCTCGAGACCAAAAATTTTTAAATTCAAACACTCACTAGGGCCACCTAACGAATGAATCAACTTTGCAGAAGACGAAATTCTCCTGTGTGAAGAATTAGCATAAGTTAAAATTCACGAATAAAAAGAAATTGAAAAAAAAACGAAATTCTCCAATGTGGTCTGAATTTCGAACTACGGAAGCATAGAATTTCTAAGATTCTCTAGAGCCACCTAACGGAGAAAAAAGAAGAATCAAATCATCGAATAGCCCTTGTCCTTGATCTGACCAACTTTGCCGAACAACTTGTTCTAGGTACACAGGCATTGTATAAATCACGGATGTTGGTCGCAACAACAACGTGATTGTATTAGCAATGGCTCGTTAACGGAACATCTATCAACGCATAATGTTTAATACTCACTAGAGACAGCGTATTATTGTAGAATGCCTTACAAGAGCAAGAGCGCTTTGCATCCACTCCGAGGAACAATCGTCCTCTATTGCACTAATGTTGTCATTCCTTCGCTGCCTACGCCCTCCGTGCCTATAAGAAGCTCATGGAGATCCTGCTTCCACCTTCCAATTACCTTACCTCCGTCCTTCGAAAGACTTTCATCCTTATCCATGCACATTTAGGCTCACGGTTCGAAGCGGTACATCTTTGCATTAGGTACTCTAGTCAAGACTCGGATGGGATCAGACAAAACACCCTGTGACGATCACGATTCCCTTAGGGACAAACTTGCGCTTGTTTCATTTTTCACCGTAACATGATACCAATATCTCAAATTAAAAGGAAAGAAAAAAAAACCCGATCTATTGGGATCGCATTTCTTTATGAACACAATCTAATGCTGTTGTTATGCTGTGCATAGAATCAATTTGCATAGCACACAATTTTCCAATTCCGTTGTATTGTTTCACGTAACATTGTTTTCAACCCATTTTACCATATCAAACTGAAAACTAATTACCTAACAGTTCGAGTAATTCCGCTGAAACAGGAGATCCCTAAACAACAAAATTTAATCTATCATAAACAGTATCATATCAGTCCTCTTCCCAGTCTCTGTCGGCAGTTCATCTACTGTCGAGTTTTGTATTTAGGCACACGGCTACCATGAACATGTTATTCTATTAGAATCCACCGGCATTACCAACGCATGCAGTTTGGAAATTTTCGCAAATCCATCCATCGCATCGCATCGCCATGCTGTTTCCAGCAACCCACATTTGCCAAAGGGGCTACGGAAAAACAAAACTCATTCATTGTCGGGCAAACTTTCCGCAACTCGCTTACTCACACTCCGCTCTTGAGCTTCCGCGAGGACGATAACGAGAAGTACCCCATCCACATGTTGATGGGTGTACTTTTCCTCATTTGTTTAGCTTTTTGACCGAGCAGCGCTGCGTTGGCTTGGGCTGGCTGTTTTGGGACATCGCAGCTGTAGCACCATCCTCCGGCTGCAAACTTTGTTTTTTTTTTCCGAAACTAGATAAAGCAGGCACACAGTGGCGGTCAATATGTTTATAATGTTTTCTCTCAAAATGTTGAACTCCTCAACTGAAACTATTAAATCTTGCCTAGGAGACTAAGGCGAAGCGTACCTTCAGCATATTTTGCTAAAAATCATCAACTCTACAAATTACCTTGATCCTGAAACAACTTCAGAACGAATGAATAAAAACCAAAATTAATCCACCTAGTGGTGATAGTGATAGATTTCTCAGTTGACTGCCTGAGCACCTTCACTAACACTGGAGGCTGATCAATATCAAGATGAAACTAACAAGCTAAGATATAACTTTTAACACAACCACAGATCACTTTGCGGTCTTCGACAAAGTTTTTCCTGCACATTTTAGGCTATATTTTATTGACCGTTGAAAACAAGAACGATAGGTAGTGAGTATAGTGAGGCATCTGTTTGTACATATGTGGGTATAATTTGTCAGGATTTTGTTCTCTTACACATATTTATCGCATGCATTGATTTTAGTTACTTTCGTAGTTCCGGCGAAGCACCAAACGCTTGTTGTGCAACCCTACCGGTAGTCTCTAATGTGGTATGAGCCTATTTTCTAGTTAACCGTTCCTCAGGTTATGAAAAAGCCGTGATGGGATGTGTCGCATGGTACATTTGATTACTTTCGATGCGGTACCGGAACAGGTTTCGGAGCACCACCGAGTCTCCCAAATATAGTCTGAGACTATTTCATTGCTAACTTTAATTAGGTTACCAAAAAAAACACTATTTGATTAATCTTATGCATGGGTATAGATCACTTTTACATTTCACAACTTCCAGTGGGACACCCACAAATGGTTTCGGGACACTACCGGTTGTCTAAAATATGGTCTGAGGCTATGTTCTTACATATCGATCATCGTGCTATCAAAAAAGATCTCCAGTTGGCCTAGTGGTTAAGGCTATGAATCGCCAATCCGGAAACGGCGGGGTCGATTCCCGTTCCGGTCTGGACAATTTTCTCGACTCTCTGGGCATTGTGTATCGTTGTACTTGCCTCACAATATACAAATGCATGCAATGGCAGGCAAAGAAAACCCTTCAATTAATAACTGTGGAAGTGCTCAAAGAACACTAAGTTGAAGAGAGGCAGGCCAAGTTCCAATGCGAACGTCGAGCCATAAAGAAGAAGAAGTTATCAAAAATCTGATATTTGATGTACTGTCAAACCCCGCGTATTCATCACTCTTTAGTGCGACATTTTTTTATTAGCCAAGGGCTGAAAGTCTCTTAAATAAAGACAATCAATCACTTTTTGATTCGTACCCCGGTCATTCGACATTTGTCGAATTAAAAAATGATCAAATGTCACAGTGTAATACACTGTAAATGATCCGATATTGTGATGTTACTCACACCCGCAGCGGCTCATCGTGCAGCTGCTACTTCGGAAGTTCAAATTTGGTGCTTACTGCTCATTTTCCTGCTTACTATTCATCAGGTTATCAAAAAAGCCACTATTTAATATGTCGCATGCATGGGTTTGGTTAACTTTTATACTTTTTTTTATTCTTAATCACTTAACCTAATTTACAGCTCTTTTGTCCACTAGGGTACTACGTGAGCGATTCCAATTGGACGCTGCACTTCCACTTTGTACAGCGCCTAAATGTATTCTATTCTATTCTACTTTATTGAACTTGCTGCCTTTGTGCTTCTTTCACTCTTCTACCCTGTCCATGGTAGAATGATGAGCACGGTGATGCTGATGTGTGGCTGTTGTTCCTTTACTTGTCCGATTGGGGGTCCATTATGAGTTGTGGTTCGCCGATATCCAAATTCCGGGTTCGTTAGAGCTATATGCTCCGAAGAGGGTCAGGTGCCAGCTGCTCTCGGGGGAAAGAGCAGCAGACGAAAAATTGCAAGTGCCGGGGCTGGGTTTGAACCCATGACCATCCGCTTATGAAGCGAACGTGTGGACCACTGCGCCACGGGCCCCGACAACTTTTATACTTGGCCACCTCCGGCGGGACATTTGGAACCGGTTCCGGAACACTACCGGTTCCGATATGGTCAGAGAATGCTTTCCTGCTTACTGTTCATCAGGTTTTCAAAAAAGTCGCGGTTGCATATGTTGCATACATGATTTTAGATCAATTTTATATTCGACCACTTCCGGCGGGACACCCGGAATCGGTTCCGGAACACAACCGGTTCAGATATAGTCTGAGAATATTTTCCTACTAAGTGTTCATCAGGATATCAAAAAAGCCACTATTTGATATGTCGCTTGCTTGGGTTTGTTTACCTTTTATACTTGGCCACCTCCGGCGGGACATTTGGAACCGGTTCCGGAACACTACCGGTTCCGATATGGTCTCTGAATGTTTTCCTGCTTACTGTTTATCACGTTATCGAAAAAGCCGCGGTTTGATATGTCGCATGCATGGGTTTAGTGCACTTTTATATTTGGCCACTTCCGGCGGGACACCCGGAACCGGTTCCGGGACACTACCGGTTCAGATATAGTCTGAGACTATTTTTCTGCTTACCATTCATCAAGTTATCGAAAATGCCGTAGTTTGATGTGCCGCATTGATGGGTTTGTAGCGTTTTCATATCTGGCCCCTTCCTGGGGTACCGGTCCGGAACACCTAAATGGCCATAACTCCGGAACGGCTGGACCGATCCGAACCATTTTCAATAGGAAACAATGGGACCAGATTTCGCGTCGATTGAACTGTCGGTCATTAAAATCGGTTGAGGTTTAGTTCGAAAAAGTGATGTGAGTTTTTTTGTCCACTCACATACACACATACACACACACACACATACACACACACAGACATCACCTCAACTCGTCGAGCTGAGTTGATATAACTCGACCCTCCGGGCCTCCTATCAAAAAGTCATTTTGGAGTGAACATATAGCCTTTCCAGTACACTTAGTGCACGAGAAAGGCAAAAATATAAAAAAGAAAATAAAATAAGAATTGAAAAAAAAATTTCAAAGTAGCAAATTTTTAAAAAGTACAAAAATTTGTAATGTATTGACCAACACTGTATGCAAAGCGAGTGAATTAGGGTTCCCTTTTTTATTCGTCCCCAGTTCGTTGTTTTTTTTTTGGAATGCTAAACTCGTGGAATGAAAACATATCGAGTGCACAAATTTTGCCAACTTTATTCTGAGCTCATTTGGTTGCCACTTTCCCAAACTGTGAAGCGACTGAAGCGACCAACTTTTTTGCGCTAGATCACCCCCCGCGGGGGTGCATTGCTGTGGATGTGGCGATGTGGGTGTGTCGGTTGGGCGGCCAATGTGCAATGTTTGGCCATAAATCAAGCCTAAGTTGGGCTGCATTGGGGTACCCTTGACTGGCTGGATGCGCTTCAAGTGGGTTGTTGTGTTTGCTAGAAGCTTTAAGCGGAGATTTAATTCCTGTGCTTGATGCAATCATTGCTTGGTATTGAAACTATATTTGACCCCGGGAGTTCCATGCGCCGTCCCAGACGGGGACGGGCCAAAGCCCCAAGCGGCTGGTCTAGAGCCAGCGGCCGCTTCCGGGGTGGGCACTCAAGGCCTCTTCTGACTCCCGGGTCCCAGGGCGTTTCCGATGGGGGAGCTTTCAGTGGGGTCGGTCCTAAAAAAAATGGATTAGAATTACCTTTTAACAAATTTATTCTTCCTTGAGTGGCGTCGAGCAGCTGGAGGTGGTGCACTGCACAGGCCCACGTGTCACGTCGGATTCCGGTCGGGTCGCCGGCGGAAGTAACGGGTGGTCGGGGGGGAGGTCGGAGATCGTCCGCGCCACAGTCGGCGTCCAGGTAGCGGCCAATTCCGGCGGTCTCGATGGCCTTCAGGCGTGTTGGCGGCAGGTGCACCGCTCAGCGGTATCGCTTTGACGAGAGGGATCCGCAGTCAACAATCGGCGTCCAGGTAGCGGCCGAAACTTGGTTAGTCCTCGAAGGTGGCCGGAAAGCGGAAATCGGCTTCGTTCACGAGGCCAGGGATACACCCGTCGGGGCTGGCCGGCGCACGGCCGTAGGCTTGAGTCACTCCGGCAGATGGGCGAGGAGTTCGAAGAAGGACCGAGGGCTGGCGGGCCGTTGCGGGCCACGTGGGTTTCACGATGCTGTCCCACGCGGGTGTGCCTGTCACTGACCGGCGGAGAAACACTTGGCCAGAAACCTCGGTCTTCAGATTCGGGCGGGTTCGCCCTCCAAGGCTTGAAAATTCGGACGGGAAGTGTTGATTTCGGCGGGATTCCGTCGCAGGAGAATTGTAGCTGTCGGACCGGCTCGGGGCCTCCGCGGGTTGTCGTAGAGGTGGTGCGGGCCGTTACCAGCACGTCAGCACGGTGCCAAGTCTTGGGGCGTCAAATACCCAGACTTCCGATGAACAGCCGAGAAAAAGGATGGCACTGATGCACAATCGGAACAAATACTCCTTCCACAACTTCTTAAACGTGCAAAAATCGCTCTCGCACACCTCAAAACGTGTTAAATGACACTCGCTAAAAAGACACTTCTTACTTCTGGGCAAGCCACAAAAGACTGATCCCGATCATCCGTCGTGCCCTATCTCGTAGCCCATCGCTCGATATTCTCTCCGAGACTCGCCGTGCTTCCGCCCACATCGCTGCCCACTTCAGACGGTTCGCGAAACTCACCACCCTTTCCGCGCGTATTGGCGCACGGTTTCGCGCGTTGGGCCGACACGCACGACGCCCACTCATTTAAACTGATCGTTGACTCGCTATATAATATTTTTCCCTACAGTCCCCCACCATAAATAATAACTCAAAGTTACCGTATGGTAACATCCCCCTCTGGTCAGGGTAGCGAAAAACTAATTATTTACAATGATTTTTTTTTTTGCAATAAATAAACAATAATAAGCAAGTATAACAAAACTCTTGAAACAGTAACATAACATTTACATATCTACATGCCATTTACACTGGTTATGTCATACAAAATTTGCATAATTTGCAAGCACAACGCTGGTAACGAGGGACTAGACGGTCAAAACCATCGACACCAGCTCAATTTACACTTCTATGTACAACCCTGCACATCCCAGAGTAGCCATTTGATTTCAAAACTCACGATCAAACTTCCACATCACACTACCAATCGCTGCTATCTACGTCATGCCTTAGTCTTATTCCGTTAATCACAAAACGCGACCGGCTGTCTCGCGGGACAGTTCTTACTCGAACGAGACCGCGGGCAAGACTACCAGAAAAATAATTAGAACAATTAACACTATCGCATTGGGACATTGTTTCACTACCCTCCCTAAGTACAGAGTACGAGGACCTACAATGGGATAATTTTACTCACAAGTACATAAGGGTAACAATAGATCGGGATTATGTACATTTGGTACAATCAATAGAAACACGAATTTCATCAAGCGTATAACAGTTTCCGATTACGCAAACTGTAAGATCAATCAGCTTCGGGATCGATCAGTTTAGGTCCGGACCATAGTTCTCATTTGGCTCTGGTTCGACGCAGAACAGAGCATGCGCGCGCGTTTTTCTTTTTTTAAATTTTCCCGTTATTTGAGGACGTCTCCTCGGACTATCGGGATGATTCTTAGTGCCTTAAATCCTGATACCATTCTAACGTACCGGTATTTCATCTTGGTTTGCCCCGCGGAAAGCAAATTGCAGAGAATCAGGGGTACGGATCGAAGGTAGGATTTTAATTAACGATGAATCAGAGAAGGTCATTAGCCAATTATAGAAATTTGATTTGAATTTACAGCCTGAAATTTAAGAGACCGGGAACGTCCCTAGCCAGTTCACACGTTGTCGAAGAGCGCATCAACACAACGGCAACGTAAGCTATTGTGCACTTTTCAACAGATTGGCCGGCCATACGCCGATGTTACGGCCATGGCTATCTATCAGCTCGTAGGACGATGACCCGTGCCGAGCGGATACCGTACAAGGTAAATACTGAGCCCCGAGTTTGGCATTGTAAAACTCACTGGCGTTTGACAACTTGGTGTTCTTTTTGTAAACCGTTTCACCAATAGCAAATGGCTTAGCAGGTCGACGGTTTCGTAAATTGTATGTTTTGGAAATAGCATTGTGAGCTTTTTGCAGATTTTTGTGCACCAGGTCGTACAACTTGGGATGCTGTGCCCTAACTCGTGCTACTCTTTCTCGCAAAGATGATTCTTCTTCATTTTCGAAGCGTGAATGGTCAGTTCCTTTGAGAATGATTTCCTCCCCTTTGGCTACGCGAAACGGAGTGTAACCCGTTGCCGAATGAATCGTGGAGTTAATAACCACTTCGATCTCGGACAATCGAGAATCCCAAGACCTTTGATTATCTCGAGCGTATGAACGTATCGCTGTATTAATCACACGATTCACTCGTTCAACAGGGTTCGCTTGCGAATGGTATCGCGAAGTAAACCACTGTTGAATTTCAAATCGATTCATAAGATCGCGGAAGTCATGGGACGTAAAGGTAGTGGCGTTATCGGTTAGGACGATGGCCGGTACCGAATTTCGGTAGAACCAGTGGTCTACCAGTACTGAGATAAGAGATTTCGAAGAAAGTTTGGGAAAAGCATGAAGTTGGACCCATTTGGTAAACAGATCCAGCGTAACCAGGATATATTGTTTTCCACTGGTAGTCCTTGGGAGGGGCCCGATAAAATCAAGCGCAATTATTTGCCAGGGACGGCAGGCTTCTCGCATTTCTCCCATTAGTGGGGTCGTAGAGCAATTAGGAGGTTTGATTTGCTTACATTCGGTACATCTTCGAATGTATTCTCGAACGTCCCGGAACATGTTGGGCCAGAAAAACTTTTGGCGGATTTTCCCAACCGTTTTATCTACCCCAATATGCAGCATCTGATCATGATTAGCTTGAATAATCGCCTTACGCGATTCTGGACTTGGGACAACTTTCCAATCAAAACGATGATCAGCGAAGTCATCGTTGAACACATATTTAAAAAGTTGCCCCTCTTGAATACGAAAATCAGGGTATTCTTCAGGGGACTCCTCAACCTGTTTGATAAGCGAGTTGTACCAATCAGAGTCAGATACCTTGGATATGGCCATCACACTCCTTGAAAGGGCGTCGGGCACGACATTGTCCTTTCCTCGGCGGTGAATGATGGTCATGTCATACATTTGGAGTGCTAAACTCCACCGGCTGAGACGGGACGACGTTCTCCACTTTGATCGCATTATGAACGTTAATGCTGATGAATCCGTCACCAGGACAAAGTGACTACCTTCCAGATAGCCCCTGAAATGATCGATCGAAAGCAGAGCGGCCAACCCCTCTTTCTCTGTGGCGTGATATGACCGTTCCGGAGTTGTGAGCTTTTTGGAATAGTATTCCACCACCCGCTCTTGCCCGTCTACCCTCTGTGTGAGTACCCCGGCAACGGCCTGATCACTAGCGTCCGTGTGGACGATGAACTCATGATCGAAATCAGGGCTGGTCAAAATTGGGGCGGTTATTAATTTCTCTTTTATGCTCTGGAAAGCTTCCTCGGCTTCGGGAGTCCATTTCAGAGTCTTCGATTTAGTTTTAAGAAGCTCTGAAAGAGCAGAGGTAGTCCGACTATAGTCATCGATGAATCTCCGATAATAGTTGGACATACCTAGAAACCGACGGAGTTTTGTGATCGACGATGGCCGTTCGTACTCCACTATAGGCCGAATCTTCTCGGGATTTACCCGCAATCCCTGGGAAGACAGGATATAGCCGAGAAACGGGATTTCTTCCAGGCAGAAGTGGGACTTCTCCAACTTAATGGATAAGTTGGCCTCCCGTAAACGTCTCGCAATCTCTTCGAGCAACCGTACGTGTTCTTCGAATGTCTCTGTCACTATAACGATGTCGTCTAAGTAGACAAAGACATTCGGTTCCAGTGCACCCTGACCTAACACCCGGTTCATCAATCTGGCCAATGTAGCCGGGCTATTGACTAAACCGAATGGTAGGCGGGTGAACTGGAACATCCCCTTCCCTTGCACACTGAACGAACAATACTTGCGCGATTCTCGCGCGAGTGGAATTTGCAAGAATGCCTCCGAGAGGTCGATAGTCGTCAAGTAACGCGCTCGGGGAAGGCGGCTAAGTATTCGTCCAGGGTGCGGAAGGGGATAAGCGTCACGTACGGTTCGCTCGTTGAGTTTGCGAGCGTCCAGACAGAGACGAATTGCCCCAGATTGTTTCCGGATGGGAACCATATTGAGGGACCAGTCGGAATTGGATTCCTCTATGATCCCTCGTTCTAGTAGTCTATCCAGCTCAACGAATAATCCCTCTTGAATTTTCGGAGCAATCGGATAGGGGTACAACCGAACAGGCTTGGAATCCTTAAATTCCTCCTTTAGCAAGATCGTATGTTCACACAGGTGGGTAGTGTCTAGGGTTTCTCCTGTCGCGGCTTTGAACAGCTTTTTGGTCTTCTCTATGACCTCCTGCTGTTCAGAAGTGAGAGTTTCTCTCCGGGGTTCTGGAGACGGATGGATTTCCGATGATATTGTGGCAATGGAAGCCATAGCGGGATAAATTCCAAAAACTCGCCAAAAGTCCATGCCACAGATACATGGTTTGGTCAATTCCGGTGCCACTAAGGTAGACAGTACTCGGGTCTTCCCATTGAAGGTGAATGGCATGAAAACCTCTCCGAGAATTTGTAACTGAGATCCATCGGCCGTTTGAAGTTCGACTCGGTCAGTAGGGTCTCTGACCTGAATACGCCGGAATTTGTCAAACAGGGACTGATTTATGAAGGTCAAATTGCTCCCACAATCTAGGAGAGCTGTGACTTCTACATCGAATATTTTAATGTTAACGTGGGGCCGATCATCGTGGAAGTTGTTAAGGGTAATTTTGTGTATTTGAGATGAAGTCGCTTCTTCAACTGTTTCATCCGAACCGGTTTCGTAAAAACGGCCTAGTTCGGATAGCCAGTTGAAAAATTCGTTCTCATCCTGCGCTTGAGGAAGTTCCAGCGGCTTTAGGACTTCCGCATCTGGTTTTTTAGACAATATGGACACGTTTTCCGCGTAAAGCCCTTGAAGGCACAAGCGTCGCAGAATACTCTGCGAGGAATCGGGCAATCTGAAAGGTCATGCTCTTCTCCGCAGTTGAAACATTCGCCCTCTTCAGGGGGTGAATAATTCGCAACCATTTTCAAGAGAGCGCTGGGTTGGCTTGGACCAGGCAGAGCCTCTTTTGGCGAGGAAGAAGTCTTCGTCCCTTTCTCCGACGGTCTGAGCTCCACCTTCTGATTTGATGGTTTGAAAGACGTACCATTAGCGTTGCTGGCGCTTGGCTTGGACGACTTTTGCGGGGGATTTGAACCTTTGCCCGAATGTGGTGGATTGCTCCGAGAGTAGAATGTTCTCGTCCCGGACTGTCCACTGTTCCCCGTAGAAATAACGCAGGTTTCCCTCTTAGGTGTACCAAACACCTTCGAAAATGCAGAGAAGTCAGTAGCATCTAACTCTTTGCCAATGGTAACAAGGTCTTTCAAGGTTCGGATATTCCTGCCAACCAGAGATTTACGGCAGTCGTACCGTAAGTTCGTTTTGAGAACTTCGACCTTTTCACTCTCCGGCATCACTTGATTCATTGCCTGGAAGAGTTTCTCGACCTGCAGGTAGTATTGCTGGAATGATTCCCCCTTTTGTTGTCGTGTTTGATAAATTTTCGTACGCAATACCGAATCCAGATCTGGATGTCTGAATTCGTTCTTGAGTTCGTAGACCAGATGCTCCCACCCATGTAGGGAATTCCTACTTCGACACGCTGTATACCAGCTAAGAGCTGCGCCGTCGAACAAGTGAATCGCCGAATCAAACAAATCATCGGCTGAGGCATGTTCCGAAATGGCAAGCTGTTGGACGTGCGAAAGAAAGTCGTTCAGCCCAAGACCTTGATCGTTTCCCGAGTAGCGTTTAATTTTCCACTGGGAAACGGGCGTAACTTTTCGATGTGGAGCGACCGGGTATGGTTGGGGTACAAACTGAATAGTCGGAGCTGCCCGAGTTGGCTCGGGCTGTCTACTTGGTACATCCTCATCCACCGTAGACGTAAACGATAGGTCGTCCAGCCTTCGTTGAAAAGAACTATTCAACACTTCTGCCCCAACCAAAGTCGACTCCGGAAAAGCCGCACTTCTCTTTGTTGGTGGATTGGGTACCGGAGTAGGCCTAGTACCACTCTCAAAATCTGCCCAATTTACTCGCGGAGCTGAAGGAGCTACCTCGGGTTGTACCGGGGGTTCGAAAAACGGGTTTGTGCTATTAAGTTTCGGAACCGGAGTTGGAGAACGAGATTTCTTTATTTCCTCCTTAAGACCACTGATCTGGGTAGACAAGGCCTTAAACAAGCTCCCAATATCTGTCATGGCCTGGTTAAATTTCTCCTCAGTCACGTATTTGACCTGTTCGGTTTGTTTAGGAATCGCCCCTGTAGGTCTGCTTGTTCCTGAAGCGGATGAAGGTGGCTCTACAGTTCCTCCAGCTGCTTCATCCAAGAGGCCAGACCCATCGTCGGTATCTGGGTCAGATGTTGCAAAAAATACATCATCTGACCAAAAGTGCTCTGAAAACAGGTCGAGAACACTTCGAAATGCCTCGCCGGCTTGTAAGCGTAGCTCACCGTTCGAATGATTTTTAATGACGGCGAGGCGATGGCCCAAGTGCAACAATCGGGCTTGGAAAACATTTTTAGTTTGCGTAGTCAAGGGCTGTGAAAGTTTCTGCTCAATGTTTCTGAAAATGTGCTTGCACGCATCAAGATCAACCTCAGGGTCTTGATCGTAATGAATAATAAATTCATGACCTTCTCGTTCATCTTTAAGGATCTGTTTCAATCTCCTCCGACGCTTACACCGCGATTCGTCGTCCGCGATTACGACATTACGAAGAAACAGCTCGTAATCGAGCTCCCCGGGTGACAGGTGGTCTACCCGCATACCAAGATAAAGGACGCTGAAGTCCGGACCTGATACGGAAACGCGCGGCGGCATACTTACGGCGATCGCAGTTGATTGATAACGTGAAGAGAAGGATCAAATTTATCTACACGGACGAAAATAATCGTCGGTATCGGGCACTCAGATGCACAAAAATGTTTAGAACCGTTTGAACGAGCCTGGCAATCGACAGTGACAAAACTTTTCTACCCGCGTTGCTTTCACAAAGTTGAATTTCGCTTTTGAGTTTCACCAGAGTGCATAATGAATTTGTCTATATGTTTCTCCTTCAAGAGCGACCAGAGTGGATATTTTTAAGAAATGCTAATTCTTGAAAACCCCCCCAACGCTAGTGAGAAAAAAATATTCTAATGGGAATATTTTTTTCCTCCTAGGAACCACTGATGGTTTTTTTTTTCGTTGGGCGCCAATGAAACTATATTTGACCCCGGGAGTTCCATGCGCCGTCCCAGACGGGGACGGGCCAAAGCCCCAAGCGGCTGGTCTAGAGCCAGCGGCCGCTTCCGGGGTGGGCACTCAAGGCCTCTTCTGACTCCCGGGTCCCAGGGCGTTTCCGATGGGGGAGCTTTCAGTGGGGTCGGTCCTAAAAAAAATGGATTAGAATTACCTTTTAACAAATTTATTCTTCCTTGAGTGGCGTCGAGCAGCTGGAGGTGGTGCACTGCACAGGCCCACGTGTCACGTCGGATTCCGGTCGGGTCGCCGGCGGAAGTAACGGGTGGTCGGGGGGGAGGTCGGAGATCGTCCGCGCCACAGTCGGCGTCCAGGTAGCGGCCAATTCCGGCGGTCTCGATGGCCTTCAGGCGTGTTGGCGGCAGGTGCACCGCTCAGCGGTATCGCTTTGACGAGAGGGATCCGCAGTCAACAATCGGCGTCCAGGTAGCGGCCGAAACTTGGTTAGTCCTCGAAGGTGGCCGGAAAGCGGAAATCGGCTTCGTTCACGAGGCCAGGGATACACCCGTCGGGGCTGGCCGGCGCACGGCCGTAGGCTTGAGTCACTCCGGCAGATGGGCGAGGAGTTCGAAGAAGGACCGAGGGCTGGCGGGCCGTTGCGGGCCACGTGGGTTTCACGATGCTGTCCCACGCGGGTGTGCCTGTCACTGACCGGCGGAGAAACACTTGGCCAGAAACCTCGGTCTTCAGATTCGGGCGGGTTCGCCCTCCAAGGCTTGAAAATTCGGACGGGAAGTGTTGATTTCGGCGGGATTCCGTCGCAGGAGAATTGTAGCTGTCGGACCGGCTCGGGGCCTCCGCGGGTTGTCGTAGAGGTGGTGCGGGCCGTTACCAGCACGTCAGCACGGTGCCAAGTCTTGGGGCGTCAAATACCCAGACTTCCGATGAACAGCCGAGAAAAAGGATGGCACTGATGCACAATCGGAACAAATACTCCTTCCACAACTTCTTAAACGTGCAAAAATCGCTCTCGCACACCTCAAAACGTGTTAAATGACACTCGCTAAAAAGACACTTCTTACTTCTGGGCAAGCCACAAAAGACTGATCCCGATCATCCGTCGTGCCCTATCTCGTAGCCCATCGCTCGATATTCTCTCCGAGACTCGCCGTGCTTCCGCCCACATCGCTGCCCACTTCAGACGGTTCGCGAAACTCACCACCCTTTCCGCGCGTATTGGCGCACGGTTTCGCGCGTTGGGCCGACACGCACGACGCCCACTCATTTAAACTGATCGTTGACTCGCTATATAATATTTTTCCCTACAGTCCCCCACCATAAATAATAACTCAAAGTTACCGTATGGTAACAGTATGTTGTTGCAGGATATTATTTATTCGGTTCAGTAAGCAGTTCAATGGATTACATTATTTAGTTAGTAGCTTAACGTTTTCGGTGGATTGTTGAATGGAGGAGAGTTTAAAATTTTCATTATCAATTAGTACAATCAACATGAATATTGAAAATGCTACAGGGGTTTTTTATTTCATTATATCAACTGGTCATAACTCAGGAACGGAGAAAAACCACATCTTGAAAATTTTACAGAAAATAGCTAATGTAATTCCCTTTCAAAAATATTTGTTTTGAGAATTTTTCCGATCTTCGAAAATAGTTTTTACGACTTTTCCAACCGATTTTCCTCAACAGTGGAAAATTTCGTGGAAAACAAATTTTATTTTGTATTTTTTTTTTGATTGCTGAGAAAATTTGCTTACGATTTCACAAAAATACATTGTGTCTGCGATGCTTCGTTCTTAAGTTATGATTTTTCAAAATAAAAACGGCTCATATAGCACATCTGGAAAATTTACACAAAATTGGTCATAACTCAAGAACGGAGAAAAACCACATCCTGAAAATTTAACAGAATATAGCTTATGTAATTCCCTTCCAAAAATATATTTTTTGTAATTACGTTCTGAAAAACTTCACTTTTCAGTTGGCTGAAGTGTCATGAAAAGGCCTACTTTTCTCTTCTGATGCAAGGGTGCCGAAAAGTACTACTTTTCGGCACTCTTAAAGGTGCCGAAAAGTAGCACTTTTCGGCACTTTTGCCAGCACACACTTTGCACTGAATTTCGTGTTATCCGTAGATTCAGCTGGTGATTCTACATCCACTCTCCAGCAGGAATATGAATCTAGACGACTTTTATTCTGATTCCGATGGCAGTACGGGTGAGAAAGAAGCTGGTGGAGGTACTTTAGCGACTTCTGCCTTTGCCAACAAACAACTGTTTGACAACGGGAGCTCGATCAAATGCTACACCATAGCCTACCTGATCGAATAAAAAAACTACACTGATGAGCATGGATGCTCGCACGTGGTTCCTCCTGATACATGATTGTGTTGCGAGAATATATTATACTAGATAGGTATTTTTCGTAATTACAAAAAATGTTGTATGCAACTCGTTGCAAAACTCGATTTTTTCTGCACTCGTCGTATTTATCCAACTCGGCAAGCCTCGTTGGATAAATGTACGACTCGTGCCGAAAAAATCATCATTTTGCAACTTGTTGCATAAATAACTATTTTTAGAATTTTCCCGGAGTGCGAAAATAGTTTTTCCGACTTTTCCAATCGATTTTCCTCAACAGTGAAAACCAATTTCCATTTTGTATTTTTTTTTTTGGGATTGCTGAGAAAATTTGCTTATGATTTCACGAAAAAATGTGTCTACGATGCTTCGTTCTTGAGTTATGATTTTTCAAAGTAGGTGGTGTCTGTGGAAAATGTTGGTTTTCCACTGGAGTTTTCCGGAAAATTAGGCGACCCTGATTTTTTTTCAATTTTGCTTTTGTTCGTATATGCATATGAACCCTACCTGTGAAAACAATTTCATTGAATTCTGAGAACCTTGGTACCAATTTGTACGATAATAAAAAAAATCCCCTACACTGAGGGATCAAAATAAAATTCATTTTGGTGAATGATTTTTTTTTCACTTGTTCATTCATTTTTCTATCACTGACAATTTTCACGGAGAAGGCTAAATGGACCATAACTCCCGATTATACTTCCAATCACCACAACACGATTGATTGAAATTCTATTTATCTGCTCCATTTGTTTATTGTTTATTTGTTTATTTAATTTTACATCAGTTACCATAGATTGGACATTTTACAATGTGAGAAAAAAATCTCATCATGACTGAATGATTTGAATAAAAAAATAAAAACATTTGGCTGACGGTGAAGGCGGTGAAACGCGAATAAAAAAAATGAGAATGTCGATTTTTATTTTGAATCTTCGAATTTCAGTGGTGTGATCAAATTTCGGGATACTAACGATGCATCAAAGTGGTTGCTAAAATATTCAGAAAATAGTTTTTTCTTCTTTGACCTAAGGTTGTTCTTAATTTAAATTAAAAAAAATCGTCGAATATTTTTTTGGCACAACTACGTTTGAGGAATTCTCATTATGGAATCAGAAATAAAAAAAAAAAACTTGAAAATATACGAACAAATTTTATGCTAAATTTGCTGACAGATTTCTAGATAGTATCGATGATTGAATCTCTCCTGAAATTGGGAAAGTTCATTAAAAAATAATAGGGATGCAAATATGTCACCATATTTAAGCAGTTTTTCATAGGAATTGTGTGTAAGTAGGGCATTTTTTTTTATTACCGTACGGGTTTGGGCCGAAGGGTCTCAGATTTTCATGAAACTTTTTCCACAGGCAGGGCTCATGGATATATGAACAAAAAAAATGAGAATAATTCAGGGTCGCTCATTTTCCTGGAAAACTCAGATGGAATTTTTTTGTTTTCCCCTGACACTACTTACTTTGAAAAATCATACCTCAAGAACGAAGCATCATAGAAACACAGTTTTGTTTAGAAAATGAAAGCAAGTTTTCTCAGAAATCCAAAGAATATGAACTGGAAAAAGTTTTCCACAGTTGAGAAAATTCGTAAAGAAAAGCCGGAAAAACAATGCCCGAACTCGTGGAAAATTTTCAAACAAATATTTTTGAGAAAGTTATTTCATAAGCTTTTATCGCTGAAATTTTTGAAATGCACTTTTTTCTCGTTTTTGAGTTATGGCCAATTTTGTTGAAAAATGTGTCTTGTAAGCCTTTTCTTTGAAAAATCATAACTCAAGAACAAAGCATCGTAGAAACAAAGTTTTTTAATGAAAATGAAAGCAAATTTTCTCAGGAATCCAAAAAAATTAAATGGATAAAGTTTTTCACAAAATTTTCCACCGTTGAGAAAAATCATCATATGTGAAGAATGCGTACATGCCCAAAAGTCATTTTTCACAAAATTGACCATAACTCAGGAAATAAAAAAATGTGCATTCCAAAAATTTCAGTGATCAAAGCTTATGAAATAACCTACTCAAAAATATTTTTTTGAAAATTTTCCGCGAGTTCGGGCATAGTTTTCCCGGCTTTTCTTTATGAATTTTCTCAACTGTGTAAAATTTCGTGGGAAACTTTTTCCACTTCGTATTTTTTTTTGGATTTGCTTTCATTTTCATTAAAAAACATTGTTTCTACGATGCTTCGTTCTTGAGTTATGATTTTTTAAAGGAAAGGCTTACATGACACATTTGGGCATTTTTCAACAAAATTGGCCATAACTCAAAAACGAGAAAAAAGTGCATTCCAAAAATTTCAGCGATAGAAGCTTATGAAATAATCTTCTCAAAAATATTTTTTTATTTGTAAATTTTCCACGAGTTTGGGCATTGTTTTTCCGGATTTTCTTTACGAATTTTCTCAACTGTGGAAAATTTTGTGGAAAACTTTTTCCTGTTCATATTTTTTTTGGATTTCAAAGAAAACACATTTTCACATTTGCAACATTTCTAAAAAAACTTTGTTTCTATGATACTTTGTTCTTGAGTTATGATTTTTCAAAGTAAGGAGTGTCAGGGGAATACAAAAAAAAATCCACCTGAGTTTTCCGGGAAAATAGACGACCCTGAATTTTTCTCAATTTTTTTTGTTCATATATCCATAAGGCCTGCCTGTGGAAAAAGTTTCATGAAAATCTGAGACCCTCGGCCTAATTTGTACGATAATAAAAAATAATCCCCAGTACCACAGCGGGAATAATGAAGAAGTTTATTAAAAAACCTTTCATTTTCTACCAGCATTTTACAAAAAATCGCAGGCAGCCATCTCGTTTTCTAATATTATACGAGAGATCTTTTGCGCAATTGCTGGAATTTTCGAACGTATGAGCACCGTATTTTCTGTAATAAATAAATTTGTAGTACTGGGGAAAACTTGAAAATTAGAAACACAGATGAAATTGTTAAAAAAAAATCGCGTTCTGGTGGGATACGAACCCACGACTCCGTATTCGCTAGACCGGCGCTTTAACCAACCAAGTTACAGAACAGGTAACTTCCATATCGGTTTCCATACACTTTTAGAGGAAGGATCAAAGTATGTATCTTTTGATTTTCTCTTCTCTTTGAACATACCTTTTGGCGCATCCTTTGAAATTTTCATCGGTAATTACTTTGGAATCTTCTTCGGCAGTTTTTTTAGGAGTGTATATGGCAATTTTTCTTAAATTATTTCGAAAAATCCTTCGGAAACTTTTTTCGAGAGTTTCTTTGCCAATCGTTTTAGTATTTATAGTATCATTTTGTCATTATTTCAGAAATTCTTTCGATATTCTGTCATTTTTCCAGCAACTTTTCCGGCAATTCCTTTGGGAATTCTTTCGACAATTAATCTGAGAATTTCCTCACAAATTTCTTTGGTATCTTCGGCTGTTCCTTCTGCATTTTTTTTCGAGCTTTTCTTCGATAAATCTTTTAGGAATTCGTTTGTCGTTGCCATTCGGATTTTCTTCAACCATTCCTTAAAGGAATCTTTTGACAATGCTTTTGTGAGCCTCTTCTTCAATTCCTAAGAGATAGTTTCTTCGATATATTTTTAGTAATTATTTAGGGAATTCAGGTTGCAGTTTCTTTCGGATTGCCTTCGGCAATTCCGATGAAACTTGCTAAGAAAATGTTCTTAAGTATTAAATCAAAAGTTCCTTCGGAATTTTCCCAGGTAAATCATCTGGAGACTACTTCGGTTATTCTTTTGGAAATTCCTTCAACAGATCATATAGAAATTTCCTTTAGGATTTCTTTTGAAAAAATCTTCAACAATTCACAATTTTTTTTGGCAATTCTTTCAGAAATTCTTTCCTAATGTTCTATTTAAAAAGGGCCCATCTGCAATATGATTTATGATTTATATGATTTACGATACCTTAAATCAATTTCATGGTCGTTTTCTGAATTCACCTCGTGGCAGCTGGGCAACTGCTTGACAGCTTCGCCCAGTCTAAAATGTGACAAGGGGTGATTCGCCATACAAACTTTAAATTGATATTTAAAGAGGTTCCCGGCCACCAAATTTCTTGTAAATTTGGATTTTGACTCATATTGGCGTGCAGATTCAGAATATGAAATTATCTCAACACCCCTAAAGATGGATCATCACTGATGGTGATAGTGTTCATATTAAAATTTTGATTTTAGAATCGAACTCAGCATATCTTAAGAAATTGTTTAGTTAAGGCAATTATTTTGACCATTATGAATTTCTTAAGGAATTTCTTTGGAAATTCCTTCGCTGTTTCCTTCAATAGTACATTTGGTTTTTTTTTTCGGCAAAATATTTGATTCGGTAATTTCTGTGATTTTAGAAAAGAGGCGAACCAACCAATGGTTGAAAGTCTCTATAATAAAGACAAATCAAATCAATTTCTGTGGTTCCTATGATGCTCTTTGAATTGCATAATGAATGCCTTTGAAAATTCTTCGTCTTTTTCTTGGGGAATTTCTTTGGAAATTGTTTTGGATATTTGTTTGATTATCTCTTTGCGGATTCCGCAGATTAGTTTTTTGAGAATTTCTTCGGTAATTTCATTAGAATTTGATCAAAAATTTGATTGGAAACTTGTTTTGAAATTTCAACGGGAATTCCTCTAAATTTCCTTCGGCAATATATTTTGTAAAATTCTTCAGCAATTTTATTGGGATCCTTTTTATAATTATTTAGAGTTTTATTGTATTAATATTTATTTCTCCGAAAACAGTTTCGGAATTTTTTAGAAAGTTTTTTGGCATTTGTTTTTTTATGTGGAAATGTCTATGGGAATTCCGTTAGATTTTCTACTGTGCATTGCTTCAATGTTCTTCACTTCTTTTCAAAATTCCTTCGGTAATTTCTTCAAAAATCCTTCAATAATTCCTTTTTAATTTTCTTCGGAGTTGTCAGAGAAATTTCCGCAAGTTCTCTTCTTCTTGGCGTAACGACCCCACTGTGACTAAGCCTGCTTAACTGAGAGCTTCCTCTGCCAATGACCGTTTTGCATGGGTATATCGTGTGACAGGCACGAAGATACTCTAAGATCGATAATCGAACCCGTCACTCTCAGCATGGTCATGCTGACTACCTATGCCTTTACAGCTGTGGCTATATGGGCCCTTTTATCCGAATTTATTCACAAAGAAGTTTTCGAAGGAATTCGGTATGAATTCCCAAAACAATTACTTGAGGAATTTCTTAAGAAATCGCCGAACCATTTTACAAGATAAACTCTCAAAGGAACTCTAGCGCAACATTTGGAAAGAGCCTATCTGCAAAACGTAAACATTGAGATAATCGCATTAGAAGATTGCTTTTCCAGATTGGTTGATACTATTGAAAAACGAAAGACTTTTCTCAGTACAGCAGATAATCCTTTTCAAGAATCCCAAAATCAGTTAGGCCTTTTTCTTCATTCTATTTCAGTTTGGCTCTTGCAGTTCGGCCCTTTCATCGGTGGTTATTCCAGTAAAGCTCTATTCTTATCGATAATTCAAGGAATTTTAAAGATCTATTCAAAATCAATAAAAAAAAATACGATCAATGGCCTAAATTTACAAAAAGGCCTGTCTGATTTGAAAAGAAATTAAAATATTTGGATGATTCCGGAGCCATGATTGAGGTATAATGGGTGAGGTCTAATGAGAATGAGGTATAATGGAATATTGATAGGAATAGTGAAGAACGGGTGTGTTTGCATTTTGCAGATAGATAGATTTTAAGCAAGAATTTATTGGAGAAACCATTAAAGAAATTTGTGAAGGAATTGCCGAAAGAATTGTGAATTTCTGAACATTTTTTCAAAAGAATTCCCAATGGAAATGTGTTTAAAATTTGTTGAAGAAATTTCCAAAGAAATAACCGAAGAAGTTCCCAAACCGAAGAAGTCTCCAAAAGATTTGCCTTAAAAAATTCCAAAGGAATTGCAGGTAAAATTCCTAAAGAAATTTTCTAAGCAAGTTACATCGGAATTGCTGAAGGCATTCCGAAACAATCTGCAACAGGAATTCCTAAAACTATCACTTAAAAAATATCGAAGAAATCATCTCAAAAATTCTAAAAGGCATTGAAGAAGGAATTCGCAAAAGAATTACCGAAAGATTGCTTTAAGAAATAGATAAAGTACTTCTCAAAAGATTTACCGAAAAAAATCCCGAAAAAATGCTGAAGAATTGCCGGAGACATAACCAAAGAAATTTGCGAGAAAATGCTCAGATTCATTGTCGGCAGAATTCTCGAAATAATTGTTGGAAGAGTTGTTGGAGAAACTTGAAGAAATATCAAAAGAAATTTTTGGAATAATTAAAAAAATGCTTGAGAAAATAATAAAACTATTGGAAAAGAAACTCACAAAAAAAAGTTACCGAAGGAATTTCTGATGAAATTCAGGATTTCCAAATAAATTGTCACGAGATAACAACCATCGTGTTGTCTTCCGAAGGTCTCCAGTAAATTTAGCTTACCCTGCTACAACAAACCATCAGGTAGATCATGCCCTTCCGGTATGACTCTGCAGCCATAGGTAATCCTTGCGCTGATGGTGGGTACACAATCATCATCATCATCATCAAATTCAGGATTTCCAAATAAATATATAAGGAAATGAATTTTCGAAAAAGTTTCCGAAATAATTACCGATGAAACTTTCGAAGGATGTGCCGAAACATTTTCTGAAAGAAATTCCAAGCGCATTACTGAAGAAATTCTCAAAGAAATTGTCGGAGGGAACCAAAGGAATTGCCGAAGAAGTTGACTAATTCTTAAAGAATTACTGATGAATTCCCAAAAAAAAAAAATCCCTAGACTGAGAAAGCCAGTTCGAAGAACAATTTTCAGTCAAAATTCACGAACGTCTTGATTATAAATTTCCACAAAATTGGAGTTTATGTTCATGTTATACGTACTTTTATGCGATGAAGTTACATCGCATAAGATGCAGTAAAAGTGCCTTATGCGTACAAAAGTGGAGGTGCTATACGTGCATTGACGGAAAAATAATAACGCTATATGACTTCAAGCGATACCTTATGCGATGCACGGTGTGCACTATTGCGACGTAATATAGCATCTTATGCGACTTAATAATATTGGAAAAAAACAATTCTCGTCACCTCAGTATCGAACTGAGAACCTTTGGATTTTCGAGCCACACTTCACACTTCACTGATGTAGTGAAGAAAATTGTCAGACAGAAGAGGCACAAAATAAGCAACAAAGAAGGCGCTGCGATTACTCATTATCTCAACTGGTAACAGATAATGACATGATCTCGGAAATTTTTGTAGCAGACAAGACGAAAGCTGAATTTGTTGCGTACTTTTCAACTCGTGAATAATCAATTTTTACCAACCCAAAATCGAAACTTCTTGATGATAATCTTCAGTAGAGTTGCAGTGTTTACCGACTCGAAGTTACCGCTCGAAAATCACAATGCAAGGCTTAAAAATCTCTAAGCTCGTGTTGCAGGATCTTTGTCCTAGCATTGTTATCACATATCACATCGCAATATAAAACGTTAACGATTCTAGCTTATGCGAGTTTGTATGCAAATTTTAACGAGTTTATTTTTACTTTTATGCGATTTAGTTTGTACACTACTGCGAGTTTAACTGACATAATAATAAAAGTACCAAGCGAAGTAGTATAATCATCGCAGTGCGCAATTATGCGAATTCAATTGACACTTTGCGAGTCCGCTCGAACTCTTGCGAATAAGTAAAGTTCGTCGCAATAAAACATCTACTACGATGAAGTTATACATTATAAAAGTTAATTTGCACTCTTGTATGATTTTACAAGATACATCGCAATAAGTTCAAAAAATCACGTCATATGCGATGAAAATTGTTCCTCAGCCGTATATATATGCGATAGTGAGTAAAAATAGTACTTTATACGATGTACAGCGAATATCCTTATGCGTTTCAGAAGTTTTACATACGTTTTAATTTAGCGAGTCATTTTGATTATTTCCATTGCTGTAGTTGTCAGTAATTCGGTTCCCAAAATTTGTAAAAATCGGAAATTTGTAAAAATACTAGATTGTAAGTTTGTAATAAATGATTTGTATTTTAAAATAAAATGAATTCTAGCATTGAAGCTGATTGCAACGAAATCAGGTATTTTACAAAGCGATAACGGATAACACATTGATTGACATTAAGTTTAAATAAGCATCTGTCAGTATATTAGATCATAAATCACTTCAGTTTCCAATAAAATGAAATCTCGCACCAAAAGGCATTTCCATACCCGTCCGTCCGCAGTTTGATAGACATTAAAATATTAATTCCATATCCTGTTTTTCCTCCCCGTTTCCATGCTGTTCCACAGGACGTCCTCCGGGAGAAACAGAACCACATCGAGCAGCTGATGCGAGAGCGGGAAATCGACCGGGAGGAAACCGCCAATCAGACAATCATGTACCAAAAGAACGTGCAACAGGTAACAATAGAGTGGGAAGAGAACGATAAGACAATGATCAAAAGATGAGAGAAAATGGAAGAGAGAAATACGACGCGGTGCATCATCCAAGCTGGAAACAAGGGGACGCTTGGTCATTTGTGGATTAATAAAAGAGGGTTGTGATTTTTAATTTCTTACGAAACTTACGAATGTTTACCATTTGATTTCAGCGTGATACCGACAGCGAGATTGGCCGTTGGGCCGATTTGGTACGACGACGGGCCCTACGCATAGCCGACCTGCGCCGTGAGTTCCAGGGCTGGCACGGCAATCACGAACGGCACTGCATCCTGCATGATGTTCTGTTGGCTTGAATTGTGATTGGATATTTTGTTAGACCGCGAAAGACGTGCGAACGGATAGCAGCAGGATGAAATTGATTTTTATTTCTTCATTAAAGAATGAAAGATAATGAACTGAATTGGGAGCAGCAGCGGAAGAGAATATGGCACAGCACAACGAATCAAGTCTCACGGGAGACGATGAAATATGGCTTCCGGAACTTTTTTTTAATGCAGATGACTATTCAACGATTTTTCTTCGATGCACAGCTGCACACAATCGGAAATGGTTTCTTTGGAAGGAAAGAAAAAGTGGGCTTGACCAATAAAGAATGCAATACCTTGCTTTTGTTTTATTTAATAGTTTAGGGAATAGTTGGTAAGGCACGAACTAGCTTTTAGAACGAATGTATTATTAGACGGTAAGGCTTGTCAATATTTTGTTCGCTGTTCTGTTTTGTAAACTGTTTATGAAAGCTGAATTAAAGCTATTGCCCAAGTACTTACATTTTGTTTTATTCACGCTCATCATTGGGATACTGACTAAAGAGAAACGAAATGTGAACCTTGAATTGTGTATTAAGTCTATGTTTTTCATGTTTTTAGTTTGCCATAGAAAAATGAAATCAATTGTTTAAGAAATAACAGAGATTTGGCAATCCGAAGTTGGCTCGTTTGTACGGGAAAACTATTTATATACGTTTTTATTGTCCTCTAACTCCTGTTCAATGCAGTATTGATTTCTGGAGCTAACCATTGTTTTTTGCATGCAAATAATTGTCATTGTTGTCCATCTACGGTTCTCTGTAGTCAAGGCATGACTTCGTTTAGATCATCAAATTTTCCTAGGACTAGCTGTGAGAGGCCTTCTCATTGACACATGATAAAATATGAGTTTAGGTAGTGCACAGAGGTTCCACATATATGAAATATCTTATTACAGTTTATCAACAGTTCCATGAACTCAAGACCTGACTTCGACCAGGCCATCTCGGGTACTCAGGTATCTATTCGAGGAATATACTTACTCCTGTTTGGTGTAGTATTGGTTTTTGGAGCTAAACGCTGTTTTCCGCGTGCAAATAACTCTCATTGCAGTCAATCTACGGTTCTCTGAAGTTAAGGCATGACTTCAATCAGATCGTCCAAATTGTCTGCAGTACGTTGACATAACAAACATTTCACAGATTTTCAAGTATTGGTGCAATCAAGAGCGATAAAAACAATTGAAAATCATCCGTGGCGATAATTTCGAGTAATCATATTTTGTAAACACGTATTCGGACAATCTATCGAGAGATTCAGAAAATATAAACAGTAATACGAGGGCAACACATGTTTTAAGATGTCTCCGATGACCTATGGGGTCAATAAGGGAATCATATCTCGTGATATATGTCATTTGAAAACAACAAACATAAATGTAGACTTGGATGGTTCAGGAATGTTCAATATCCCAAGAATTCAAAGGAGACCTATCGAAGAATCTCAAGATTGATATACTTCGATAAGTTATGGTGGTGCAAATCTTACTTAGCCTTATTTTTACCCGACTTGACCCAGTGACCCACCGGCCTTACTCCGTCCAGAAGTCCAAAAAAATTTTGATCCCGTATATTTCCAAAACTAGGGTGTTGTGCGAGTTTGTATTAATTTTTTTTTTCAAATTCTGTTGAGAAATGGGCTGTTGGCAGCTGAAAATGATAAATTCTATTTCACCTATTGTTATGCCAAGCTACCATTATGCCAAACGACTATTAAGCCTGTAATGATCACATATAACAATGTGGTGGAGTGGTGGAAAGTAAAAAGCGAAAAAAAACATAATTGTTTCGAAAGTACACGCGTCGAGTTGGTTATTTGCCCGTGCGCAGATTTCGACCGAAATATTATCGTTGTCCGGTCTTATTCTAATTTTCCGTAATTGTCAACCACAAGCCAAATGACAATTATGCAAAACGGTATTATGCCAAATCAAGTTTTCTCCGACAATCCTCAGAAGCACCTTGAACCACATTTGAAATCATCTTTCAAATTCCCGACATATTCTTCTCAACTTTCTTGTAGCCCCCTGAAACACCCTGAAAACTCATACAATAAATCGAAGCGTTTTGAAACATATTGAAACTTCGTAAAACCTCTCAGAAAACCCCGGTGATACCATTGTACTTCTCTAATGAACTCCACTGAAATGTTTGAAAATGCCTTTAAAATCCTTAGAAACCCCCCGGTCTTCCCTTAAACTGATACCTCTTGTAATACCTACAATGAACGCTACAGAAGCTTTTCTGAAGATTCCTGGCTTCCCTGAAACCGGAAAACTTCCACTGACACGCTTTGAAATGCCTCTTAATGCCTGAAACCTCTCAGAAACCTCCTGAGACCCCCAAAGACTTTAACTAACATCCTTGAATTTTCATAACACTCTCTGACATCTACTGAAAGTCCTAAAACCTTAAAAACTAAGACCCTCGTAGACTTCCTTTGAACTCTACTGAAATACTCTGAAACCTTTTGATTCGCCTTCTAACCCAAACGAATATCTCTCTGAGACCTCTGCTCTGTTGATTATCTCCCGACGATCCCTGATATACTTCGAAATGCGTTAAAATTCCGCTCAGAAAACCTCTCTAAGGACCTGGGTAGACTAAGCACTCCTAAAGCCCCCCTAGAATTTCCAGAAACCCACTGAAACGCTTTGACATGTCTTGAAATATCTCAGAGAATCCCCTTGAAAATCCCCTTGAGACTTCTTTTGAGCTCTCTGGAAAACCCTTGGAGTACCGTGAAACCGCCTAAAATCCACTGAACTGCTTTGAAACACCTTCACGCCGCTCAGAATCGCCCCCTCAAACCTTTATCAAGAATACTATCAGCACTGCTGGAAATCAGGAATCACTGCTATCCGTTTTGTTCACGGATCATGGTGGAACCATTAATTATAGTGTGGGTAAATCTTCATACTAGTGACATTTCCCTTGGGTGTCCTTCCCCTAGCGTCGGTGACAGCAAGCATCATGACGAGATGGGCAGTTTGATCCTACCCGATTGAGGAATTTTAAATTTGTGACAAAAATGACGAAGCTTTTGAAAAAAGTTTCTGGAGAAATAATAAACGAAGTTCCTCCAGGAGTTTTTTTTTCTGATAGTTCTTTCATGAGCTCATTTAAAAAATCCTTATTTGCGTTTACATGATTTGCGGAGATTTGCCTGCTTTCTGAAGTTTTTTTTTGTGTAAGTTCTCATTCAGATTATGTAGAGAGTTTTTCTGGATAAAAAATCCCCAGAAGTTCTTTGAGAACCGCTCTAAGAGATTTTTAATCAAGAGTTTTGGTATTTACATTTCAAGCCTAATGCAATTGCAAATTTCACCGTTATCTTATTGATTCCTATGAGTTAGTTTCCATGAACCTCTCCAAGACTTTGTCTAGGGTTCTGATAAGAAAACTCTATATGTAGTAGCTTCTACTTGTCGATAAATTTAGTTTTAAAAAAACTTAAGAAATATTTTATGTGAAATTAAAATCTAAACTCTACATTTTTTTATGTGAAATTAAAATCTAAACTCTACATTTTTTTTATTTTATTTAAGAAATCCTCGAATATTATTTTTCAGCATTCCTTTTCCAAGTTTATTGATTGTTTTTGTTATAGTTTTCCAAAAGCATTTTCTATAGTTATTCAAAAAATTTGCTCACAAACTTTTTTATTCGCTTTTATAGGATTTATTTTTTTCTGGAGTAATATTGTCGTATCAGTTCCTTCAGAAGTCTTTTTTCAATAGTTATGGTCCAGAAGTACCATCAGGAAATCTTAAAAACCCAATTTCCCGTTAGATTTGCCATGGATTTTACCCAGTAGCTGCCAAGAGCTATTTCCGAAACGTTTCATTGAATTTCTCTTCCAGATTTTGCAGGAAGTTGCTCGAAGCATTCTGAAGAAGAATTGTTGTAGACGTTTGCTGAAGCTCCAATCGATTTTTAAGGGAGAGTACTAGGATAACCCTCGAGCAGTCGCGTCTTTGACTACCTGCAGCGACGCTGCGCTCGCGCTGTGTATCACAAGCGTGCATTTTTCATGGTGCGTGTACTCAGTACACGACGCGACCGCTCCCGGGATAACCTATTTGAAGTTTCTAGCAAATTTGAACGAGATGTTCTTCTACTGCTTTTTTGAGTATGTTTCTATGAATCTTCCCAAGAAGGAATTCCTGGAGAGATCCCTTCTGGTGTAATCTCCGGAGAAAATACTGAAGAAAATTCTTGAAAAATTCCAGAAGACTCTTGTAGGAATCCTAAAAGGACGGAATGAATTCCAGAAGGAACTTCAGGAAGAATACCGAAAGAAATTACGGTTAAAGTTCCCAGAATAAGGAATCTTTGAAGGAATTCTAGGATAAATCCCAGAAGCAGCTTCTATTCAATCTTGGAAAATTTTGGAGGAATCCTGAAGGAACTCCTGAAGGTATTCGTAAAGGAGCTCCAGAGGGAATCCTTGAAGGAGTTTCTGGAAAATTCCAAGTAAGACTCCAAGAAACTCCTTGTCTCAAAAAGAATTTCTTGACAAATCACAGAAGATACTTTTGAATAATTCCGAGAAGGAAGAATTCTCAAAAAAGGGTACCCTAAAATAAACGTCTTGACGAATTCATGAAGAAACTTCTTGAGGATTCCAAGAATTAATTCCTGGAGAAGAAATTGGTGGAGTTATTGCAGTAGGAAGATAGGAACATAGGTACATATGAAGATAGGAAGATAGGAACATAAGAAGATAGGAAGATAGGAAAACAGGAAGATAAGAAGATAGAAAAATGGGGAGATATTCACATAGGAAGATGGGAAGAACTGGAAAATAGTAAGATAAGAAGATAGGAAGATTGGAAGATAGGAAGATACGAAGATACGAAGATTGGAAGATAGGAAGATAGAAAGATACGAAGATAGGAAGATAGGAAGATAGGAAGATAGGAAAATAGTAAGATAGAAAGATTGGAAGATAGGAAGAAAGGAAGATAGAAGATAGAAGATAGAAGAAAGAAGATAGAAGATAGAAGATAGAAGATAGAAGATAGAAGATAGAAGATAGAATATAGAATATAGAAGATAGAAGATAGAAGATAAAAGATAAAAGATAAAAGATAAAAGATAAAAGATAGAAGATAGAAGATAGAAGATAGAAGATAGAAGATAGAAGATAGAAGATAGAAGATAGAAGATAGAAGATAGGAGATAGAAGATAGAAGATAGAAGATAGAAGATAGAAGGTAGAAGATAGAAGATAGAAGATAGAAGATAGAAGATAGAAGATAGAAGATAGAAGATAGAAGATAGAAGATAGAAGATAGAAGATAGAAGATAGAATATAGAAGATAGAAGATAGAAGATAAAAGATAGAAGATAGAAGATAGAAGATAGAAGATAGAAGATAGAAGATAGAAGATAGAAGATAGAAGATAGAAGATAGAAGATAGAAGATAGAAGATAGAAGATAGAAGATAGAAGATAGAAGATAGAAGATAGAAGATAGAAGATAGAAGATAGAAGATAGAAGATAGAAGATAGAAGATAGAAGATAGAAGATAGAAGATAGAAGATAGAAGATAGAAGATAGAAGATAGAAGATAGAAGATAGAAGATAGAAGATAGAAGATAGAAGATAGAAGATAGAAGATAGAAGATAGAAGATAGAAGATAGAAGATAGAAGATAGAAGATAGAAGATAGAAGATAGAAGATAGAAGATAGAAGATAGAAGATAGAAGATAGAAGATAGAAGATAGAAGATAGAAGATAGAAGATAGAAGATAGAAGATAGAAGATAGAAGATAGAAGATAGAAGATAGAAGATAGAAGATAGAAGATAGAAGATAGAAGATAGAAGATAGAAGATAGAAGATAGAAGATAGAAGATAGAAGATAGAAGATAGAAGATAGAAGATAGAAGATAGAAGATAGAAGATAGAAGATAGAAGATAGAAGATAGAAGATAGAAGATAGAAGATAGAAGATAGAAGATAGAAGATAGAAGATAGAAGATAGAAGATAGAAGATAGAAGATAGAAGATAGAAGATAGAAGATAGAAGATAGAAGATAGAAGATAGAAGATAGAAGATAGAAGATAGAAGATAGAAGATAGAAGATAGAAGATAGAAGATAGAAGATAGAAGATAGAAGATAGAAGATAGAAGATAGAAGATAGAAGATAGAAGATAGAAGATAGAAGATAGAAGATAGAAGATAGAAGATAGAAGATAGAAGATAGAAGATAGAAGATAGAAGATAGAAGATAGAAGATAGAAGATAGAAGATAGAAGATAGAAGATAGAAGATAGAAGATAGAAGATAGAAGATAGAAGATAGAAGATAGAAGATAGAAGATAGAAGATAGAAGATAGAAGATAGAAGATAGAAGATAGAAGATAGAAGATAGAAGATAGAAGATAGAAGATGGAAGATGGAAGATAGAAGATAGGGGATAGAAGATAGAAGATAGAAAATCGAAAATCGAAAATAGAAGATAGAAGATAGACGATAGAAGATAGAAGATAGAAGAAAGAAGAAAGAAGATAGAAGAAAGAAGATAGAAAATAGAAGATAGAAGATAGAAGATAGAAGATAGAAGATAGAAGATAGAAGATAGAAGATAGAAGATAGAAGATAGAAGATAGAAGATAGAAGATAGAAGATAGAAGATAGAAGACAGAAGACAGAAGATAGAAGATAGAAGAAAGAAGAAAGAAGATAGAAGAAAGAAGACAGAAGACAGAAGACAGAAGACAGAAGACAGAAGACAGAAGACAGAAGACAGAAGACAGAAGACAGAAGACAGAAGATAGAAGATAGAAGATAGAAGATAGAAAATAGAAGATAGAAGTAGAAAATAGAAGATAGAAGGTAGAAGATAGATAGATAGAAGGCAGAACATAACAGACAAAATATAGAACACTGCACATACTATCTTTTTACTTGATGCCATCCTGCTACAATAATCAACATCGAATTCTAAATCATCCGGAAAATCTCCGCCGGCATCCATTTCAGCACAGTTAATGGGACGACTCTTCCAGCTCAGCCTTAAGCAGCAGCACATTTTGTGCTGCTTTATTTGCAATTTCCGGCTTTACGATTTCTTTCCGCCCCCTGTTGTTGTTGTTGATCGTCGAATGGCAGCAACGGTGACCAAATGGCAGGCTCGTAAACCGCAACCCGAGCAGCTATTACGGTGCCATTGCAGCTGCATCAACCTTAGTAGCAGTAGCAAAGCGATGCATGGTAACTTTTTCTTTAGATTTTATTACATCCTACATCCGTGTCAGCTGGATGGGCTAGTTAGGTTGGACATGGGCGTAGATTTGTCGATACCGGGCCAGTTTGACAGAAATATGTTTACAAACCACGGAAATGTTTTAGTCAAACATCTTGTTTTGATAAATTGTTCATATGTTTTATGCTCGTTCCGCATCTTAAATATATATGTTTTCAATTACCTATACAAGTATCGTTATCGTCATGGTATTGAGAAATTTGAATACATAATGTTTTCTTGTAAGAAGTAACTTCACATTTGTAAGGCATCTTCTGAGGAGATTGTCTTTGTGAAACTCATCAAAAATGTTATTTATCCGAAAATAAGTTGGTATAGAACCTGTTTCTAATATTTCCGAGAGAAAAAAAAACTGAAAGATACTTAGGGCCCAGCCATAAACTACGTAGACCCTTAGGGAAAAGGGGTTGTGGTCAGTCTTCGCTCCATACAAATTTCGAAAATTGTGTTTAAATAAAAGTCTTTGAGGGGGAGGGAGGGTCTGAGATGGCCGAAAATGACTAGATTTGGAAGTATTGGGCTCTAGGGTATTTTTTTTGGAATACAGTAGAAATATTTGAGAATATATTTTTTAAGATTTTTTTTACGAATTTCTGTTTTTTAATGACTGGAATTTTGGCAATATTTTAGATTTATTTTTAAATACAGGTAATTTAATTTCTGCTATTCTATTCTAGCATAGTAATAACATGTAGCCACAATCAAGGCTTCATAAGTAACCTAAAATTTCCGCATATTATTTTAATCCACATTCTTTCGTTTTTCCAATACTATACACTACAACTCCCACATTTCCTCGGCGCCTCTGCCTTTTCCCGCAGAATGCAATAATCGGTCTGGTATCTATTTAATGCCTCGCTGGTCTCCGCTGCATCCTGTGTCCATACCCTGTACCGGAGATACTCTGGTGGACAGGACATACCGAGTCTGCTGCACCACTTGGTTGGCTCCACCCCACCGGACATTTGTTCCACGTTTTATTAGCACCGTTGGGGATGGCTCGCCTTTTCAGACCTAATCGCTGCTGTCGTCGCCACATGAGATCATTTTTACACCACCTCACACCGCCCTCCACAATGCTGGATACACGATGTTTACGGTTTGCCCTTGTGCACACTTGAATCCCGGAGGTCACTTTATGGCGACCGTGCACTAAGGGGTGGTGGTCAAAAGTAGTACAAGTATTTTTTTTATCTTATACCATCTAACGCAGACCATCTCAAGTTTCAATTACATACCTATATGATTTTCCTGTTGTTTTGACATACGGTTTCTAAAATTTTTTTCTGATAAAATTACAAATTTTCTAGACCTATTTTTTCATTTTTTTTATTATTTTTATGTCTAGTTGACAACATCCCCTTACTATACAGCCTCAGAGTCTCTTATTTTATAGTTTCCGTTTTCTACCCTTTATCGTCACGTACGTATTACGACATATTGTAAGAAATTTATGTTACGTTCTATCGCTTTTATTTCTAATATAACAAACCGCACCGAAGCGTATTTACTTCGTATGCCACACAGATCCAATAACACCGAAGGAAAATAGTTTAAACTTGTACCGATTTACCTAGGTACCTACTTGTCGATGAACAATCCATGGCCTGTTACACCCCCCTCCCCAATTTATTGTGCATCGTCCCTTCCCCTCCAAGTGCTTAGCCAGCATTGCACTTACTAGAAGAATCCTTCGGACACAAAGTGTATTTTGCTGTACACAGATGGGTTTCCGCATGTCACCTTATCTGGGAAAGTTTCTTCCAACAACAACAACAACAACAACAACAACAACAGAAAGGATAAGCTAGACAAAGGACTATTTCGAACGGAGAAGATTATAGTGTCTCCCGGATGGCGGTGCGTGGACGATGGTATGCGATGGACACCGTATGGGCACTTAAACCTCTCGGGTTTTACGTAATCGTTTGAGAGTTAGGAAGGAATGCTTATGCTTATCCTAGAAAATTTAATTGTCTTACACAGGCGGAATTACAAGATACATTTAGGTAGAAATCCATGCTTGAACAAATGAGATATCCCGGATGAATTATAGAAGGAAGTATAATTTACTCCATTTGAATTTTTACACACGTTTCTGCAGAAATTAATGCATGAATCTAAAAAATCCTCTAAAAATTTTAATGAAATTTTTCCGAAAGATTTTTTGGGACTTATTCCAGGTTTTTTTCTTCAGGAATGTCTTCCTTTTTCTACAATGTCTCCCTAAAACTTGTAAGATTACAAGTGGTAGTCGAAATACGCGTATCTGTTAAAGAATAGCAAAAGAGGGTGAAATTTAATGGTACAATAACTGATTGCACTCATTCGATTACCGAAAAACCTCTGTAGAAATCCCTAGAGAAGTTCTTGGATAAATCCCTGGTGGAACTCCAGGATGAATTCCTTCCGGAATCCTAGGAGAAAATTCTTGAGAGACTTTGAGAAATCCCAAGAGAAATTCCCGGTGCAATCTCAGGAAATATTTCCTGAAGGGATTCATAAAGAAGTTTATGGAAGAATTTCTGAAGAAATTCCTGAAGAATCTCTCCCAAGCAACACACATGTTATAACAGAGTTACGACAGCGCAAGTTTTGGTTGTATAGAAGTTTATTTTACGTAATTCTAACATTGTGTTGAAATAACGTAAATTAAACTTCTATACAACCAAAACTTGCGCTGTCGTAACTTATATATAACATGTGTGTTACTTGGGCTGGGTAAACCCTGAAGGAACACCAAATAAATCTTTGATGGATTTTCCAAAGATATCTATGGAGAAATATTCAGGAAAAATCTCTAGAGGAATTTCTTTGGTAAATAATTCCCTGACGGAATTTCTGGAGGAATCTTTGGTGAAATTCTTCCCTGAAGAACTTTTAGAAATTCTTGGATGAAATTTTGGAGAAATCCCTAGAGAAAATGGCCGGAGGAATTACTGACGGAATTTCTACAGAAATCCTTAAAACTGAGAGGAGATTATTTTTCAAGCATGTCTTGATGATTTCTGGAGGAATCTTTGGTGAAATTCTTGGAAAGATCCCCGAAAGAATACCTGTAGTAATCATTACAGGAATTCCTGAATAGCTGTTTCATGGTGTGGGTATTGCTGGGGGAACGCCTGGCTGAAACCCTTAGAAACCCCTCGAGGAATACCTATTCAAGCAACACGACTTGCTTCAAAACTAGTAACATAAGTGCAATTTATTCACTGTCCGTATTATAGACGATAGAACACCATTGCTTCTTCTTTGAAACCCAAAAAGCGCTGATTCTGAATCGTTATGCAACTTGAATGAGAGGGAATGACAAAAAAAAGTTAAAAGGTTTTGTCCAGACTCGAACCATGGACACCAGGAGTATTCATTACTCGCCTTACATACCACACCAAACGCTCTGTGAGAGAGTTGCTGCTCAATACACCATAAAAGCTACTGAAGTTGCTTGTTACTTCATTGCACCTTCTTTGTCACAAGTTAGATAACTGTCAAAATGAAAAGACGCGCAAGTTTTTTGCAACACATTTGGAACATAATCTGAACAAACAAACCAGAGTTAGATGTTGCATGACTGTAACATAGCACATTTAATACAAGCTGACAGTTTTATCACTTGTGAGGAATATGTAAGCTCCGTCTCCACGAATGGTTGTCAAACACGAGGTATTTGGTGATTTGTATGGAACAAAGCCGAAAATTTACGAAATTCGGAGTTTAAATGCAACTCAATTGTCAAGATGGAAGTGGCGTGTGCTTTCAGTGCAAATCATTTAGACCAAAGCATAGAAAGCCACATTTTGGATGATGTTGCAGGTGCTGCTTGGGTAGAAGTACTCCCAATTAAATCCTGTTGCATATCTAGCGTAATCTCTGGTGAAAGTCAAGGATCAAGCATTTGAGAAATTCTCGGATAAAGCCATGATTGGATCCCTGGTACTATCTCTAGAAGAATCTCTGAAGAAAATCTTAGAGGAATCTCTAGAGGAATTTATGGATTAACCTCTGGTGGAATTCCTGCAACAATTCCATGAAAAATAAATACAAAACAAATGATGAATCACTCTTTGGCGAGCGTTCGTGCGAGACAGTCGCAAGGTTTAGTTCGTCCGGTTTTTCTCCCGATACTTTCCAGTTCGGTGGCTATTTTCAAAGTGCTAGTGTTTCCCAGTGATCAAGTTATTAAGTGACTGTCCCTAGTGGGACGAGTGCGGTTGGCTAGGCCACATTTTTTGCCGCAAAAGTTCGTTTGATTTGAGTAAAGTTCACGTTTTCATTATATCACGTGGCGCATTGACCGACTATCGAGCACAGAAGTGCAGCACCCCCCGCACACCGCGCCGCTCGCGCGGCCGTGATCGGCTTCTTCCAGCGAGTACCCAAGCTCATCGTCGTCGACAGCAGCAGCCCGCCGAGAGAAGAGCAGAGAGCGTTCAACCGCCGCACACCACGACGGGCGCTCAGCAGCAGCTCGCTTCCTCCCAGAGCGGGCGATCCGATCGCTTGGACCTGTCGTCGTCGAGCCTGTGGCTAAACAGAGTGCACAAAGATAAGTAAATAAAGTTACCCCTCGTTGTTCCCCCCTCTCCACTGACTCTTTGATTAGATTTAATTTGGTACATAAGCAGTTTTTTCTCACTTTTCCTGTAGCGTTAATTTTGTCCCTTGTTTTTTTTGATTATTTCTCGTCCCCGTGATAGTGTTAGTTTTTGAGTGCCCCGTGGTGGTAGTTAGCTACCACAATGGGCGATGATGACGATGGCGGGGGTACGTCGTACCGCATCAACGAAGCTTTGTTATTGGCATCGGATTGCTCGAGCCAACAAGGCGATATAAATGCTAACCCCTTTGTCTCCCTTCGCCCTGGTGCTTCTCCAATGGACACCAACAGTAAAACTGTTTCGACGACCCCCCGCCTCAAGGCCTACCCTCCCGACTTTGGCGGGCCATATGTTGTTTTCTTCCGACCCAAAGGCAAACGTTTGAACACCGTTCAAATCAGCAAGGATCTGACTAAGCGGTATTCTTCCGTTGTCTCCATTGACATGGTCGGTACAGCTAAGCTTCGGGTGACAGTAGGCGACCGAAAACACGCTAATGAGATTGTGGCCTGCGAGTTGTTTACTCTTGAGTATTTCGTTTACCTTCCGAGCGCGTCGATAGAGATTTCGGGGAAGGTCGCCGACGCATCTTTGACCTGCGAAACGATCATGGAAGGCTGTGGTCGTTTCCATAACCCTTCTCTACCTCCTGTCCAGATACTGGATTGCCGGCAACTGCATTCGGTATCCCAGGAGGGCGAGAAGAAGGTTTACACACCATCTGATGAATTTTGTGTGACCTTCTCCGGATCTGCATTACCAGATCTGCTGGCGATTGGCAAACTTCGGCTACCTGTGAGGCTGTATGTACCGAAGGTAATGAATTGCATCAATTGCAAGCAGCTGGGTCACACCGCCCAGTACTGCAGCAATAAACCTCGCTGTGCAACATGCGGGGAGAGACATGTGGACGGTGCGTGTAAAACGCCGCCCAAGTGTGTTTATTGTGGCAGCGACCGTCCACATGATCTGATTGATTGCCCAAGGTACATACAGCAGAAAAAACATCAAAAACGATCGTTGCAGCAGCGATCACGGCGAAGCTACGCCGAAATGCTGAAAAAAGCTGCCCCGACCGTTGAATCCCGTAACATCTACTCGTCTTTATCTCTCGATGATCAGGGCTCTGACTCTGAGGTCGGGGACGGGGTTCCCTTTGTTTTCAAGGGTGAAACAAGGAAACGGATGAGGCTCCAGAGACCCACCAAAAAACCTCGGAATCTGCCTAGCAGCGACCCCCAACCCACCATGACAAATTTGAAGAGTGGTAAGAAAGTCACAAAACGTTCCCCTCCAGGATTCAAAATCCAGGACGAACGAGACTTTCCATCACTCCCGGGAACATCTAAAATCCCAGATGTCCCACGTTTTTCGAATTCTCAACCAGAAAGACAGCATTCGGAGCACCAGGAGCAACCTCAGGGTGCGCCATTGTTTACGCTCTCTGGCATCGTAGACATCATCCTCAGCTTCTTCAATGCTTCAGATTCCGTGAAGAACATTGTAAAAGGACTTCTTCCTTGTGTGACCCCTCTTTTGAAGCAGTTGGCTTCTAAAATGCCCCTCCTTGCGACAATCGTATCTTTCGATGGCTAATTTAACCACCGAGGTCGAAGATACGATTTCGGTTCTACACTGGAACTGTCGTAGTATTACACCGAAATTAGACGTTTTTAAGTTTTTAGTTAACAATTTACAATGCGATGTTTTTGCACTATCCGAAACGTGGCTGACACCTGATGTAACCTTACCTTTTCCCGATTATAATATCATTCGCCTTGATCGATCCGACCCCAGAGATGGCATGCTCCTCAGTGCGAAACGTGAGAAGAGAAAACATACACTCTACACACGACTTTCAACGAGAGCGAGGGTGAACTACGCAACTTTTTTCACACACAAACCAGCCGCTCACTCTCTGGCATCCATCAGCGGCACACTCAAAATGAGTGCTCATACAAATGATAGAACAAGCATGTTTTTCAGTTTCTGCGTGCACATTTTGTGCGCACAGAAAATGTGCACACAAAAATTCATTGAGTGCGCACTCAGTCGTGCTTCCAGTGCAATACTGTGTGTACCACAGGGAGTATGAAAGTACTATTACGCCGTCTAGTAGCAAATGCATCTGCTTGTCTAAGATATCACATAAATCACAGACAAATAGATATGTGACACTAACGAAATTTTTAATCTCATATATCTCATGATCCTGATTACTTAGAGAGTTGGTGTCTTCGGCAAAGTTGTTTGGCTGGTCAAGGACTAACCGATAATAAAACTTAAGATTCAAAATTCCACCGCTAGGCGGTGCTAGTGAGTTAACAAATATTGTTTTTCATAAATATGAGGAAAATTTGCAAAAAACTGCAACTAGCGCCGCCTAGCTGCAGAAACTTGAACCAAACGGTAATTATTCTGGAAGCCCATGATCTACTAAACAATATTGCCGAAGACACCATCTTTCTACAAAATCAGGATGCTGAGATATGCGAAATTTAAAATTTGTTTGCTCTCTAGCGCCGCCTAGCGGTAGAATTTTGAATCTCAAGCCTTATTATCGGTTAGTCCTTGACCAGCCAAACAACTTTGCCGAAGACACCAACTCTCTAAGTAATCAGGATCATGAGATATATGAGATTGAAATTTCGTTAGTGTCACATATCTATTTGTCTGTGATTTATGTGATAATATCATAGACAAGCAGATGCAACACTGACAAAATTTCCATCCAATATATCTCAGGATCCAGATTACTTATGTCGTTTTCGTTTTTACGGTGGTGCTACACCGGTGCAGCACTTTTGCACCGAAAATGTTCGTTTATGATTTTCGTGCTACACCGGTGTAGCACTTTTTCTGCACCGCTCAAGATAGTGCAGCACTCAAAAATTCGAGAGTGTAGCAGGTGCGCACCGTGTCCACCAATCAGCGTTTGCAAAGTTGTCAATATTTTGGTTTTTATTCACGCACACCAACGCAACTGCACCGAAAATGTTCGTTTTTTCATTGGAAAGTGTAGCACGAAGCGGTGTAGCACCGCCGCAAAAACGAAAACGACATTAGAGAGTTGGTTTCTTCGGCAAAGTAGTTCAGCTGGTCATGGGCTTTCACAATATGGGCCGTATGATTCGTGATTTCACCGCTAGGCGGCGCAAGAGAGCGTACAAATTTTACATTTCACATATCTCAGTACTCTGATTCTTTAGAATGATGGTGTCTTCGGCAAAATTGTTTGGTATATCAAGGGCTTTCAGAATAATTACCGTTTGGTTCAAGTTTCTGCAGCTAGGCGGCGCTAGTTGCAATTTTTTGCAAATTTTCCTGATATATATGAAAAACAAAATTTGCTAACTCACTAGCACCGCCTAGCGGTGGAATTTTGAATCTTAAGTTTTATTATCGGTTAGTCCTTGATCAGCCAAACAACTTTGCCGAAGACACCAACTCTCTAAGTAATCAGGATCATGAGATATATGAGATTGAAATTTCGTTGCAATTTTTTGCAAATTTTCCTGATATATTTGAAAAACTAAATTTTTTAGCTCACTAGCACAGCATTTTGGTGGAATTTGGAACCAAAATATCCATCAACTGTAAGTACTTGATCAGCTTAAGACGTATGCTTGTCTCTGATATCACAGGATTTGATACCCCTGGTTTTGGGCTCACTGGCATGCTTTCGGTTCACCAAATGCTCAAACAACACTGACCCCTTTGAACACACTGCATGTGCACTGAGTTCTGTTTTTTTCTGCGTGCGCGCAGAAATTGCGCACTGGGGTTATGATCTGCGGGCTCTCATTGCTCTCACGCAGCACTCTAATCACCCGCACAAAAACTCTGCGCGAGAGAAATTATGCACATTTTATTGTGCGTTTTTTCTCTTTCTCTTTTGTAAGAAAAATGAAAGTGAGAAGTTCAGTGAAAGATGAGCGTAAATGGGCACAGTTTCTGCGTGACATGCCATCCCTGTCCGACCCGTACGGAGGGGTGCTTCTAGGGATCAAGAAGCAGCACCCATTTTACAGAGTCGATTTTTATCCGATGACAGGGATTGAAGCCGTCGCATGTGAGGTGACTATCCGAGGTAAAACCCTCAGTGTTGCCTCCATATATCTTCCTCCGAGAACTGCGATATCTCGCAGGGATCTCGCTCACATCTGCTCGGTTATGCCCGAGCCTCGGCTGCTCATGGGAGATTTCAACTCCCATGGTACAGGCTGGGGGGAACTGTACGATGACAGCCGTTCAACGTTGATATATGACCTCTGCGACGACTTCAACATGACAATTTTGAATACCGGAGAAGTTACACGAGTGGCACCTCCAGCTCAAGATGGCAGCCCCAGAAACAGCCGATTAGACCTCTCAATCTGTTCGAGCTCACTATCGCTGGAGTGTACATGGAAGGTTATCCAGGATCCCCATGGTAGTGATCATCTGCCGATTGTTGTTTCTATTTCCAACGGGTCGCATCAGTCTCCATCGATCGATATCACCTACGATCTCACCAAGCACATTGACTGGGAGAAGTACGCGGAAGCAATTATCGACGGTGAGCAATCGGTAGAAGTTCTTCCACCGCGGGAAGAGTATCGGTTTCTGTCGGAGCTGATCATCAGTAGCGCGCTTCAGGCACAACGTCGACCAGTGCCAGGTCCGTCGGTTCGCAGGAAACCCCCCAATCCGTGGTGGAATAGTGAGTGTACAGAAATCTATCGCGAGAAATCCGCGGCGTTCAAAGTGTTTCGGAAACGCGGTTCGGTCGAAAACTTTCAGCGGTATGCTTCCCTTGAAAGCAAGTTCAAGAACTTGATCAAGGCGAAGAAAAGCGGTTACTGGCGTCGGTTCGTCGAGGGTTTGTCGCGCGAGACTTCGATGAGAACACTTTGGAACGTCGGAAAAAGAATGCGTAACGCGTCGTCGGTAAACGAGGATAGAGAAAGCTCTCCTCGGTGGATTCTCAAGTTCGCAAAAAAAGTTTGTCCAGATTCCGTGCCCGTCGAGCGAATAATTCGTGATGTTTCTGAAGATAGGGACGACATGGATAGGCCTTTTTCAATGGTTGAATTCTCACTTGCTCTTCTTTCATGTAACAATTCCGCTCCAGGAATGGATCGAATCAAGTTCAACTTGCTTAAAAACCTCCCCGACGTCGCTAAGAGGCGCTTGTTGAATTTGTTCAATCAGTTCCTGGATAACAACATCGTTCCGGATGATTGGAGACAAGTGAGGGTGATAGCTGTTCAAAAACCCGGGAAACCCGCGTCGGATCATAATTCGTACCGTCCAATCGCGATGTTGTCTTGTCTACGGAAGCTGTTGGAGAAGATGATTCTCTTTCGACTGGACAAATGGGTTGAATCGAATGGCATGTTGTCAGATACACAGTTCGGTTTCCGCAGAGGCAAAGGTACGAACGACTGTCTTGCGTTGCTTTCTTCAGAAATTCAGCTTGCCTTTGCTCAAAAGCAGCAAATGGGCTCAGTGTTTTTGGATATTAAGGGGGCTTTTGATTCAGTTTGTGTCGATGTTCTTTCCGACAAACTACACGACAGTGGCCTTTCACCAATTCTGAACAACTTTTTGTATAATTTGCTGTTTGAAAAGCAGATGAGTTTCGCTCATGGCGACTTGACAGCTTCACGAATTAGCTACATGGGCCTCCCCCAGGGTTCATGTCTAAGCCCCCTTCTTTACAACTTTTATGTTAGAGACATAGATGATTGTCTCATGGAAAATTGCACGTTAAGACAGCTTGCGGATGACTGTGTTGTTTCTGTAACGGGATCAATAGCAGTTGATCTGCAAGGACCACTACAGGATACTTTGGACAATTTGTCTACTTGGGCTCTCAAGCTGGGTATCGAGTTCTCTCCGGAGAAAACTGAGATGGTTGTCTTTTCTAAAAAACACAAACCGGCTAAGTTTCCGCTCGTTCTGATGGGTAAGACAATCACTCATAGCATGTCTTCTCAATATCTCGGCGTCTGGTTCGACTCCAAATGCACCTGGGGGAAGCACATTGTGTATCTGATACAGAAATGCCAAAAACGAATCAACTTTATGCGAACTATTACCGGAACATGGTGGGGAGCACACCCGGAAGATCTGATCAGGCTGTACCAAACAACCATTCTATCGGTTTTAGAATACGGTAGCTTCTGTTTTCAATCCGCGGCGAAAACACACTTGCTGAAGCTTCAACGGGTCCAGTACCGTTGCCTTCGGATCGCGTTAGGTTGCATGAACTCGACTCACACAATGAGTTTAGAGGTACTTGCTGGTGTACAGCCTCTGACAGACCGCTTTGCGGAGTTGTCGTTCCGGTTCCTCATCCGATGCGAGGTTCTGAATCCGTTAGTCATAGAAAACTTCGAAAAGCTGCTCGAACAGAATCCCCAAACTCGTTTTATGAGTGTGTACTACTGGTACATGACGCTGGAGGTAAGCCCATCTCCGGTTAACACCAATCGTGACAACTTCTCAGACTTCGACAGCTCCTTTGTGGATTTTGATCTCTCTATGAGGGATGAGATCACCGGTGTACCAGAATCTTTTCGTTCCATAGGTATTCCACAAATTTTTGCAAGTAAGTTCGGGCATGTTAGCGGGGCCAGACAGTTCTTCACAGATGGTTCCAAAACCGATGATTCGACTGGATTCGGTGTCTACAACGAATTTCACAGCGCCACCTTTATGCTTCAAAAGCCATGTTCGGTATATATTGCTGAGCTGGCGGCTATATACTACACCTTAGAGTACATTCGCACTCTCCCACCTGAGCACTACTTCATTTTTACCGACAGTCTAAGCTCTCTGGAGGCTGTTCGGTCAATGAAACCGATGAAGCACTCAGCGTACTTCCTGAAAGGAATACGCCAAGTCTTGAGTGCTTTGTCCAAACGCTCATACATCATCACCATAGCTTGGGTCCCTTCACATTGCTCAATTCCGGGCAATGAGAAAGCGGACTCTCTGGCTAAGGTGGGTGCTAGCGAAGGCGATATTTACGAGCGTCAAATCGCCTTCGATGAATTTTTTGCATTGGCCCGTCAGGAGACCTTGATCAGCTGGCAACACAAATGGAGAGATGGAGAGATGGGTAGATGGTTGCACTCCATCATTCCACAGGTGTCGAAGAAGCCATGGTTCAAAGGGTTGGATTTGAGCCGCGATTTCATTCGTGTAATGTGTCGGTTGATGTCCAACCACTATTTGTTGAACGCACATACCTTCCGTGTCGGGCTCTCAGAAAGCAATCTCTGTGTCTGTGGCGTGGCTTACCAGGATATCGAACATGTCGTGTGGGGATGCAATGAGTATCGTGAGGTCAGATCTGAGCTGCATGAAATTCTCCGGGTCCGAGGAAAACAACAGAAACCCGTTAGAGAAGTGTTGGCAGGACTTGATTTGGAATACATGAACCTGATTTATCAGTTTTTGAAACGTGTTGATGTCAGAGTTTGATGTAGTACATTCCTTGTTTTCGTTGTCCGCCTTTTGGTTTTGATGTTCGCCCCTGTCTGTCGTCACCCCCCTTCCGTTTGTCCTCTTCTTGTCGTTGTCTACCGATAAAGTCCTTTCTTCCATTACAGATATGGACAATTGTCCCATCAATGTTTTAGTATAAGTTAGCAAATAATTTAGTTTTAAACCCATTAATCCCTCCTTCCCAATATTATTTTATTTTTTTTTTTCAATCCTTAACCTCGAAACAGCCGCGAGTACTTCGGCTTCCCAAACTAACATAGTCTTAAGGCAGTAATAAATTGTAAAATGTAAAACCATTGTAAAAACAAAAGATTTCGGCTCAGTTATGCCCATGTGGCGCCCGAGCCTTCCAAATAAACGAACAAGTAAAAAAAAAAAAAAAAAAATGATGAATTGAGACCTATTACAAAAATGGCAAGGTATAAAAACACTTTCGATGCGATATTGTTTAAAAAGGTGGAATAGGGTAAAATTAAAATTTTGATACTTTCAGTTGGGTTGTTAACTAAATCAACCAACGGAATCAATAGGAATTTTTTTCTTAGCTTATTTTTAAATTTTACTGGCATCTCTAACCATAGACCGAACTGCCAGATAGTTCTTAGCTCGCTGAACAACTTCGCCGAAGACGATATCAGTGAATCGTATGCGGATTACGAGTTATACAGTAGTGTAGAATTAGCATCTAAGTTAAAATACACAAAAATAAAAACTAAAAAAAAAAAAAAGTTATACAGTTTTGAATATTATTGACACTGGCGTGCCTAACCGATGAACCTCTAACTAAAGCCGCCGTTGCCAGATAGTTCTTTACATGCTGAACACTTCTAGCTCAAAAAAGAGTCTCGAGATACACGGGCTAGAACTTTCTTGACAAGTCACTTCTTGATAAGTCACTAACCTTAGTCTATAGAAGAATTCGAATGCTCCCCCATTGTAGAGGCGCTAAGTGAGATAAGGAGAAAATCGTTTGTTTACATCAAAAGATCAATTTTTCGTCTTCAAAGTTAACTCATATTCTGCTTTAAAGTGACTATTTTCTATTTGCAATGGCTTCCACTATCAGCAATCTCTATGCCCACGCCGATAGACATTGGATTGACCAGCAAACAAAAAGTCCGGAAGATTGCCCGCCGGAGGCATAGCAGGAGCACTTCAATTTAATCATATATATTGTTCTTACACCGGATCTAAGCGCATCTGAAAGAGAAATAAATTTTCTTTCCAAAAAGTGCCCGTTCGGTTCTCTGCGATGCGGAATTCGATAAGAAAAAGTGAAAAAAGTGCACTTTGCCTATGCTGTGCCATGGTACTTTTTGGCGGAGTCACTCTTTTCATAGGGTTCTCATACCTGCCACCAGAGAAAAAAATGATCGTTAGTTTCTGAAAAATAAGCCTATGGCTATCGTCAGATAGTTCTTAGCTTGCTGAACAACGTTGCCAAAGACGGACTCATTCTATCTCATCAGGATTCTGAGATATAGAAGTTTGAACATTTTTCCCAATGGCGTCACCGTTTTCAGACAGTTCTTCGTTTGTTGTATAACTTTGCTGAAAACGACACACTTTTAGCTCAATAAAATCTCGAGATATACATGTTTGGATTTTTTTGGCACTAGGCGCCACCTACCGGATAAATCACGAACCCTAGACTCAATTGTCAGACAGTTCTTATAGCATGCTGAACAACTTTGCCGAAGACGGCATCATTATATCTCATCATGTTTCTGAGATATAGAACTTGGATCAATTTTTATACTGGTGCCGCCTAGCGGACGAATCTCGAATCAAGGTCGCCGTTTTCAGAGAGTTCTTGGTTTGCTGAATAACTTTGCTGAAAATGGCACACTTCTAGCTCCTAAGAGTTTTGAGATATATGTGTTTGATCTTTTTTGACACTGAGCGCCACCCAGCGGATAAATCACGAAATATAGGTTCAACTGTCTAATAGTTCTTAGTTTACTGAACAACTTTGCCGAAGACGGCATCTTTCTATCTCATTTGGATTCTTAGATATAGAGGTTTGATCATTTTTGACATTGACACCGCCTAGTGGACGAATCTCGAACCAAGGTCACCTTTATCAGATAGTTTTTAACCTGCTGAATAAATTTGCCGAAGAAACTATTCTTCTATCTCATCGGGATCTTGAGGTATACGTTGTGTAAAGTAAGTGGCCAATTTTGGTACCCCAAGACAATCCGGAATAACTCCGGAACCATGTGGACCAGGTTCCCATGTCCCCGGAATCATAAACAAGAAGAGTTTTTCGGGAAGTTGTGAAATTTTCATCAAAATGTGAAAAATTTACGTTGGCTGGATGAAGCTTAACGCCGAGAAACTGGTGTATACACCCCAAACATTTTCGACAACTAACCAACAAATTTTGCTGGTTTTGCTGAATTTCAGCATAATTTTCTGAAACATCCAGCAATTTTTGCCGATAGGGCACCAAGTTGTGCTGGATCTCAGCCAAATACTGCTGAAAACTCAGCAAATCATTTTGCTGGTTTTTGCTTTGCTATAAGCATTTGGTGTGTAGATATGTTGTATCATGTATGTACACAAATTAAGTAACGTTAAAATTAGGCCCCTCCATCCGCCTTGTAATGGTTTTAGTATGGAATTTTGTACGGATTATACGGATCGCAATGCAACACTACACAGCAACCACATCCATTCAAAATTCATCAAGAATTTATGAACATAAGGGGGTGCTAGAATTACTGCACGTTTACATTGGATATCATGTAAAATTGCATTATGTTCGTGTAAAATTTCGCTAATAGTGCCGTAGCCGGTTAGATTTCATAATGTAATTTTATATGATATCTCATGTAAATGTGCAGAGTTTTTCATAATGTAATTTTTCATGATATTCCATGTAAATGTGCACAGCATTCCCCTTATGTGCATAGTTTCTTGCTTAATTTTACGTGAATATTTTTCTGTGTACGTTGAACAACGATATTTCATCGTTTTTGATTGACGTATGAAAAGTTATAAACGTTTGAGTGAAAAATGAAAAAAGTGCTGTTCTGTAAGTTTGCACTGTATGTGCAAAGCTCCAGTTATGCTAGTGGTTAAGGCTATGGATCGCCAATCCGGAGACGGCGGGTTCGATTCCCGTTCCAGTCGGGAAAATTTTCTCGACTCCCTGGGCATAATGTATCATTGTACTTCCCTCACAATACACAAATTGATGCAATGGCAGGTAAAGAAAGTCCTTCAATTAAAAGCTGTGGAAGTGTCCGAAGAACACTAAGTTGAAGCGAGGCAGGCCAAGTCCCAGTGGGGACGAGAGCCATGAAGAAGAAGAAGCAAAGCTCCAGCAAGGCTTATTGTTAGACTCCTAAGCAGCCAGAAAGTTCCATCCGGATCTTTATGTGATGTTATTGCGGAACTTGAAAGTGCATTTTGTCCTGGCAAGCCGAACTTTTGTTTACTTAAGCCGAATCTCTCTACCTGTAAGCCCATGTAGTCCCCCCTGAAACGCTCCTGAAACCCACTAAAAGCCTCGGAAACACCCCGAAAATCCCCACGGAGTACTACGAAGCTTTCCAAATTTCCCTGGAATTCTCTCGAAGCCCTTGAGATCCCTTTTGCGGCTAATCAACCAGGAAGACCAACTAGTAATTCAACATATTGACCGCCGGAGTGAACTGTTAAAGAATTGGCGAAAATCAATCAGCATAAGGCAGAGCAAATCCAACCAAGGACGCTTCCGGCTCAACTCTCACATTTCAAAAGAGCGTAATTGCTTTAAAAACAAATGTTTATTTCAAAGCTGTGGATCACACAATAGTTATGGTTGATTGCGTGGAATATATAAAGTGAGATCTACAGTTTTGAAAAAAGGGATTAATTTAAAAAAGTAACATGCTTTTGAAATGTTGGTGTACAAGATGTATCAATGTTAAATTCTTTTTTTCTCTTAAACATTTGGGGGTGAAATAAATTTGAATCTAACGAAAACAATAAGACATGACAGACTCATAGAATAGTTTTCCACTGTTTTGGATAACTTCACGAAAAATCAAATAAAAATCTAAACTACAGCCTTGACTGTTCTACAATCAGGCAATTTACCTATATGTCCAAGTATATTTTGTGGAGCTGCTAAACAAACAACACTATTAATGTGTAAGTTAACAACTCTTGAGAATTTGAGCATGATGTCCTGTAGTAATGTCAGTGAGTGTGTGCAAATAGTTGGATAAATTTGAAGAATGTAAAAATAAATACCTAGGCTAGGTACCCAAAGTCACACAGATTGAGAATTTGTAAAAGTATGTTTTGCTAGCATTTATTCATCAAATTATTGCCAAATTCTCTTGAATATGCATTTCACATTGATCATTGATACAAGATATGTACTCTGGCAAAAATTGCAGTCATTAATTACAAGGATGAAGCCTCAATGTAAAGCAATCCTTGAAGGCATCCTACAGTTATTTGGAATCCATGATGGTCATTCTCTGAATGCGCATCCAATAAGCATCCGATTCACAAAGAGGCCAGACAATCCGCCGTGCACATTATTCTAACAAACGCGGTCAACGGAAATTTACCTTCATCGAGCAACGTGTTACTGCCAAGGCCGGCGGCAGTAACAATCGACCACCGCGTCTCCAATTAACCGGTTGCGATGCAATTAGCCATTGTATCATTGGAACTTTTCAATGGCAAACAGGACTATAGGACCATGCCCGGTAGACTTACCTGGAAATGAGACCGTCGAGGTCCGGATGTTCTTTGGAAGCCCCCGAGCGCCCCAGACAGGTGGAGCGGGAGGATGAGGTTTGGGACTATTGAACAGAAAGTTGTTGAATGGAGCTTTGAGCTCAGAGTCAGCAAGTGGCAGATAGTTGACCAGCACCAATGCCAATTGTCCTTTCCTGGCTATGTGAAACATATTGTCGTCCTGCAGTTGCAGTCGTCGTCGTCATCCCTAGACAGTTGTGTAGGTAGTATTATGCACATGATCTTGCAGGGGGCGCATTGGAGCATACAAAGTATAATGAACGTTGAATGGAAGGTCGGTTGGTGCCTCCACTCTTGTGTGCCAAATGCCAATACTGTTCGACAAGTTGGAACTGCAGAACGCTTGGCAATGGATATTCCTTGTTTGGTGTGTCGGGAATCCGACTCGCAGTGCCGGATTTAAGGGGGGCCAGGGCCCCGAGCCCCCACATTTTAGGGGCCCCCACAAAATTTCACTTCACGAAAAAAAAATGTTAAGTTAGAAAAAAAAAGGTAATGCAAGATACTTCCACAGACAAAATTCTTCTCTCGATTTCATTTTTGTTATAAGAACTTCACACTGTCTACTTGCAAGATGTATGTGATATGTTGTGACTCTTTTGAGAAAGACTGCAGCCATTTGTCTAACTGTTTATGGGATTTTATTTTTTTCCTCCAAAACTGATTAACATTTATTTTTACTTGTGCTATTCCTCGAGGTAACTTACTTAGAATTTTCCAGCAGAGTTTTTGAAAGAATGAGAAGATTTTTTTCCGAAATTCAGAAGTATTTTTTGTATTTCTTGAGTTTGATTCTACTCAAGATGACTTACTCAAATCGGAGAACACCAAAAGCGATGAAACCAAGATGAAACATTTTTAAGAGGACTTTTAACATAAATTTAAGGCAGATTATTTTGAAGAGTTTCAGTTCAAATTTCTTGAGCTGAGAGATTTTCTTACTGATATAAGGATGAATCCATGGCGAACTCATAAAAAAATCCAGATTCCTTGAGAAAATTGCAGAAGAAATTTGTGGAGAAGTTGACCAAAAATTTGTCCGGGTTTTACACTATTTAAAGATTTTCAAGATATTCAATAGAAAATTCTATTGTAAATAAATTAAGGCAGAAATTCTATCAGGAACTTATCATGGACTCCCGGTAAAATTTCTTCAGCATTCTGTATAAGAGTTTCCCCTGGAATTTCCTCTTTTATGTCTGAGTTTTATGGATAATTCTTTTGAAAGGTTGCCAGAACCTCCCCTAGCAATCGCGTTAGAATAAATTTTTGTGAAGTTTTCATTCTTTATGGTGATCGAACAGCAACTTCCCCAGAGATTGCAGCAGAGATCCCCTAGAAATTATCTTTCGATTTAGCAAAAACATCGGCACAATTGGCAGGATTGTGCTACAAATTTTACTTGAAACTTCTCAAAAATTTCGGCTACAAAGTCGATTGGCGTTAAATTTTGTATGCGTAAGTTTTTGAGGCCGGGGAAGGTTCTTAGTATAGTGTGAGACTCCTCTCATCTCTGGAAAGAGGGGCTTCCATACAGATGATTTTGTGCGACACTTCCCAATCTAGCTGTATGTCAAAAAACACAGTATACAGGCAGTTCGACGTTTGCCGGGACAGCTAGTGATAAATATTTTTTTGATTTTTGTTCCATGTTATATGGCAAAAATATATCCTCTATATAAAGGGCCCCCACAACAGTTGAGTTGAGAAACCCTGGTCTATTGACACGCAACGATATTCGAGGTCCTCTTTAATCGGCGATTTCTCGTGTAATTTCAATCCAACCGACCAAACCGTATCCGGAAAATTCTGAAGTATTCCCTGCTAAACGAAATACAACATTGGATCAATCAATTCCTGCTCAAACCGATGTGCAAAAGTGATTTTAATTTTTCTGTAATCCGCTGGTGAGCCCAACTGAAAACAAAAGATTGTACCAAAAACATCCCGTTCAATAGTGGTAACGTTGGGTACGTTATATTGACATATTCACAACGTCAGTGTGTCAGTCGCTCAATTGTTTAGTACTAATTTCTGCCTGTTTGTTTTGCTCGGTGCATTCACACGTTTCAAAGCGGTGCCGTACAGTTGGATAGTGATAGTGCTTCTTGGTGCGTTCGGTGGTGTCAAAAGCCGAAACACTATAATCGAGGCGCAGTCTCTGGTTCAACTTCGGCTTTATTGAATGTGCTCCAAAGAGTGATATGATAAAGGCTTGATTTTGGGAAAGCGCTGGGCTTGTTCACTACTACACAGTGTTTATGCTTCTTTAGACGGCTCCATAATATCACTTTGACAATATTGTTCTAGGGAAGTCCTCATTTTCAGTTGGTATTCTCTGGCGTAAGAAAAGTTTTGATATCATGGATGCATGTAAAGCTTGCGCACGGAACTTCGTGCAATCTGATCGAAGTGTTTTGTGCAGTGGGTCATGCCGAAGAGTTTTCCACCCTGGTTGTGTTGGCCTAAACGCAACAAATTTCAAGTCGTGGACTGCTAATGTCGGATTGCTCTGGTTTTGTGAAAACTGCCGAGTTAATTTCAATCCCAGTATTATGGACCGTGAAGCAGTCATTATGAAAACATTGCGAGAACTCCTGCTCCGAGTTGATTCGATGGATCTTCGAGTTGGCCAATTCGGAGAAAACTTGAAGGCGCTCAACACCTTGATGTCATCGTCTACCACTTTTAAGCGAGATTCAAACTTTTCATCGAGATTGCAACATGCTATGTCGGGAACAACGATCTACGATCCCACCGAGTTCTACAACACCATTGATCGTTTTAACCTGGATCTTTCACTTCGGTCAAACGTTGCCAACAATACCATCGTTGACGAAGACGAAGAACTCGAGGCCGCTTTGGAGAATGATGACCCTCGTAGCGATCATCACGAGGATGTCATGACCGCCAACAACGCCATGACCGCCACTTCCAAAACTTCTACCTCCACCACGTCCGCTCCTACTACCACCGTCACCACCGCTGTCGCTGCTGTTGCTGCTGCTGTTCCTCGTTGTGCCACTACTGCTGCTGCTGTGAATACCTCCTCCGCCACTAATGTACCGACAAGCTATGCCGCCATCGTTTCTAGACCTGCCTCTACTGTGAATACTGTCCAAAACAGTGTTTCGAACTCCAGCAACTGTGTAATGAACAACACGCAACAATCTAATGGAGTTCCTAACGCTATTGCATCGACATCGTCCAACACTAATGTCCGTACGTTATCGGCTTCTCCGAACACACCACCGGCCAGTACATCATCCGCTCCTCAACGACTCATCAATGCAGTGAATGATTGTCGGTTGAAGGTCGTAAACCGAAACCATCCAGCGCGTCATGCACCGAATGACGAAATTATGAAATCGTTCTACCTTACTCCGTTCGACGTTGGGCAGTCAGAAGAAGACATTATAGAATACTTGCGCGAAACCATTAATGTTGATAATTCCACTCTGAAATGTGTCAAATTAGTACCACGTAACAAAAATGTCGACGAACTATCATTTGTATCGTTTAAGTTATCTGTCTCTGAAGATTTAGTATCTGTAATTAGCGATCCATTTTATTGGCCTGAAGGTGTAGAAGTGCGTGAATTTCAGCCAAAAAACGGGAGTATCCAGAACCGTGTAGCTTCGATACGAATAGCGTGAGTACCACTAACATCAATGTAGCATACATTCCTATATCTTCTTTACATGCTGTTTCTTTGCCTGATTCCCAAATCAATGAATCAATTTATGAAGTCAAGAGTAAGTTACATTACTTAGATTACGATAAACTCAAACTCGTATTCGCAAAACATTCTAATATTTTTTTAAAAATTGGGCTCCGTAATGCGCGTAGTCTTCCTAGCAATATTGAAAATTATCGTGCTTTAATAGAAAATTCAAATTTGAATGTTTTGGCGATTGTAGAAACTTGGCTAAAGCGATCCCACACGAACATGTCAGTTGGGCTCGAGGGTTATGCAATTGTACGATCTGATCGACATAACAAAAAGAAAACTAGAGGTGGAGGTGTTGCGTTTTATTTGAAAAAGAACGTAAAATACTCTATTATTGCCAAACCAGACGGTGAATCGGAAATTGATTATTTGTTCATAAAGTTAAAACAAGCTAACTTAGTGTGTGGCGTTGTATATAAGCCTCAGTCCTGATATTAATGATTCTAAATTGGACCAGATCTTCAAGCTTCTGTCTGAACTTTCTTCTACTGAGCCAAATATTTTAATTATGGGTGATTTTAATATAAATCTTAAAGCTGAATCATATAAAACTCGAAAGCTTCTTGATCACCTGAGTGCTTTATCGTTCAAACTGATAGTAACTAACCCCACTTGTCACAAATCTGATTCTTCGTCTACTATTGATATTTTTTCTGGGAATTGCACTAGTAATGTGAATAACGTTTATCAATCTTCCGTTGGTGGATTTAGTGATCATGACTTGATCTGTCTTGATTACAAATTCAAGAATCCCAAAGCTAATTCCCACGTTTATTGGACACGCGAATATCATAAAATTGAAATTGTATCATTCACATCAGACCTCCGTAGAACTGCCCTTAATAATGTTTTCAATTGTGCCAGCGCCAATGAAAAACTTCGCTGTTTTAATGATTTATTTTTAGAAATTCTTGATCGACATGCTCCACTTAAAAGGAAAATAATAACCAACCCGAATAGCCCTTGGATTGATAATCACATTAACCGACTATTCAAAAACCGATCAGATGCATACGAATGCTGGAAGCGAGATAGAAATAATCCTCAAAAATGGAAAAACTTCACATGTCTCAGAAATCTTGCCAACCGCGAAGTAAATCGTACTAAGCGAGAATGTTTTGCCTTTAAACTCAATGCCGATCTTCCAGCAAAGCAATTATGGAAAAACATAAAGCGGTTGGGATTGAAGCAAAACAACACAACTGCGGGCGGTGGCGATATATGTGCCGATTCACTGAATACATTTTTCGTTACACACAATGTTCCCATTTCCTTTAATCTAAATGAAGTTTCTTCAGACTGCGAGTCCAATTTTTCATTCCGGTGTGTAACTTCTGATGAAGTACTTACAGAATTCACTTCCACTTCATGTGATGCAATTGGTAATGACAATATTCCATTGAACATTCTGAAATCGTCCTTGTGTGTCATTCTTCCTCATATTACAGATATATTCAACTGCTGTATCACAACTTCTAAGTTCCCCACTGACTGGAAAATTGCTAAAGTCATTCCCATTGGAAAGATCGACAATACCACTACAGAAAAAGATTATCGTCCAATTAGTATTCTTAGCGCCCTCTCAAAAGTATTTGAATCAATTCTCTCAAATCAACTCAACGAGTATTTAATCCAGAAAAAACTTCTATGTCCTTTACAGTCTGGTTATCGTAAAGCATGCAGCACTGCTACTGCCTTGATAAAGATTGAAAATGATATTAGGGAAGCCCTTGATGAGAAAATGATTACTATTATGGCCCTTCTGGACTTCAGCAAAGCGTTCGATACAATTGATCACCATTTATTGTGTAACAAGCTAAGGAATAATTTTCATTTGGACCGCTTTTCTGTTAAACTTTAACGCTCTTATTTGGAAAACCGTGTTCAATACGTAGAATTTGACAAGCAAAAATCCGATACAATCCGAGTACCTAACGGTGTACCACAAGGATCTATTCTCGGACCACTTCTCTTTTCAATGTACATAAATGATTTACCGCGTAGTCTATCATTCTGTAAATTTCATCTATATGCAGATGACTGCCAACTTTACATCTCTGGAAAGCCTGACGACATTGTTGGTATCGTAGAACACATTAATTCTGATGTTCGTAGCATCTTAAGATGGTGCGAGCAAAATGGATTGTCTTTAAATGCGAAAAAGACTCAAACCATAGTTTTCCGGTCTAAACGTTCAACATTGGCTGATATTCCACAAATTAAAGTTGGAAATGAGCTGATTGAATACACAAAAGTAGTTAAAAACCTTGGTCTTCTGATGGATTCTAATTTAAACTGGAACAGCCAAGTCACTTCTGTTTGCAGTAAAATTTATAATGCTTTACATTCTCTTGCAACATTACGACATGTTACTCCACAACATATTAGACTTCAGCTTGCTAGATCATTGATTGTTCCCTTGTTCGACTACTGTGACGTTTTGTTTGGACTTGTCTCTAAGAAAAACCTAAAGAAATTAAATCTCGCATTCAATGCTGTCACCAGATATGTATGCAATTTGAAAAAGTATGACCATATTTCGAATTACAAAAATGCTATACTTGGATGTAGCTTAACGGACCACTTTAAATTTAGATTATGCATTCAAACCTATAAGTTGTTAAACAATCCTCCACCTTATTTAGAGAGTTTTTTCTGCTATTCTCGATCCTCACGTGTGTCCTTACTGACTGTTCCTCTGTGTTCCACCAATTATTTAAAAGAATCTTTCCGTCATCGCGCTATAAAAAACTGGAATGATCTGCCCAGAAACTGCAGATCTACAAATAGTTACTTTTCTTTTAGGCAAAGAACCAGCATTTTCTTTAAATCTAATATGTAGTTGCTCATTGGTAGTAGTTGTAACACACATACTTTGAAAATCATTAGAAGATTATTAGTGCTGTTATAAGTTGTAAGAAGTAAATAAATAAAATAAAATAAATAACACTGTGACCCCGGGCCCCCACATTTGTTAATCCGGCCCTGTCGACTCGGGATGCATTTTATGCTTGGATTGTACCGGAGCGGAAAGTATACCTAGTATTATATAGGTATTGCCTACCAATGCGTTGGTGCTGCAGCCAACAACCTTGAATGGGAAGGCGCGTTGGTGGCCTTCGTACTTCGCAGCGTCACATCCAAAAGGTCCTCTGGCATAGGGCTTGCATTTACCTAGGGGGTGCCAGATTGATTCCGAATGTTTGCTCGGATGTGCTTTAATTGTAGGCTACAGAACTGGTGGCGAACAACATATTTAGTCATTTTAAATTTGGTCGAAATCATATCTCCTTGAAAATTTTCATTAAAACTACTTTTTGTACCAATGGTATTACATACAATACTACACTTGAAGTCAAACTTTTTATGTTTTGTTTTTCATTCCAATCTTTTTTGTTTCGTCAAGTCAAGTTTGCTTTTTTACGTTTTAAATTTTGAAATAAATTCACTACTTTTTTTTAAATTTTCTTCGTGATTTTATTTAAGAAAATGAAAATATTGAAGGATGTTCTAAATTTCATGGAAGTGTTATATTTATCCCTTATCCTTCCTTGATACATTTTGTCTGACATCAAATGACTAAAAAAATAATTTCTCTGTCGTTTCTACACCGATTTTCAAAATGACCGGTAATGGTTCTAGATTCTATAAAATGTCATTGGCCACACGGTTCCTGAATTATTCCGGGGTATCGTGGGTTAGGTTTTTCCCGGGTTATGGTACGCATGCTAAATTCTGCCGATACATGCCATCCGACATAATTTCATAAATTTACAAGACAAGTTCATTCTAGGCTATTTCGGACACACTAACCTCATTCCGGAATCTTCCGGGCACCTGGTTCCCTCGGGGAAGTGGCCAATATTTGATCAGTTTTGAAACCTGTCTTGCGACATGCCAAACTTCATGAATTCACATGACATAATTGTTGAAGGCTAAGGACTGCATCGGAAATTAACTATAAACATTCACAATTGTCTAAAAAATAATCTGTTCGAAATAAACATAACTTTATTTTTGAAGATACTATAAAAATCTTTTAAATAAAGAATGGCAGTTCTAATTTTCGAAAAATAATCATTTAACTTGGACTTTTATCTCAAAGATTGCACATATGTTTTTAAAATTTTGGACACCTCCTAAAAATTTAAAATTGCGAAAACTGTGGGAAAATATTCAGATTTTTCTCTTATTTTTGCGCAAATATATTCTTTTCCAGAATGCTCATGATGTAGGAAAGTTATTTTTATTAAGAAAAATTCCCTCCGCAGTTTAGGGCAATTCTTGAAAATGAAAAAAGGCTATTTTTTTATGCGTCTTGAAAGAACGATTACGCAAATAAAAAATACATATAGCTGAAAATTTGCATTTTTTTCAATTGGGTATGTATTTAAATCTATATGTAGAAGAGGTAGTTTTACCAGAGAACGGAATTTTATAACCTCTGAAGATAATTAAAGCAGAGCGTCAAAGTTGGACCAAAAAGTAGGTGTTTTTTGTGATAGACCATATTCTAAATGTTGGAGATTTTTCTAACCAAAATAAGAATTTTAAAAGTCGGAATTGAGTGATATGTTATGTGTACATAAGTGCTAGTAATAATCATTATTTTCCAGATTTTCCCCATACCAATTTTTATCGCTACAAATTATTGAAACGTTAAAAAAAATGAAGTTTGCACAGATTGTTATTTTGTGGGGTATACTCATAGAACCATATTTTTATTAATACTAAGCATTTTCCAAATTTCTTCAAGCTGTTCTAAACTTAACTATATTGTGAAGATAACATAGAAGAACCGGAATGAAAAGACCAACCGTGCTTCGAGAAAGAGCATTTTGGACGTTAATTATAGTTAATTATAGTTAATTTCCGATACAGTCCTTATTTCGAGCATTTCTGGTCACTTTGGTCGTATTCCGGGATCTTCCGGCCACTTAGTTCCCGTGGGGGAAGTGGCCATTCTATTAATGTTTTGAAACCTGCCTTGTAACATATCAAGCTTCCTGAATTTACAAAACGAGTTTGTTGAAGGCTATTTCGAGCATTTTTGGTTTACTTTGGTGACAGTCCGGGATCTTCCGGTCACTTGGTTCCCCTGGGAACGTGGCAAATTTTTTATATGTTTTGAAACCTGCCTTGCGACTTGTCAAACTTCATGAATTTACAAAACAAAGTCATTTGATGCAATTTCGAGACAGATCTCTCTGAAATTCCTCATTCCCTATTTGCAGACGATCTCTCTGAAATTTCTCAAGTTTTATATGAAATTGCTTTACAGTTTTTTTCTTTGCCATTTCTATGCCATTTCTTTTTCCTCTAACATTTCTCCAGATATTGCTTCTGGGACCTCTGCAGAAGGTCCCTTTCAGAATCTTCAAAGTGCTCTTTTTGGGAACCCTCAAGCAGTTTCTTCTACAGTCGAATTCGTTCAGTAGTTCTTCTTGGTATTCTTCCTGATTTTGCTGCTGTTTTTTTAGGAATCTCTTCTATGTTTTTTGCTGATATTTCTTATGGAATTTCTCCAATAGTGTTCTTCTGATATTTCTCAAGGAGAACCCTGTGCAATTCCTTCACGTATGTCGTCTGAGATTCCTCCAGAAAGCTTTTCTCCAAGGAGGAGTTTAGTAATAGATTGTTTCTCTATTAGATTTTTTCTGAGATCTCTCTTCAATTTTTTTATGGGATTCCTCAAGGAGATCCTTCTTGTGCTTTTTGTGTATATCATTCTAAAATTTCAAGAGTAACTTCGTAAGACATACTAAAAAGCACTAATTATCGAATTACAGAAGAACCCTCAGGACAAATCCCACAAGGAACTTTTTGAGCAACCCCAGAAGAAACTCATTGCAAAATATGAAAAGGAACTTCTTCAGGAATCAAATATAATTTTTTTAAAGGAATGCCAGAATTCTAAAATTAACTCCAGAAAATAGTTCAAAAGAATCTCTAGGATTAATAGTACAAGAAATTCTTGGAAAATCCTGAAAAGAACAGAAAGACCCTTTTGATGATTCCCAGGATAAATCTGGAGTAGCACCAGAAGAAATTCCTGAACAAAATTCAAAAAGAGCTAAAGATGTAATTCCTGAACGATCCTCAGGATAAATCTAAGATTTTCTCAGCAATTTCTTCATGAATCCCTCCCGAAATTTCTTCTGCGATTCCTTCGGAAGATCATTCTGAGATTCTTCTAATATTTCTTTCTGGCATTTCTTCTGGTATTCTTGTCTGTTTTTTTTTTAGAAATCGCAAAAATAACTACTGGAGATATTCCAGACGGATTACCGAGAAATCTATCCCATGGGAATCTTTTTGAGGAATATGAGATTTTTTCAGAAAACAAAATGCTCGATACAGCCTTCAGCATACTTGTCTTGTAAATTCATGAAGCCTGGCTTGTCGCAATGCAGGCTTCAAAACTTATAAAAAAAATTGTCACTTCCCCGGTAGCAGTGAGCAGAAATGCTCAAAATAGCCTTCGACAATTTTGTCTTCTAAATTCATGAAGTTTGACATGTGCAGTAGTTCTTGCTAGGATTACTCCAGATATTGATTTCTTCTGAGTTTTCTGTAAAACATTATTGTCAAACCCTTCAAAAATATTCCTATAGGATCCCTCGAGGAGATTCTTCGGGACACTTCTGGAATACCTTCCGTAGTTATTTTTACGATTTCGTTTCAGAAATTCCTAGATTCCTAGAATTCATAGATTTCTCTAGGTATTTCCTAAGGAATCCTCTGAGATTCCTCAAGAATTTGTATATGGTACTGTAATAGTTTTCCTTATGTTTCCCATCCTTGGCACCATTGGTCCTTACCAGACTTGAAAAATTGTTGTGTCACTAATAAAGTAACAAATTACTAATTAAACAATATATCTGGGAATTTTCCAGCTCTGCGATGCTATTGTTACTGAATTTCACTGAGATTTTTTGAGGAATTTCAGGAAATACATCTTTCGGAATTTCTGAAGAAGTTCTCTCTCATTCCTTCTGGCTTCTTGGATGGAAGTTGATGATTTATAGAAAAAAAGAAACAGATAATAATACCAGGAGAAATACTAGGGAGAAATATTAGAAGAATCTTATAATGATCTTTTGTAGGAAACGCATAATTCATAAATGACCTCACTTTGCCTAGGGTATAACTTTTTTCACAGCCGTCGGATCACTTCGCGGTCTTCGATAAAGTTGTTTGGCATATAGTCATCTACCTAGCGGCAAAAATCGAAAAATTAAGATTTCTGCATACATTTGGCCAAGTCTTCCTATACAAACTTCAAGCTTGTTGAGCGCATCCTTAGGCTTGACCGATTTTGCTCAAATTTTGAACGTAGCTTCTGGGAGTCTAAAACAGCTGAATCCGGAGGTAACACTTGGTATTTTTTTTTTGAAATTTTTGTTTTCCATATAAGTGTGGGCCACCCTAATAGTCAGGTATTGGTCGGTTATCGAGTGTATTGAAAATAGCTTGCTATAGTATTGTGTACCCCAATAGGTGAATTTGACGGAAGCTAAAGATCACTCTTTTCTCTGGTGGCAGGAATGAGAAACCTATGAAAAGAGTGACTCCGCCAAAATTTGCCATGGCGCAGCATAGGCAAAGTGCACTTTTCTTATCGAATTCCGCATTGTAGAGAATCAAACGAGCACTTTTTTAGTTTGAGAATCAACTATGGTAAAGGGATAATTTTACATTGCAAAGAAATAAATAAATGCTGAGATCGCTTTGAAATATTAAATTTTCTGTTTTTTATTCTGTATTTTCTAAGGGTTTCATTACACATAACACATATTTGGCCAAACAAGCCCAACAAATTACCAACACAACGTGAATCGTTGCTCTTCGCTGACCTGTGAGCTGCTTGGATAACATCTGCATTAGAGCGATTCCACGAACAAGTGGGAAGTTTTTCCAGTTTTTTTTTGTATTTTTTTATTTGCATGAAACTTTGCATACAAGTTTTTGGGGAACAAAAACGCCGTTTTGCATACTTGGTTCGCCATTTTTAATCTAGCCTTACTTATGAGAAGGGCCTATGAAAAATGCACATGATATCTTCAAAAAATTGTATCTCGAAAACAGTGTCCGATCGGTTTGGTGTCTTCGGCGAAGTTTTAGACAATTGTTGGTGCTATATGGAGAAAATATGCACGGTAAAAAAAAAGTTTGGTTTCTGTGTTTTGAACTAAAGTATATATTTTCCCTTAAAAGTTACATGTCAATAATTTTTTAATTATCCTTTGTTATAGCTGACTGAAAATGCTATCTAGTGCACAGTGGGTTGTTCTGGAGAAAAATAGGTTACAATGAAAAAAAAAAATGCTTCAAAAAATTTCGATTTTCAGAAAAAGCTATTAAGAAAAGTCCAAAAAGTTTGTCGCCCTAATTTTATGAAAGTACTTCAAATTTGCAAGCAAAAAGTACTTCGGTAACATTTTTCTAAGATGCACCGTTTAGAAGATATTACTAATTTAATATTGATTTTTTTGATAACTTAATAAGTTTTAGCCCTTTTCGGATGTACTCTGTGTTTCTCCAGTTTCAAAACCTTTTTTTTGGAAAGATTGGAAAATTTTGAGTTAAAATGACACTGATAGCTTAAAGATTTGAGTGAAATTCTCTGCCTTAAAATTTTTTTGAAAAACAAGTTACAAAATCCCACTATCAGGAACAATTTCTTCAGTGTCATTTTAACTCAAAATTTTCCAATCTTTCCGAAAAAAAAATGCTTTTGAAACTCGATCATAAATTGGTGCAAGTTTATTATACTCAAGTGGCCATGCAATATCCGGAACCATTCCGGGGATATTTCGGCAACCCCCTGACCCCAGGTTGCCAAAATGGCTGAAAGTGATTATTTCGTTTGAAACATCGATTCTTAGCGAAATTTTTATTGCGAACAGTGAAACACAACTGCTATAACCAGATTTGAATAAGTTGACCCAAACGGATCCCCGTGACAGGTCCGCGGGGCCTCATTGGGGACACTTCTGGCTTTCAACCTAAACATGCCGTGCGACATATAAATTTCGAATGACTGAGTCAGAAACGATAGACTGAACTCTGTATCAACTAATATGGACACCCCGGAACATCAAGCACAGATTCCACGGGGTTGTCATCGGGGAAATTTCTGGTTTGCAAGCAAAACATGCCGTGCAACGTATCAACCTTCATGATTTCGAGAGAATGGGCCAGAAAAAAAATAACTGAAGTATGTATCAACCAGAGATGCCAGATATACAGATTTTTCTGTATTACACAGATTTTTAGAGGTTGATACAGACAGGATACAGAGTACAGAAAAAATACAGATTTCATGATCATGATACAGATTTTTCCTCCACATATTTTTTTTCCTCATAAATTCACGCAAGATGGAAAATAAAGTGATAAAAATTATTGAGAGTACAAACCCATTTAACTATTCATATTTTTCACATTTGACCTCAATTTTCAATCATTCCATTAAAGGAAAATTTTTCATAAGAATTGAATTTAATTAAAAAAAATACGAAACATAAAACGTCCTAGATATGTAATAAGTATACGCTAATGGCGGGCTTCTTTACGTTTTTATCACGTTGAAATCTTAATCTTGTAAAATATAACTTTTCAATCTTCGCCCAAAATTAAGTTTTTCAGCAAGTTTTCAAAGATTATGTTGTGATATGAAAAAATCAAATAAACTATATCTTTGCTGATTTGTTTTATGTGTATTTCTGTTTGATTGACAATTTGCAAGAGCCGCGAATTTCCAGTGAAATATTAAGTTGTAAGGAAAATTTAAGCTTGAAGTGAAATAAAAGTTGGAAACTTTGCTAAGCAAAATACCTGGTTTTTTAATGCTTTTCATTCTTATATGGTCGGCGTTAAGTCAGAGTGGCCTACGCGATTCTTTGGACAGGTAAATATAAGGGAAGAAATTCGATAAATTTGCACTTTTCAACGTTTCTTTGGTGCAAATTGGTCATTACATAGAAGAACTACTGTTTTTCAGGTATAATACGCTCGATTTGATATCCCAAGTGCATGCAGGACATTTCCCCAAAATCATTGAAAAACAGATGGTCCGGTCTGACTGAACGTGTGACCATATGTGGAATGAAAATAATGAGAAAACTTACGAATAATGTTATCGTTAAAAATTGAAAATAATGACAGTTTATTTGAATAATAATATCGAATCGAACCTGAGAAGAAATAGCCAGTACACACCCTTTCAAGCAACTGAGTTACTAACTATGAAATTGTATTAAAGATTAAAAATCGATAGAGCTTTTGGAAACTACAGAGTACGAAAACAACTTGCAAAAATATGATGCATCGAATGCAGCAAAAGGAACACGTCATATGTGATGGAATTTTTTGAACATTCTCAACGTTACCTTGCAGATGAAAAGAAAAGAATTGCAAACGCGAATTGAACTCAGGTCCTTTGGGTGTGAATATCACGCTCTATAAATTTTGGCCATCTTAGCCTGTTGAAGCACAGAGAAGGCGGCATGAGAGGGTTTTTTTTTCTAATTTCGGTAAAAGGCGGAGAGGCGCCTAGTATATGGAACACCGATAATGGGAAGGTAATGGGAAGGAATTCTTTTGAATAAATTTCTATGGATTCCTTCTTAAACTCCTGTAAGAAAAACTTTACACGCTCTTTTTGAAGATTTGTTTAAAAAATTATCGAAAATTTCTTGTCGACGGATAACTCCATTAATATCTCCACGGATTCTTTGAGAAATTCATTCAGAAATATTTCCAAAGAATTTATACGGAAATTCCTTAAGAAATATCTGAAGAATTTATTTCTGGGATCTTTGCAAATGTTTTGTAATGCGTTCCACCAAGAATTTCTCGAAATGTTTCTCCAGGTATTTCCCCAGGAAGTTCTTAAGAAACTTCTTCTAGGATGAAAAAAAGAAATTCGGGTTAAGTACCATTCCTTTCAATTCCACTCAGAATTTGTATCCCTTGATAGATACGTATTTCGACCTCAACTGTAAGGTCGTCTTCAGTGTCTCGTACTTGGCCCGACTGGACTTGACTGGAGCCAAGTACTAGATACCGAAGACGACCTTACAGTAGACGTCGAAATACGTATCTGTCAAAGGATGCAAATTCTTAGTGGAATTAAAAGAAACAGTACTTAACCCGATTTTCTTTTTACTTACCACTAACTTTACTTCCTCTAACTCTTTCTTTCGGAATTTCCTGCTTAGATTTCTTCAGAAATTCGTATGCGAAGATATATTTATCTCCAGAGATTTCTTCAAAATTAAGAAGTTACTTCATGGAGTTTTCCTGAAAAAATAAAAAATCTGAAATTCTTCAAGTAAATTATTCACAAATCCTAAAGGGATGTTTCCAAAAACTCTTCCCAGGGTTCTCCAATATTTTTTTGAGAAATTCGTTCAGTGATTCCTGCAGAAACGCCTTCATGTTTTTTTAGAAAAAATGAAAAAAAAATCTTGTTAAACTTCAGGAAACTCTATCAATGAAAGAATTCTTGAAATATTTCTGAAGTGATTCCTGGAAAATCCATGAAGGAATTACTGGAGAAATCTTTTAAAAATGCATACATTACAGACAAAGGTACTTGTGGATTTTTTAAGAAATCCTTCATTGAATTTTTAAAGATTCCCTGGAGGATTTCTGAACGGATCCTTGGAAGAACTGCTGAAGGTACTTCTGAAAGATTCATCAAAAAAAAATCTCGTGCATTTTATGAAGAGATTACTTGGAAGAATTCGTTAGAAAACCAATAAAGAAATTAAAAAAAATGGAGAACCCTCTACAAACATTCTAGAAAAAATCTTTGGAAAATGCTCATTAGTTGAAGTTCTGCAGCAATTGTTGTAAGAATCTTTTGGAAAAAAAAGAATAAAAAAAAATCCTGAAGAAAGGTCTGAACAAACCCAAAGCAGTGCCTGGAGCAATACCTCAAGGAACTATTGGATAAACTCCTGTAGGAACTTTCCAGAAAAATCTTTTGAGAATTTCTAGAAGAATTTCCAAAAAAGACCCTGAAAAAATGGAGTAATCCTTTAGGTAGAAATTTAAGTAATAATTTCTGTAATGGTTCATGAAGTTTATTTTTTTATAATCTTTCTATTTTTGTGTATATGTATTATGCAAGTTCTTCATACAAACTGGAAGTTTCTGAATTTCTGATAGAATCTCTGAATGTTTGATAAAGAAAAGTATCTTCTGGAATTGCATCTTTTCAAGATACGTGACAAGAAATTCTTGGAGAAACCCCTGGAAAAATTCATTGATAAATTTTCGGAGAAATGCTATAGAAAAACTCCTGAAAAAAAATGGATGAATTTCTCCAAAAATATTGAAAAAAAAATATATGACACATTCTACCGTGACGTTACAACGTTTTGACGCATTCGTAATCAGATTTTCCACTATAACTCATGAAAACGATTGTAAACCTCAAAATATTTTTTCATATTCGGATTCCTTGTAAAATTTCTGATAAATTTAACCTATTGAACAATAAGTTTTCATTAGAAAATCGTGTTCAAAATGCGTATTTGTAGCGTGACGTTACAACGCGCTAGAATCCGACCCTCTCTAACGCGCTACCAACATCTTAAAAAATCTGCTCGGATTTTTATGATATTTTAGTTTTTTTTTTTCACCATTGAAATTAATTGGTTTGTTCTTCAATTCAATGAAATAAAACATATAAATTTCGGATTTGTTTCAGGATAATCGACTTTTACATTTCGTGACGTTACAACACCCGTTCAGTTTCAAACAGGGTTCTGCTCGCGTTGTAACGTCACGAAAATGCACATCATGCTAGAATCAGAATAATCAGCCAAATTTGCCCGAATTTGTGAATATATTATTGCATTATCTTCACTGCTTCAAAGGGAACTTTATTTTATTGAAAATCCGTTTTGTGATAAATGGCTCGGAGGGCCAAGTTTTTGCTATCAGTTTATGAATACTTTTTCTTGAAGGTTAATAAAACCGGCACCCATCTTCGGTTTAGTACCACCCATATTCTTCTAGTTTTGTCTCAATGACTAGCGCATCCATTACTTCATACCGCCACATATTTAGATTTTTCAGCATATAACTCATCACGCCGTCGAGATAAACATTTCTTCAATAATCTATTCAATGTCATCTATTCAAGTGAAAATGCTTTATTTTTTTTTGCGAGAATTTATTGAATCAAAAGCATACCAGGAGATCTGCATACCACTTAGGACCCTAAGATCAACTTCTGTGATCTCATAAACAAATAGACCTGTTATTATCACTGTTATTAAGAAATCAAAATTACTCTGAGAGTTGGTGTCTTTGGAAAAGCTGTTTGATAAATCAAAGCCTTACAGCTGATTTACCATTGGACATGAGATTTCGCCACTGGGCGATGCTAATTAAAAGTTTGTAATAGTTTGCAAATGATTTCTCAAAAAGTTTTCTACAAGTTTTGACTAATTGAGAAACTAGCAGTCAAAATTTGTAATTTTTTGGGCACTTTTTAAAAATTTCCAACTTTTTTTTATAAATAAATATAATGTGCGTGGTTTTTAAAAAAGTCAACTACCACTAGGCAAGTAGAACCTAAAACCAAACTACTTTCAAACTGAAGATAGGGTATATGTACCATTCCTTGGCCTAATTTGCAAGCCGCCTTGACAATTTTGACCATAACTCATGAATTAATAGCACTAGAAATAATATGTTAACCCTATTACACACTCTAGGCAATGCATGTTTCACCAATTGGAAGTAAATTAACGTAAATATTCAAGAATTTACTTTATTAAGTTGAAAAGATTCGATGCGATGGTATGCAACGTTGGTCTATGGTACAAAAATTGGCCTATTAGTGGATACAACGTTGGCCTATTGCTTTCCATGCACTTAAACCCCTTATTATCTCATTTTTTTTTCAATATTTCTGCTGAAGTATTATCTGTTTGTTACCAATCTTACTTGTAAATTACATTTTCGGAGCCAAATTTTTAAAAAACTGTAAATAAATTACTTAAACTAAAGTTCTTTCTTAATTTATCAACGAAAACAATGCAACCCTTTTATTGTGTTATATTTTTACAGTCACCGTACACAAAATCTTTGTTCCTGTTCGTTCTTTCTAGTTCTTACGCAAGCAATGTTGTTGACGTCACTTTATCGGTATTGTTGACGTCACTTTACTGATGGGCCAAGATTTGGGTACATAGTGAAAAAATTGTCCTCAATATTCGGCCCACATTCAATTTGTAAAATATTTATTATTCGTTGAAAACAAATATACAAGTTCAAAATAGCGTCTTTGACCGTCGCATCAAATGTTCAGTAATTAAAAAGTCAGTTCGAAATGTTCCAGAATCATACCATTTATGATCATGTGTATAGACTACCCACTAAGCCGAAGAATCATGGCGTCTACAAAAGCTAAACAAAGTGACATTTTCATTCAATTTTAATGCTTCACAGTGCTAAAATTGAAACGAAATGTTACAGTTGTTTGCCGCATAGCTTATCCGATATCCAGTTATGCGTGTTTGTTTGAGTTTTTGGTTAACGTTGAGATAGGCCGAACGAGAGGGCTATGCCAACGAAGCATCCCGATACCCTACTTAAAAAGTTAAATAACTCTCTAAGTAATCAGTGTCCTGAGATATATGAGTCGGGGATTCTTGTGATATCAAAGACAGACGAAGCACTGACATAATTTCCATTCCAAGGGAGACTGGGTAGACTTGATGCCTTTTTCTTGATTTGCCTGTAACTTTAATGAAAACACAAAACTGGATCCGATTTTCGTACAGAATGACAGGTGTATATCTATTGCAAGTTTATACAACGGAAAGGCTTAAATTTATTGTTGAAGATTTCAAAACTGGGTTTATATTAGGACATGTCTTATGAAGTGTATTATGAATGTGTATTATGGAAAAATATTGTTGATTCAGTTTTATCTTGAATTTGATGAATACTAAATAAATGAATGAATGTATTATGATGCATTTTACAAAAAATGGGTGACACTTGATCCCCTTTTGAGCACATGGTTTATTTGAAGGGAAAATAACTTCAGAGGCTTCCTATTTATTTTATTTTCAAGTTTTCTTGTATTTTCTATGCAATGTACAGGGGATAGACAAAATGATCGGGACAGGCAAAATTTTCACTTTCCAAAAAATGGTCAACTAGCTGTAACTTTTCGAAAAGTGCATCAAATATTCTCAAATTTTTACTGTAAGTTCTTCAACTAGTTGTATATCAGTGGACAAAATTTGGAAAAGATCGGACAATTCTTCACGAAGTTATAAAGGTTTTTGGAAAAGGTAAAATTATCCGATAGCCAACTTTGAGCTGTTATATCTCCGGATTCAATGAACCGATTGCAATGAAATTTTGACCATTCATGACTTATATAATGAACTCTGGAAAACATTTAACTTAACTTGAAATTTTTAACAAGCGAAAAAGTTATAGCGATTTTATTTTTTTCACGATTTTTTAGTAAATTGGTCTATTTTTAATATGCATCCCATTACTTTTTCAATTTATTGGCGGCTATGTTGTTACTTTCCTTCAAAACGCATTAATATATAAGTCAATTAGAGGGAAACTAAATGAACTTTAATTTGCATCTTGAATTTTGAAACGATGTTGATGTTTTGGATAATTTGGTGTTTTTTTAGAAAAATAATCTAATCGTTATAACTTTCTTCCGTGTTAAGAATATTAAGTTAAGTCAATGGTTTTTATAGCTCATTATATAAGTCATAAATGGACAAAAATTCATTGCATTCGGTTCATTGAATCCGGAGATATAACAGCTCAAAGTTGGCTATCGGATAATTTTACCTTTTCCAAAAATCTTTATAACTTCGTGAAGAATTGTCCGATCTTTTCCAAATTTTGTCCACTGATACACAACTAGTTGAGGAACTTACAGTAAAAATTTGAAAATATTTGATGCACTTTTCGAAAAGTTACAGCTAATTGAACATTTTTTGGAAAGTGAAAATTTTGCCTGTCCCGATCATTTTGTCTATCCCCTGTATTTCATTTTGAACGATTTCCTTGAATTTTCAAGAATATGCCGTATTTTGAAAATGGGGTGACTTGCTCTCTTTTCATGATGTGTGGTAAAATCGAGGGTTCCAAATAGAATTTTATTTTTCATACATTATATGTGTAATCCTCGAAAGATCAAGTCTCCCCATATCAATATTGTATATACTAAGCTAAATTACCTAAAACATGTTTATAAAAATCTTAGTTGGATAAATAAGTTTGTTAGTACTTTATTTCAACTATGTGATGTGGAATTTTGACACGATTTGGTTCATTTTTCACAAAGTTATTGAGACTTTTTGGAATTTTGTAAAAGATTTTTGAAGGACTGAAAACAAACTATCAGTCGTTAAAAAATAGTGGAATGCACAATTTAAATCACTTGTAGCTTAAACATAATATTTTGTCCAGACGTAGTTTTGGAAAAATATGTTAGAAGAAAACTGTTTTTGATTCCAAGAAAATATGGGAGAACAAGTCTCCCCAGGGATCAAGCCTCCTCAATCTCCCCTATATTTCAAGATCCTTATTATTTAGACAGTTGGTGTCCTCGAAAAAGTTGTTTGGCTGGTCAAGAACTTTCAATTGATGGGCCGTGTGATTTCAAATCCTTCCACTAAGAGGCGGTAGAGGGTATACACATTTTCAGTTTCGTTTATCTCAGGATCCTGAATAATTAGAAATATTGTTGCTTCGGTGAAGTTGTTTGGTAGATCAAGATCTTTCAGTTTAATAGCCGTTTCGTTTTAATTTCTGCCACACCGTGGCGCTAGTTGCAAGTTTTCAAAAGCATACCAATTTTATTAATTATCTTGAACACATTCAACAAGCCGTAACTTGAAAAAAAATCAAAATTTTTCAACTTTTGACTGATAGTTCTTCATCTTGTTATCTGTAATTGCTACAAATTTGGACTTGATTGGTTAGCTCTACACGAAGAAGGAGTGCTTCAAGCAGAATACATCTTCTTGACTGTCGTTCTATTAACTCTTGTATCTTGCGACCAAGTGAAACAAATCAAATCAAATTTTGATCATTTATAAGTAATATGTTGGTCTTTAATTACCATTTTATTCGAACACAATATGTCCAAAGTGAAAAAACTAGGGGTGGGTAATGTCTGAGACATAACCGTAAGCTTGACGTAGGACAACTTTTAGCGTGTAATAAACTTTTTTGAAGCTTCTACCCTATCTGGTGAATGCGCAGCTATCTAGCAATAGCAAGGGTGTCTGGACGTCATTTCCGTTACGGTCGAGGATCTTGACTTCCGTGTTTGTGCGTACGAACATGGCAGATTTGAAAAAAAATTCTCAGTTGTTAATAGTTGTTTAAGTGATGATTAAACGCTGAGCTGAGAGACAGGCTCCGTTTCAGTTTGAATTTCTGCCAAGAAGAACAAAAAGAAGTAGAGAAGAAATAGAAGAAGTGTCAAGAACAGGAATGAAAATATTTGGATCTGGAATTCTCCAATAACTCTTGTGGACTATTTTTGGTGGTCCTGAAAAGGACCGTTTGGTGTTTGGTGGTTCTGATGTTCCTGGGAAGGTTCTTGTGCTACCGATGATTGTTAGCGACCAGGTGTTGTTTGTGGTGAGCATTTGCTGTGTATCGTATCGAATAACGTTGCATTCCGGGCTCCGGTTTCTTGAGCGTAGCGATGTATTTCCTGTAGATTAGATGTTTGATGGTTCGGGCACTTCTACTGCGAGCACAGATAAAATTGGACGGTGATAAGAAAAATAAGAGCAATAGCGTCTACACTCTGCGCTAATGTTTTTAATGAAGGTTAAATCAATACACGAACCACCTAGTGTGGTTGCTTCGTTGTTAAATAATTAAATTTAAATGCTTCTTCATGAAGTTAAGGAAATCAAAATTTTCTTGTTTGGAAACGTCAATATTAAAGTCTCCAGTGACAACCATTGGTGTGTCCAGTCTAACATATCTGAACAATTTCCGCGTCATGAACAACTTCGTATTTCTTATGGTTGTTCCTGGTGAAATGTAAACCGACATTAGAAGTACTTCGGTTCCCATAACATTAACCTTTGCTGCACATATGTCTCCATAGTTGATCACTTCGGCAAACGTCTCGTCTCGATCCTCACCGAGTTGCTTGATGGGATGCGGAACAGCCACGGTTGATGCCGTTTCCTTCTGATAGATCGCGACTCCAGCCGCTCTCATACCCATTCGCTTGCACTGGGTGATGCGCTTATATCCATCAATCTCTATTGGAGAGGTAGCATCCATCCAGGTTTCATTCAGAGCGAGAAATTCTACGCTTGAAAGGATTCGATCAGTCGCTATGTCCTGCGCGTGAGCGTTCAAACTCTGTACATTGAGGCTCATCAATGTGCATGCAGAGCCGCTGTTTTCAACTACTTCACTCAGTTCATCTCCTAGTGTACGCAGTCGGTGATTACCCAAACGCAACAACTCGTTCCTTAAATCCACCATCTTTGGTGAGTTGCTACCCTTAGCATGATGAAATTTAAACGAGTTTGTGGAGTTCGTCAAGTAAAGGCCTTGAAGCATCGTAACACGTGACAAGCCAACGTACACCAATTGCTGATCTTGAGCCTTGTCATAATCATACACGACCTCGGAGAAAGTGCCACCTTGCGACTTATGAACTGTTAACGCACAGGCACTTACCACCGGAAACTGTATGCGTTTGCATTTAATGATGCCGCTTAGCTTTATGTTACCTGAACGTTTTGCAATAGGAGTCCAATCGGGTTGCAGAATTCCTGGCCTTGAATAGACAGCTGGTCGCGATTTGATCCTCAACGCAGCACCTATCGTCTCGTTGTCATACTTGAACCATAGTTTCACAACTGAGCCGTCTTCATCCTTTTCAATATATTTCAGCTCACCTATCGCACCATTCACTACGCCATCTTCTACATCGACGTTGGTTGTAATCATGTATGGCATACCAACGGAAAGGCGTAGCAAATACGGTAACCCACCGGTTTCCACGACGCTCATCTTGTAGAGCTTGATGCGAGAGCTTGCCAGTTGACCAGCGTCCTTGTATCCCGCAAAAACGTCATCCGCTATACAGTCCAGAGCATCCTGATTATGCAGTACTTCGTTGTTGTATGCTTCAACATCCGCATTCCGATGATAAAGCCTTATTGCTCCTGGTGCGTTTTGTTTACACCACTCTACAGTACGGAACCGACTTTCAATCAGTTTGGTCTCCTCAGCAGTCATTTGCTGGCCATTACCAATCTTAGTGAGTATACTGGAGAACTCTACATCTGTCTGCCGCATAACCTTAACAAGCGGTAAGAAATCCAATGCTTGCCAAAGAACAGCACCGTGAAAGGAATTACCTGTAGGCTTGTAAACAGGCCTTGCATTGACGGGTGGCAATTGTCGCAAGTCTCCACAGAATACGATGTTAATTCCGCCAAATGGATCATCATAATTGCCACTAATGTCCTGAAGACGCGCATGAATGGTGTTGAGAATATCCGCACCAATCATACTAACTTCATCGATTATGACCGCCTTAATGTTTGCAAAAGCATTGCGGTACAACTGCAGCATCTCAAAGCTGAGTTTCGAATTGGCTCGCCTTGACATAGTGATCCGAAACGCTGAATGAACGGTTGTTCCTCCTATAGCAACGGCTGCTTTTCCGGTGGAAGCACACGCCACATAGGCGTTCTTCTGCGCGTTGTGGGCTTGACTGTAGCGATTTATCGTCTCCATTAAAATGCGCAGAGTGAATGTTTTACCGCACCCAGCAGGTCCAGTAAAGAAAATCTGCATCGGCTTGCTGCTTTCATCGTAACTGTGCAAACTGTGGATCATTTGCAGGATGAGGTCGCGCTGCTCAGCATTGGTTGTCCGCACCATTGCACAGTAATCTTCTTTCGACATGACATTAGTACGTTGCCTGATGACAGCATTCAGTGCTCCTGTGGGCAAATGTTCAATATCGTCGTTGTTGGGCTCCATGATGATCGTTCGCACAAATTCATCATTCTTCTCTGTAGCGGCATTCTCCTGCTCACCAACCTCTTCGTTATCACAAGTACGAAGGTATTCCTCTACAGTCTGTTCCAAGTTCAGCTCGCAGTCATATTCCCTTCGTTTTCTCAAGAGATCTGCCTCGTTCATATCATAAAGCTGAAGAAACTTGTTGCCATCCAGAATGTCGCAGACTTCGCTTCTGAATGGCCAAAACAAAAGTACCGATTCACGCTTGTACTCAGCCAACTCGTTCATGCTGTAGCCACGCCATCTCAATATTCGTGGAACATTCCGGATAGTGTAGGTGTTAGTACCTCTTCTTTGAGTGTACCGTGCTGCGAAGTCAGCTAAACACACATCTTCTAAGCCATCGCGCTCTTCGTATTTCTGGATAATGTTCTTGGTCCACACATCAGTCGAATCCTCATCGATTTCCTCTTCATCCATCTGCCTGTACTGTTTCCTAGATCTTATCCTTTCATGAGGCCACATCGTTGGCAAGAATTGAACTTTCCTGCTGGCTTCAGACATAGGCAACCGCAGAAGTACCCATGCAGCTTCCTGGGCACACATCTCCACAGAGTTCAGCATTTTCAAACTAACCTTCTTCAGCAAAGCCGTGTAATCTTGGTCCGGATACTGCTCTTGCAGAGCGATAAGCTCTCGATGCAATCCACTTATACCGCGGTTGGACTTGTTGACATAGTCAACCAAGTAACACGCACATGAGTACACGTCGAGGATGAACTGCAAATCCATGTTAGAACGAAGCTTTTGAGCAATCCATGGGTTGAAAGGATTCGTCCATAGCTCATTCATCACTCGCTTCAGGAAGATCGTTGGTCGCTTAATCGAAGAACGCAGAACATCAAGGTAGTACTCGTATGTACATTTACAGTCGTCTAGAAACTCCTCTAACGTGTCAAATGCCTTGGTTTCCAAAATTCGTCTCATTTCCGAGGCACGCTTCCTCAATCGATCACGGCGACTATCATCAGCGGTGAGAGGAATCAGTGTTCGCTCTTCGTTTATTGGCCAGTACGGTATGTTAAACCTGCAACGCTTTTCATTACGTTTGTAGCAAGTACGCGTGTGGTCATGAATCTGCTTCTTGATCGTTTCCGGCAAATGCACAGCGCTGATGGAACTAACTTTCCTAATAAGTTCCATTGTAGCAGGCATATCTTCAGAAACAGTTTCGTTAGGATCGTTTGCGAGCCAAAGCATAATATGTGCATGTGGGCTGCCGCGATGCTGAAACTCGATGCGCTTGAAGGAGTCCACGACGTAATGCTTTCCCAACGGGCTGAACCTTGGTGAAGAAAGGATCGTCATGAGAACATCGACAAGCTTGTTGAAGTACAAGCAGCACGTGACGGCATCGTCATTGACCAGCGTTGCTCGCTGTAGAGCACTCAGCTCCTGCAGCGGGTCCGTTAAAGCAATGCCGTTATACTCACTGGAGAGTTTGTGTAGCTGCTTCAACAAAAGAGGCCATTGAGTTTCACTGGCGCTCAGAGTCAGGAACATTGTTGGCTTCCCCAACTGTCGTATCATGGCGAAAAGGTCCTGTTTCCTTTGATACCAATATTGCACTGAATTTGGTATCGACTTCATAAACGACAGGTTCCGTTCCATAAGACCTTCCACGAAAGCTCGGTCGTTGAGCTGTCCTCGCGTTATGTTCGCGGTTCCCACGCTTTTGAAGACATGCTGTAACCCTTCGGTAACTCGAAGACGCAGAATCTTCATAGCCATGTACAGCAAATGGTTGGGCTTGGCTCCTCGCCTATCACTCCGTCTCAGCTCACTGGTAGCCTTCATGAAAGGCGTGACGTGAGTCCCAGCCTTGAATTTTCTGGGGTGTCCAAGATAAATATCCGGAAAGGAGAGCTCCTCGGCATCATCATCGTAAACGATGGAAACTGGTCTCCTGTTTTGAGCTGGGGCGATTTCCAAACACTTATCCTCATTCCACATAAGTGTCTGTTGTTGACCAGCAAACATCTCCACATCATTGGTTTCCTCGATGATATCCAGCTGGATCGCGTCTCCATCCCGCGATGAACCAGGTTGACGCTCAGAAGCAATAGCGCTCAATCGTTCCTGGTTAAAACTTACCCCCTCCCGTCTATACAAAGGAGTGGTAACAAGATATTCCAACCAAGCTTTCACCACAGACTTTTTGACGAATCCAGACAAGTAATTTGATTTATGAATAAGGTGCTTTTTAATGCACACGTTAAAAGCATAATCATCTTCAAGCTCGCGTGGAAGTGCCCTAACCATCTCATCTACATCTACTGGAACATTGATCACCTGACCAATGATCGTGTAACTGCCTAAAATTTCGGATAACATTTTATATAATCGAATAAAATGAGAAAATGTATATGTCAATCATACCTTGCGCTTGGCGCAGGCGACGAATCTGCATAAATGGCAGTCGTGGTGAAATAAGCCTTTCACTAATTGGGTCCAGCGGTGGAAGGCCCAAAGGATAAGGTGGATATTTGAACCCATTCGATGTTGACAAATTGGGTACAGCACCACGTTGCAAACTGCTGCGACAAGTCTGGCATACTTTGAATTCATTGACCGATTCAAAATGATTTCCCTCTATCAACACTCTCCCTGCAGCTTCGGTGATTGACTTTAGATCATTGATGAACCACAGCCTATCACATACGCTGCACGGTATACCAAATTCATTTTCAGTGAACCGTTTGTGGAACTCTCGATCAGCTTTATCGAATTTTGGTTCTTCTTGAATTGGTATAGATATGTCAATTCCTGTAAACATTAATTGATTCATTATGCGCACCATTTAGTAATAATAATACCAATAGTTTACTCACCCTGACCAAAGTGATCAGGAATTAGAACAGACTCGTTCTGCTCAGAACGAAATGGAACAAGTTCTGTAAAATGAGATTGAAAATAATGATTAAATGTTTGCCAAATCATTAATGCTTTTGGTAAAATGTGTCTGGCATAAATTATTTGAAATATTCTTGAGAAGAAAAATACACAAAATATTGTATACGTTCAAAAATGCTTTCTGTTGACAAATATGATCGTAGTTTTATAGGGGTATTCCTAAAGTAGTGTATATTAAGTATCGTCAATCAATAAACATTGATTTTGTTGTGGAATTAATGTGGTGACAGGTAAACTTGAAAATCTTCACAACAATAATATGCATACAACAGTCAATAAGCACTTACCTTGGGATCGAAATTGTTCAACATGGGCTTCCCCATCTACATGAATAGATGGAGCGATTCCTAGGAAAAATGAGGAAAATCTTTAACTTACTATACACTTGCCATTGAATAATGTTTGGATTACAAAGATTATACAACGTTCACATTTCGAGCTCAACGTGTTAACGTCAACCGTCGAGTCCCCCATGAGTGTTACAGATTTTCAATTTACGAATTTGTCGCTAAACTCTACCACATTAAGCACAAAAGTAAAAAGTAGTGGAATTGGAGTGCTTTAATCATTAGCATAAACATCAATACGTGAAAGCTTTCCCACGATAAGCTATTCAAATCGATATATTTCATATCAAACCCTGTACATTGTACCGAATCGTGAAAAGTCAGCAAGTAAAAAGCACGTAACCGAAGAAACAAGCCGAGCTTCAATGGAAAAATAAAACCAACTAAGTATTATGAATTGAAGAATGGTACTTTTAATGCTTTCAGTCAGCTATCTGCTATTTTTGAAAGTACGATACTAGATAACAAACTAGCTTGCAGCAGTAATGCACAGCAGAAAACTTTTCCTGACAGCTGCACCGGGATCATACTATGCTAACGACTTAATGCTTGTGTGATACAAGTTGCATGACCGTGAATGCACTTTGAAAATGATAATTTTACTCACCGCTATATGAAACCGCACCATTTGGCAAGGCACCGTTGACTGGGACTGCTACAAATCTCACCGGATCAGTGCTCCTGCCCGGAAGAGGTTCCAGCACAAAATTGAGCACCGGCTCAAGATTGGCAGCCGCAGTCGTACCGGCATTGACACCGGGCCCGACACCAACGCCGATAGTTTCCCGCGCATTTTTCCTCCGCTGCCTGTACTGCCTCATGCGTTCCGCATTCGTCACAGCAGGCCTCGGCGAGACTCCTTCGATTTCCTGCTCTTCACGCTTCCGCTTGCGGAAGTTCGCAAGATATTTTGCTTCCAAACGGCGCGGCATCCTTTCAGCAACGAACGGAATGTACTCACTATCACCTGTCACACAACAACCGGCACAACGAAACACTTCCTCGGAAGAACCACCTTCGGCGACTGAAGAGTCAAAATGGACAAAAGTCCATGCGAGATTCCGACTTTTATATCCTCAAAATACATAACCAAGATACGTTGGCAAATTTGGAATGGGCGGAGCTATGCATGGAGTAAAGTTGTAATGTAAACCATTTCGCTGAGCGTATTCATAAGTTATTCTAGTCAAAGTCGCAAGCTACCATGATTTCTAAATCGATGAAGGAAAATTATCCGATTCGCAACTCTTGAGGAATTAGTTTCGGTGGTCCTGAAAAGGACCGTTTAATGGACGATTTTAGGAAGGAAACGACATGAATTCACCATGCCGTGTTGGTTTTCCCCGCCGTCGGAAACTGATTGCTGCCGTAGATTTACTTCTTGCCTGGTGAGATTCCTGGCCGAGCAGAGATTTGTCGCTGTGTTAGTGTGTGCTGCAGCCGGGCTAGAGGCGCCACGAACCTCCTTGTCTGATCCAACGAAAATGACGAAAGAATGTTAGAATTACAACCATGTTTCACACAAAACGGTCTAGATATGATAATGTATCGATGAATTCCTTATACCATTAGCGGCCAGCTTGATCAATGTGTCAGAGCCATTTCACCAGGCATATTTTCAGCTTTCGATTGCACCACGTTTTTGCCGATCTATGGAATGAAACCTTTGAGGAATCAGGATGATTTAAGAAAGAAAATTACATGAATTCACAATTTTGCACAATGCATGTTGGTTTTCTCCGCGTCAAATGCTGGGCCACCGAAGACTGATCCACTGTTTGCTGCCGTGAATAAAATTAATAGCCGACCTCACTCTTGTTGAGAAACGACGATGTCTTTTACTTTTTGGGTGCAACACTATTCTCGATCGAATCCAATTCTCTTTTGGAAAGATTTTCGGTGGTCCTGAAAAGGACCGTTTATATTATGGACGATTTTGATGAATTCACCACGCCACGCAATGCGTGTTGGTTTTCTCCATGCTGAATGCTGGAAGCCGTCGTAAACTGGCCCGCCGCTTGCTGCCTTGGATGAAATTTCCAGCCGAGCCGAGCCGTCGCTGGGTGGGTGTGTGCTGTTGTCGTGCTGGAGTGGAGGCGCCACCAACCTCTTTGACTGATCCAACGAAAATGACGAAAGAAAACCGAGGACAAAGCTTTTATACCCCTAGATTAGCAGGCGAAGCTCCTCCCATTTGGGTGGCTTTACAGTTTATTTCGTTTGCATGCCCCGCCCGCTTGCACCCAGACGCTTCAAACCATTAAGCAACCGAGAAATGAGTAAATTTCCATTGAAAGGATTAAATTATCAAAATATTAAATGGTTTGGATCATTTAAATTCGAAAAATGTTATAATTAAACCATGCTTCACACAAAACGGTCCGGATAGGATAATGCGTTGATGAACTCTGTATACCATTAGCAGCCAGCTTCATCACTGTGTCAGAGCCATTTTGCCATTTCACCAAGCATATTTTCACTTTTCGATTGCACCACGTTTTTGCCGATCTATGGAATGAAACCTTTGAGGAATCAGGATGATTTAAGAAAGAAAATTAAATGAATTAGCAATTTCACACAAAGCATGTTGGTTTTCTCCGCGCTAAATGCTGGGCCACCGAAAACTGATCCACTGCTTGCTGCCGTGAATAAAATTAATAGCCGACCTCACTCTTGCTGAGAAACGACGATGTCTTTTACTTTTTGAGTGCAACACTATTCTCGATCGAATCCAATTCTCTTTTGGAAAGATTTTCGGTGGTCCTGAAAAGGACCGTTCTGGACGATTTAGATGAATTCACCATGCCACGCAATGCGTGTTGGTTTTCTCCATGCTGAATGCTGGAAGCAGTCGTAAACTGGCCCGCCGCTTGCTGCCTTGGATGAAATTTCCAGCCGAGCCGAGCCGTCGCTGGGTTGGTCTGTGCTGCTGTCGTACTGGAGGCCCCACCAACCTCTTTGACTGATCCAACGAAAATGACGAGAGAAAACCGGGGACAAAGCATTTATACCCCTAGATTAGCAGGTCAAGCTCCTCCCATTTGGGTGGCTTTCCAGTTTATTTCGTTTGCATGCTCCGCCCGCTTGCACCCAGACGCTTCAAACCATTAAGCAACCGAGAAATGAGCCAATTTTCATTGAGCAATGTTTCTAATTTGGAAAATTCGATGTAGAATTCCAGGTGGAATCATTAGTGGCCGGCTTTATCATTGTTGCTGAGCCATCAAGCATTCAATATTTCACTTTTTTGTTGCACAACGCTTTTCCAGATCGATGGGATTAAACCTTCAAGGAATCTGGACGATTTAAGAAAGAAAATTACATGAATTCACCATTTCACGCATGCGTGTTGGGTTTCTCCGCGGTGAATGCTGGATACCATCGAAAATTGCCTCGTAGCTTGCTTCCGTGGATAAGATTGAGTGACCGTCTCCGCTGTTGCCAAGCAACGAGTATTCACTCTTTTACTGTTTGGTTCCACAACACTTTTCTCGACTGATGGATGAAAATAATCCGATTTCTAACTCTTGATGAATCATTTTCGGTGGCCCTGATAAGGACCGTTTGTTCATGAATTCACCATGTCACGCGATGTGTGTTGGTTTTCTCTGCGCTAAATACTGGACAGCCGAAAACTGACCCACTGCTTGCTGCCGCGGATAAAATTAATGGTGGGCTTCACTTCTTCTGAGAAGCCGAGCTGTCTTTCACTTTGGATTGCACTAAGCTTTTCTCGATCGATGGCGGTCCAACTCTTCAGGGAAGATTTTATGTGGTCCTGAAAAGGACCGTTTATATTATGGACGATTTTGATGAATTCACCATGCCACGCAATACGTGTTGGTTTTCTCCATGCTGAATGCTGGAAGTCGTCGTATAGTGGCCCGCCGCTTGCTGCCTTGGATGAGATTTCCAGCCGAGCCGAGCCGTCGCTGGGTTGGGGTGTGCTGCTATCGTAGTGGAGGCGCCACTAACCTCCTTGACTGATCCAACGAAAATGACGAAAGAAAACCGAGGACAAAGCTTTTATACCCCTAGATTAGCAGGCGAAGCTCCTCCCATTTGGGTGGCTTTCCGGTTTATTTCATTTGCATGCCCCGCCCGCATGTACCCCAACGCTTCAAACGAATAACCAACCCAGAAATGAGTAAATTGTCAACGAACGGATAAAGTAACCAAAATATTGAATTGTGTAGATCATTGTAATTCGAAAAATTTTAGAATTAAACTATGTTTCACACAAAATGGCCTTAATAGGAAAAAGCGTTGCGAAATTCCAAGTGGAATCATTAGTGACTGGCTTCATCAATGTTGCTGATTAATGGCATTCCATTTTTTCACTTTTTGGTTGCACTGCAGTTTTCTCGATCGATGAAGAAACATTTTTCGATTCGTAACTCTTGTGGAATTAGTTTCGGTGGTCCTGAAAAGGACCGGGACGAATGTTGGGCAATTAATTCAAATTATTTCTCCACGCAATGCAATGCGAGTGGGTTTTCTCCGCCACCGAAAGCCAGTCCAAAGGCGAGGCACTCGCCAGCTCTTTCTTCGATGCTGGTCGAAATGGAACTGACGAACAGCTATCGCATGATCGCATTCCTTCCTGCACCAAAGTTGCCCATCACGATGCGCACCAATCAGAGAGCGTTGGTGGACTGAACGAGAAATTTTGTCCGCTACCCATATTTATAGATTTCAGCGTTTGCAATGTCAAACTTTAAAACAATTTTTCAACTATTTATCAATGATTTTCAGGTTCACCGAATGTTCCAAATGGAACGCGGGAGTTTCATCTTTCGTATAACGGGATTCTTTTATCATTTCGTTAAGTAGGGACGATACTGTGAGCGTTTGAAATCTTTCACTCAAACGTAACGCTCTCGGTATCATAAATTTTGAAATGACACCAGGTATAGAAAACAGAGACGTAGTCCTACGTCAAAAGTTCCAGCTTGTAGAATGTTTTTTGAGATATTCTTATAATTTGCCAGCTTTTGCAAAAACTAGCGTCTTCTAGTGGCGAAATATCGCCTCTAATGGTAAATCCACTGCAAGTCCTTGACTTACCAAAGAATTTTGCAGAAGAAACCATCTTTCAAAGTAATCGGGGTCCTGAGATACATGAAATTTAAAATTTGTAAATTCTCTAGCGCCGCTTTTTTGTAGAACTTTAAACCAAACTATCCATCAACTGTAAGTCTTTGACCAACCTTACAACTTTGCTGAAATCACCAATTCTTGAATTTATCAATACCCTGAGATATATGAGAGGTAATTTTGTCAGTGTTTCGTCTGTTTGGCTCTGATATCATAGAAATGATCGATTTGAGTTGCATTTTTACAAGATCGCAGTACAATTACAATTTTAACAATTTTTGGAATTTATGTAGAGCGTAGATGTTGGCCAAACATCACCTCCCCCGTCTCTCAAGAGTCTACGTAGTTTATGAAAGGGACTTAATGGTACGCAATTTATAAATGATACCTTTAAAAAGGGCTTATACACAACGAGAAAGAAATTGGTTTGAAATGTAGAACTACCTTTGTCCACTGCAGAAGCCGTCCAAGCCAGAGACATTTGGTCTTTTCCACAGAACTTTTTTTCGTGACGTTACAACGCAAACTTCGACCAGGTAAAACTCAGGCGTCAGTGAACCGATTTCATTTGTTTTAGTCTCATCTGAAAGATATTCTGGAGTACAAAGACCATACAAAATTTCGTATTTGAAACTTATTCCGAATTTGAATAAATTTCATAAGGGTTCATTTTCCGTGACGTTACAACGCGTAAAAATCCTATACTTTGACCAACCGTACCTCATAGTTGTAAAGTATTACAATTAAAATTCTTTGTATGTTAATAAATCTACATACATTTATCTGTTAATCATGGAAGACTTTTGAAAAATCAGTACGTTGGTGTTTAAAATACGGCAGCTTTGATGAATAGTGTGTCTAAAGGCCTTAAAATCAAGATTGGAATGTTAATCTTAACCGTCGTTCAATAAATATTTATTGTTACATTAATATCATGTTGAATACATTTTTGGACGACAAGAGTAGTGTAGAATGTTATAAAAATATGAAATATGCCAAATTTCAACTGTGAAAAATGAGTATTGATGATACGGGGCTCGTAGAATGTGTCATATATTAAGAATTTTCTTTTTAATCCTTTAAAGAATCCCATGAGGATTTTCGAAAGGAATTTCTGCGGAAACCCACGAACCAGTTTCAGGATTTTTTTTTTAGATACTTCCAGGAAAGTCCCATGGAAAATTCCTGGAAGAATCCCTGGAGAAATTTCCACAAAAATTCGGCGATGTTAAAGTTCTGAATTATTAAGAATATACATATTTATTTTACTATGCAAAATCATAACGTTCTGCTGTTTACACCATTTAGTGAAAACTTACTGCAAATACAAATGTTTGTGCAAAATTCGGGACACAAAAATTTACATGGATTTACGGAAACTTGGTGTTTTTTGGCTTTCAGTCACAGTTTCAAAATACAGACAAATACAGATGTGCTAAAATCCTGATACAGATTTTTGGAAAAATCATCTGGCATCCCTGGTATCAACTGATGTGGCCGCTCCGGATCACCTTGAACAGGTTCCGCGGGGGCTTCTCAAACACAATAACACACGATATAATCACTTTTAGCCATTTGGCAAAATAGACCCCTCCCCCACCACCTGGCCCCAGTACAATCCGGAATATCTCCGGAATGGTTCCGGATATTACATGGCCACTTCAGTATAATTAACTTGCACCAACTTATGATCGAATGAGGGCGACTTAAAAAAAAATCGGATGAAAATTGACGAAATGCCACCATTTTGAAAATGAGTTGTCGGAGGTCGGGTACGTGAAGGTTAATACCTTTTTGTGAGTAAATGAAGTACAATTGAAATTTCATTAAACAAAATGTATAAAATTAGGTATATTGTAATATAAAACTATACATAATTTCACAACTTTTGGTTGTTTGTTTTGGTTGGGTCACAATCTTAATATTAGTCACTATTATTTCGCAATCTATCCGCTATCATCCCTGTCGGCGGTACGTAAGCCCATATCCCAGTAGCAACATCCACATCCACATCCAACGGACGAATGAATAGCTCCTGGTTCCGCTACCGTTGCACATTTCACGATCACTGCACACGTCGCACGCTTTGACCGCCACCGAGGGTTTCCATCCGCCGCAGAAGTCATTTATCGCGAACGTACATCCCCGGCTGTAGACCGTGGCGAGGCCCTTATCGTTGCGCCGATTCACCCGAGCCACGTACTTGAAGCAGGCGAACCGACTGTGGTTGCCCACCAGAAGCGATGGGTTGTCGTGCAGCCAGCCCAGATGGGAAGCGCTGACTCCTTGCGCCGTGCACAGATTGTCCCGGGTCGCACGTTCGCAGTCGTCCCAGCTGACGAGGCTGGTGCACTGGCGGCAGAGTAGGGCGTGTGATGAAGGAACTGGATGAATGAGGATGGCCGCTAGAATGCCAATTTTGGTTGATGTCAGCAGTCGGTCCATTTCGAAGTGAAATCTAGCGAATGGTATTCTGTTATGGTTGGTTGGGGCATGAATGGTGCTGCCCAGTTACATTGGCGTATCTAGGATTTTTTCCTAGGGGGTGCCAGTGTCAGTGGCTTCTAGTTTGTTTTGCTTTTTTAGGTTGTAAAGGGAAATACCGATCCACCCTCAATTTCTTAGTATAATTATATACTGCGTCGCGGGAAAAATTAGCCCGTAAATTTAAACGCGCTGTATTATAAAGAAAAGTTTTTTTTTTTGGAAATCCGAACCATTGTACTGATTCTACACTTTCCATGTGATCAAACTTGATAACTTGATTGCGTATAATACATGGAATTTGCATTTTCAGTTTAAACTTAACAACCATCGCGACAACCTCTTTGTTTTGTGGATTGAAAACAATCAGGTCCGTAATAGTAGTTTACGCAACAAGGTGCAGAATGACGATTTTTACAGTACGAGTCGTACATTTAACCAACGAGGCTTGCCGAGTTGGATAATTACGACGAGTGCTGGAAAAATCGAGTTCTGCACCGAGTTGCGTACAACGTTTTTTTTTTGCAATTTCATAAATTACCCTTGAGGATAGTTTTAAGGACAAACTTATTAGAATCCCGCTTCAATATTGCATCGAAACTTCAGACGCACAAATCTCAAGAAGCAAGCTTCAAACAACAATGTATTTAATTATTTTGTTCTTGCTCACTTGTAATTAGCTTAAAATGAAAAGCTCAGGTGCACTGGTTTTGTTTACGAAGAGATTTGTGCCCTCGAAATCGTGAGTAGGTGCCAAAGTCAGCCATTGTGGCGGCCATTTTGGGATTCTAACAAGTCTGTCCTTTAACAAAACTTTTTCATCAAACTGCACACTGATGTTCAAAACCATGTTTAAGAAAATCTGATCATAACAGGTTATACTGCGCAGTTGTCACAATTTTTCAAAACTGAGTCCAGAAAGCATCAAGAAGTTGATCAAAACTGAAAACAGTGCTGTAATGGTTCATTACGCAACGCAAATCAGTGCTGTAATGAACCATTACAGCACTGTTAATTTGGTGTGGGAAAGTAGGCCTTTTCCTGCCAGATTTGCGTGAGGTAAAACAGCCTATTACGATGAGAAATTGCAAAAAAATAAATACATTTTCAGAACAATTATTATAAGTGTATATCTCAGAAACTATGAAATATCCTCAAATTTGCGTGTAACTTGTATTCATTGTGACATCCTCATTTTTCATTGCATAATAACAACCCTTATAAAAATATTTTTCAAGAACAATTGTAAGAGTTATAAATACTTTAAATTGCAAAATCAGAATACATATTTACATTTTTGGTTTCACCACAACATTTATGGCGACAGCGTTTTTGTTTCATTATTTGAACACTACCACGTGGACATGAACATACTTTTACAGAGAAATTGTGAGTATGGTTCTTAAAACTACAAAATTTAGACTCGATTATCCTGAGTTCCGTTCTGAAGTTTCACGAACATATTATTAATCCAGTTGAAACCTGGAATTTGGTGCGGGCGAACTTCGATTTTTCCCTTCGTAATTCTGATACTCGCACCAAATTCCGATTTTGACTGGATTGATATTATATCTGGAGAACGGAATGGTGTATATAGCTGAAATTTTGACTTACGTAAAAGCAACATTTTTTTAGTAATCAATCAAAATTTCAGCTTCGTACATTTCGGATAATCGATTCTTGTGTTTTCGGCAAAACATTCTTTTGGTAATTCCTCAGGGAATATTCCCGGCAATCTCGGGAGTTTCTTTGCCAATTTTTAATAGTGTTTGTGTTAGTAGTGTCAATGTAAGCAATTCTATTGACATTTGCTTTTTAAAATTCTCCAATTACGCTTCAGGCAATTCCTTTGGGAATTCTTTTAGTGAAGCCTTTGGTAATTCATTCGACAATGACTCTGGGAACCTCCTCACATTTTTTTTGGAAATGTTTTCGGCAAGTCATTCTACTTTTTTTTTGGCTTTTCGTCGGGTTTTTGGACTTTCACTATCTATACTATTCAGTATTCTATCGCCAATTCCTTTGAAAACTACTTACTTACTTCGGAAATTCTTTTATAAGTCGCTTCTATAATTTTCATGATAATTCTTTAGACGATTTCTACAGTAATTTTGTAAGGAATTCCTGCAGCAGATGATTTCGGAATATCTTCGGAAATTCCGATGTTACTTGCATTGATAAATTTATTTGAAAATTTCATCAAAAATTTCATTGGAAATTTAGGAAACTTCGATTATTACTTTGGGAACTTCTTCGGTAATTCCTTCGGAAATCCATTCGCCAAATTTCTTGGAGATTTCCTTCGGGAATTTATTGATTCTTTGAAAATTTTGTCACGGTGATTCTACGGCAATTACTTTTGGAATTCTTCTAAATTTTCTTAAGAAATTTCTTTGATGATTCCTGAAAATTATTTGAGAATTTCTCCGATTTTTTTGTGAATGTTTGTGGAAATTTAAAAAGAATATATTACGGCAATTTTTTTTTTTTTGAGATTGGATTTCGACAATTTCTTTAAAAAGCCCAAATATTTTCTTCCGGAATTCCTCTGGTAATTCTTGTATGAATGGTTTTTGCAACTAATTTGATAGTTCTAAGGTAATTTTGATGGGTTTTTACCAGCAATTGCTTGGGGAATTTGTCAGGAAGGGTCTCGTGAATTTCATAGGTTATTCTTTGAGCAAGTCCAGTTGAGAATTTCCAGTTCAGCAATTTTTGGAAGCAATATATATAAATACAATTAAATCAGAGTATAGACGAATTTCGCACCAACTCGTCTTCGGGGTTGGCAGCACCCCCTCAGAATGTTATGAAATTTTGTAGGTTTCAAGACTTTACCTTTTCAAGCAACTTTGCGTCTTTTGTTTTTTCAAAATTAACCTAGACTAACATTTAAAAAGAGTCAAAGTTCTTTAACCGTTTTTTTTTCACAAAAAATAACTCGAATATGATAAGATGTACAAAAAAGTGATGTATGGGTGACATTTAGAGAATTGTCCAAGCTTTCATAAAAAAATATTTTAAAAATTCTAAATACATTTTTACACGCTAAAAAATATATTTTTAAAATTAAAAGTCAATTTACCGAAAATGCCCACTTTTTTATGTTTTGAAATTTTTTTTCCAAGAAAGTCAATATTGTTGCCTAACTTTCCTCCATACATCACAAGATGGGCACTTTTAAGGAAAAAAAGTTCTTCTAACAAAAACTTTTTCATGTTAGTTTTTTTAGCGTGTTGCGCATTAGCCGTTTTTTTCACAAAAAATATAACTCGAATATGATAAGTTGTACAAAAAAGTGATGTATGGGGGACTTTTAGGGAATTGTCCAAGCTTTCAAGAAAACATATTTAAAAAATATAAAACAATGTTTTACACGCTAAAAAATATCTTTTCAAAATTAAAACTCAATTTACAGAAAAAGCCCACTTTTTTATGTTTTGAATTTTTTTTCCCAAGAAAGACAATATAGTTGCCTAACTTTCCTCCATACATCACAAGATGGGCACTTTTAAGGAAAAAAATGTTTTCTAAAAAAAACTTTTTCATTTAATTTTTTTTTGCGTGTTGTGCATTAACTCGTACAGTAATGTATCCAGAATCCTAATGACAATCCATTAAAACTTAATGGGCTCAACTACTTTTTTAATATCTTAACGTGCTTGACATTGAAAACGTGCTTGATATTGGAAAGGGCTCAAGACAAATTTGCTTTTAGGGTTTTATATCAATGAAAACGCTTGTGTATTGATGAAATATGTACATATATATGTGTATTCAATTTTTTTTTTTTCTACAATATATAAATCCTTCTTTTATACATTCTATTGTAACGTTTTTTGAATATTAGATCTTTAGTCTATCTGAAACAAAGTAAACTTTTTTGGATTATCTTTTTAATTCGAAAACTTCTTCGCTTCAATTTGATTTTCAGAAATTGGCACAAATGAATGAAATTTTTGTGTACCAGGTATTGTTTTTACGTGACTGTATGTGTATAGTTCTTCAAGTTCATCCGTCATTTTTGCATATTGTTCATTTGAAATAAAGCTAAAATTCAATTTTGTTATATGTGTATCTGGCTGTTTAACTGCCCAGTCATACAGTTCTCGAGGAGTTGTGATTGTGTTTCCATAATCTCGAGCAAGACTTGCTCGTTTTGCCATTCGCTTGAGAGTACCTCCAACAGCGTCACATGGACCTTTGCCATGTGAAGTTGCGAAGAAGTGCCATTCTGCTTCCAATCCATACTTGGACCGAAAACTGCACAAACTGGCAATTTTTTTTTGTTCTTATAATGAGCTGCTGCTGCATCTTACATGACAGTAATTTTTGAGAAATCAATCGATTGTTTAATGAAATCCAGCAGCTTTGATATAAATAACTGAATTGCTGTTGTATCGTGTGTAAGTACTTCAGATATTATTATAAAGCTCAAGTTTTCCAACTTATTTTCTTTTCTGTAGTACACTTCAAAGGGGTGAATGGTAGCTTGAGAATTATTCCAATGGTAACCTTGGGCTGAATTTTGAATGATAAATGAATAATTTTCTGAAAAGTCACAAATTGTTAATACTTCACCCTGTTTAAGAGATTCTTTTTTATCCCGCAAAAATGAGGATTGTTCTTTATAAATGAAATCATGAGTTATAAGCTTATCAACTTTTTCTACAAAATATGGAACAAACTCGTCTATAGTCTTAGTAATAGTTTCCAAATTGCATCGATCAGTGGTAAGCCATTGTTGAAATAAAACCGATTCTTTATCATTCGCTTCTAATAATGATGTTAGTTCACTGGTTCTAGGCACCAGTAAAGAGAATTGTCAGACAAAAGAGGCACAAAACAAGCAACAAAGAAGGTGCGACGATTACTCTTTATCCCTACTGGTAACAGATAATGACATGATCTCAAATTTTTTTGTTGCAGACAAAACGGAAGCTGAATTTGTTGCGTACTTTTCAACTCGTGAATAATCAATTATTGCTAACCCAATGTCGAAACTGTTTGATGATAGAGCTTCACCAGAGTTGCTGTGTTTACCGACTCGAAGTTACCGTTCGAAAATCGCAATGCAAGGCTTAAAAATCTCTAAACTCGTGGTGTACGATGTTGATCCCATTATTTTTAAGTTGGGACAAACTTATGTCACATGGGTTTGTTTGTCGCAACAAATACAGGTTGCGACATTGTCATTATTGTTGCGCGATGGTTGAATTTTGATTCACTGCTAGGCACACAATAATACAATTTCAGCAAACAGAATGCTGTTTTAAGCATTCAGATATCAAAACATGCTGAGAAACAGGTTCTATTCCAGTTGGGATGTAACGCCAAGAAAAAGAAGGCACCCAATCAAACAAAGTTGTAATGCCCATTGAGTGTTATTAAATGGGTATAAGGATTCTTGATACATCCTGTACGAGTTAATGCGCAACACGCTAAAAAAATAACATAAAATAGTTTTTGTTAGAAAAACTTTTTTTCCTTAAAAGTGCCCATCTTGTGATGTATGGAGGAAAGTTAGGCAACAATATTGACTTTCTTGGAAAAAAATTTCAAAACATAAAAAAGTGGGCATTTTCTGTAAATTGAGTTTTAATTTTAAAAATATATTTTTTAGCGTGTAAAAATGTATTTAGAATTTTTAAAATATTTTTTCATGAAAGCTTGGACAATTCTCTAAAAGTCCCTCATACAACACTTTTCTATAGGTCTTGTCATTTTTGAGTTACGTCGATTTTAAAAATTTCTTCGAAAAAAAGTTAGGCCCTCTTCAAATGTTACTCTTGAAAATTTTCGAAAATTTAAGTATGCAAAGTTGCTTATAAAAACCTAGTCTTTATGCCCACCAAGTTTCATTCGATTCTGAGAGGGTGTTGCCAACCACTGGTCGAGTTGGCGCGAAATTCGTCTATAACAAAAGTAATCACGATAAAATTTTATGAGAAAATTGCAAAATAACTGAAAAAAAATTGCTGAAATAATTTCAGAGGAATAGCCATTGAAATTATAGATGAAAAAAAATCCAAAGAAATTGCTGATTAAAAACCACATCAGAAATTATAAAAAAAAACAACCATGCCGAAGGAACCATCAGAGGAATGGCCATACTGTGGTCTAGCGAATACGGAGTCGTGTTTTCTATTGGGATTTCTTCAGTGGAATTCTTTGAAGAAGGCCAAGCGGAGTTTCTGGAGTAATACCATGATTATTTTCTGGAGTAATCCATGATTAAAAACTCTAGAGGAATTCGTGGATGAGTCTTTAGAAAAATCCCTGAAAATCCCAAAGGCATTTCTGGAAGGAACTTCCTAGAAGAATCCCAGCAATAATGCCTGGAGAAATCCTTTGAGGGATTCCTGCAGGTATCACAGTAAGAATTTCTGGAAGAGACCTAGGAGGCATGCCTGAAACATAAGAAGCAGCAGGGATCGCTTATGGAATCCCGGAGGAGTTCCTGTATGAAAGTCAAGAGGAGTTCTTGGAGGAATTCAATGAGAGATATTTGAAGCAATCCCAGGAAAAACCCTTTAGGATTTTCGGGAAGAAACACCGAAGGTACTTCTGTAAAGCTCCTAGGAAGATTTCCTTGAATAATCCCAGTAAGTTTTTGAAGGAATCTCTGTAGAAATTTTTGAAGAATCCCTAGAAGAATTTGGAGATGTATTATAGTAAGAATTGCTGGAGGGGTCCTAGGAGGAATTGCTGGAAGAATTACAGAAGAAATAGCTTGAGAAATCCAGCTGAAATTCCTGGAGGAAGGCCAGGAGGAGTTCCTGGAGAAAATCCATGAGAAAATTATGAGAGAATCCTTGGATAAAATATCTTGGATAAAAATTCCTGGAGGCATCACCGGAGAGCTTCTGAAGAAATCACAGAAAAATCTCAGGAGGTATTCTTAGAAGGATTCTGGGATGTATCATTGTAGAAATCTCAGCAGAAATCCTAGGAGGAATTGTTGGAGTGAACTATACACAGCTAATCGCGTAAAATCCGTTTTGTTTGCCGAAATCTCAACCGCTGAGTGTTCGGTAATGGGTTTTTAACGAAATTCTGTAAAAAAATGCCAAATTTCGGTAAAATGTTATCGTTTATTAAACAAATTTTGTCAAGCTCTAACGACTTTCGGTAAAAGTTGCTACCTTTACCGATTTTTTTCTGTAAAACAAACTTAACCGTTGAGATATCGGTAAAACATTACCAAAGTCGGTGATTTTTTCTAACTGTGTAGAAGATTTCTAGAGAAATCCCATCAGGAATGCCTGGGGGAATCTAAAGAAACAATCCTTGGAAAACCTAGAGAAGCTCCTGCAAGAACCGGTAGAGGTATTCTGGAAGAATATGTAAAGAAGGCCTTGAAGGAATCGCAGGAGGAATTACTGAAGGAATCTCAGGAAGATTTCTCGGATGAATATCAGCCATAATGCTAGGATAAATTTATATAGGAATCACTAGAAGAATTTCTGGACATATAGTATGAACTTCTGGAGGAATTGCTGGAAGAACCGCAGGAGTAGTTGTTTGAAATATCCTTGGAGGAAGGCCAAAAGGAGTTTCTGAAGGAATTCCATGACAAATTTTCAGAATTATCTTTGGATGAAATCTCTAAAGGAATTCCTGGATGAGTCCTTGGAGAAATCCCTGGTAGAACAACCTTAGGAATTTCTGCAAGAGTTTCAGGTAGATTACCAGGTCAGATCCCAGCATAAAAGCCAGGATAAAGCTCTAGAAGAATCCGTAGCATAAATTCTGAAGTACCACAGTTAGCATTTCTGGAGGAAAAATATCTGGAAGAACCACAGGAATTGTTTGAGGAATCCCAGCTGGAATATTTGGAGGAACTCCTAGAATTCCGGGAAGTATCATAGAAGTAGTTTCTAGAGAAATCCTTGAATCAGGAATGTCGGGGGTATACTAAGAGAAGTTCCTCCATCAAATGACTGGAGGAATACCTACAGTTCTCCTGGAAATAATCGGTAGAAGTATACTGGAGGAATCCCTAATGGAATCGCAGGAGGAATTTCTGGAGGAATCACAGAAGGAATGCCAAGAGAAATCTGGAAGTATTTCTGAAGGAGTTTTAAAGGGAATTGCTTGAAGAGTTCCAACTGGAATTCATGAAGGAAGGTCAATAGAAGTTCTTGGAGAAATCCCCTGTGGAATTTGTAGAGGATAAATCTTTGAAAAAATCTCTGGAAGAATCACGCAAGGGAATTTTAGATAAATCACAGGAAGATTTTTTGTAAGAATTTCTAGAAGAACTTCCCTAGTAGAATTCCTGAAGGTACCAAAGTGAGAATTTTTGGAGGAGTTCTAATAGAAATTGCTGGAAGAATCTCAGCAGGAGATGCTTGAGGAGTTCTATCCACAATTGCCAGAGGAAGGCCAATATAACCTCCTGGAGGAATTCCATGAGAAATTTCTGGAAGAATCTCTGAAGGAATTCCTGGAAGAATCACCGGAGAAATTGCTGGATCAATCTCTGCAGAATTTTCTTGTATGTACAACCACATCAGGAAGCAGAATCCTAAGGGAAGTTTATTGAAGAAATATCAGGAGGAAACCATACCCAAGTAACACACTTGTCACAGAAGAGTTACGGCGGCGCAGGTTTTTGTTGCGCAAAAGTCACTGTGACTTACTTCTAACAAATAAACACTCACTTGCTAGAAGTGAGTCACAGTGACTTCTGCAAAACAAAAACCTGTGCGGCCGTGACTCTTCTGTGACAAGTGTGTTACTTGGGTAAAGGATTCCTAGAGAAACCACAGTATAAATAGATGGAGGTATTTCTGGAGGAATTCATGGAGAAGTCTGTTCATTGTTCTTATCAATATCCAAAACGCGTACAATAGGTATATAAGTAATACAAGGTGTATCAGCAGGTCGACTCCAGAGGCACGTTCTTTTCCAAAGTACCAGGTGTGCTTAAGTTTTGTTCAAATGTGCCATTAATAAATAGTGGAATTATTGTGTGAAGTTTTAAATTGAAGGTGCCTGTCAAGGAAAAATTCTAGGGAGTGCCAAATTTGTTCTAGGGGGTGCCAGGTACCCCTGGAACCCCCCTAGCTACGCCAATGCCCACTTATCTGTGTGCACTTCAAGGCGTGTGGACAAGCACTTAAAAATTCATGAGAGTTTGTACATACGAGACACAAGGGCTGCTCAGGGTTGAATCATTAGATTAAAGAACAGACGTCTGAAATTGTTGGGGATACGACGTTAAATTACGTTAAAAGTTGTTCTCATTCCAATGTGAAAAAGTGCGAGTTATTTCCCAAGAACAGAATTTGCTCATCAATCATCCTAGTCCTCGAACAGCAATCGTGAGGATTGACAGCAAAATCACGGTAAGTCCCTTTGGAGGTAGAGGTAGGTAAACGTTTCGTTGCTACAAATTCACAGAATTGCTTTTTTACGCAGACTTTTTATTTCAGTTCCACGAAACAGTCCAATTTTCTTCGGAATCCACTGAGCTGTGGAATGCAAATCCTCCTAAGAAGAACAAAGCAACGAACATCATAGCAAGAAGTGCGTATCCACCATCCGTGTGTTGCTGTTGGCATAAATGTCCTCAACGCATAGGACTTCCGTAAACCATGGTCAGTTAAGCGTACACCGACTGTTAAGGGGGCCTAATCTAGTTCTCTTGAGATTACAACTCTCCCCTAAACACCTGCCGATTGGACGCTTCCTGTCTCACCACGCTATCCTCCATCAGCGAACAGAAGAAGCACGTGTCATCATCGTAACAACAAATTTTTCGATTTGTTTAGGATTGCTGATGCTCGTTAGCGTTATGCCGTGTCGTCGTATTCTCTCTTCCGCTTTTCTCTCACAATTTCGGAAATCATTGGGGGAGATTCCCAGATGAATTTCGGAGTTCTTTCATCGCCACCAAGCTCCACCACCACCCCCAGTGAGAAATGGGAATTTAATTGCTTTATTTCTTTTCCGCTTTTGCTCGGCGATGGGGCCACGCGCGCGCGTCCGTAGCTGAAGGATAAACTTGCCAAACTGGAAACGCAACTGGCGGAGGAAAAACGTCGCAACGAGGACCTACAGTTCAGCGTCGACGAGGTCACCTTCTGCGGGGAGGAACTCAACGTAAGTAGATTTTGATTGCATTTACATACCTATTTATATTGTTGGGGTTTGGGGGAAAGCGGGATTCATTCATTTATTGGTATCGGGGGTTTAAACACCCAACATGACGGCCGGAGACTAGGATCACTATTAGGTTGTTGTTCACTGTTCAGTTTTAAATAGGGTCGCAGAGTCATTACTAATCGTATGCTCCCAAATTTATCCTATTCGAAAACAAACGAATACCACTTCATTATGTTCTTTCTGTTTTCATTCTCACCTCTATAAAAAGTACAAAACATTAAATAAAGCTAAATAAATATTTCGATATTTAGTACGATGAAGACAGCTTGATGGGTCCATCCGGAGTCCATTAGTATCACCGTGGTCATCATCAAATTATACGGTTTCGTTAGACGTTAGAGCATGTGCTCAGATGAGGGTCAGCTGACTAGTGTCGACTTGACGGAAAGTTTTTAGTGGCGGGGCTGGGAATTGAACCCATGACCCATGACGGAATGGTTGACCGTGTTTTCATGGTAAGACCTGCCGCTGAGGAGCGATTGGCAAGATCTGCATATCAGAGCGCTGTTGAGCTAGGAGAGCAACGTCATCAGCCAGTTCGATGTCATTTAGGTTGCCATTGCCAAAGCAATCCACGATTTGGTTCACGGTCAATCGCATCAACCAAGATCTCGTCGATAACGATGAGGAACAGTAGCGGTGATAGAATACATCCTTGCCTCACTCCAGCAACGAGCCGGATGGGATCGGACAAAACACCGTTGTGCAGTACTTTGTACGAAAATGCCCTGTGCTGTGCTTCAATGAGGCCGATGATTTTCTCAGGGATACCCTTGCGCCTGAGGGCTTCCCACATGTTTTCGTGATTGAGACGGTCGAAAGCTTTTTCGTAATCAATAAACACCAGGTAGAGAGACTCTTGGAATTCATTGATTTGCTTCAGAATGATATGGAGCGTGACAATATGGTCCACACAGGATCGTCCGGCACGGAATCCTGCTTGCTGCCGTCGGAGAGTTGCGTCAATCTTCTCCTGTATCCGGTTAAGGATCACTTTGCAGAGGACTTTGAGAACGATACACAGTAATGCGTCGAACCCTTGGCGGATCATGCTGAGGTGTTGATGGCGGGACCGACACTTGAAAAAGGTTTCCAAAGGGCTCGAACCAGCGTTTCAGCTGGTCAGCCGGGTCGGTCAGTAACTGTCCAGACGTGTTTTTCACGGGCATCGTTGCATTCATCTTGGTCCCACTAAGGCGACGTGAATCATCGTAGAGGAGACGGATGTCGCCGGTGTTTGCGGCTTTCTCACCTTCGTCAGCTAGGGAGTCCGCCCATGCTCCTTTGTCCCGCCTACATGAGCGCTTTACTTCCTTCTCCAGAGCCGAATAGCGCTGACGGGCTACGGTTTTGGCTCCTCGTGTTTTCGCTCGCTCTATCGCGGCTTTGCATCCCTTCGCTCCTCTATCTTCCTCCAGGTATCATCTGAGATCCATTGCTTTCTCCGGGTGCGTAGCTCACCCAAATTATTCTCGCCGGTGGCGATGAAGGCGTTCTTGACGGCGCTCCATTGATCTTATACGCTTCCACCTGCTGGAATATTCGCAGTACGGTTCTCTAGCTCCTCGACGAAGGACCTTTTCTGCGCAGCGTCTTCCAGTCGGCGTGTGTTGAACCGGCGCTCGATTTTCTCCTCCTGTCGATGGATCCTAGCATTACGCAGTCGGATCTCGCCGATTAGGAGATGATGGCCGGACGCAATGTCGGCGCTACGTTTGTTCCGCATATCAAGAAGGCTCCGTCGCCATTTTCGGCTGATGCAGATGTGGTCGATTTTATTTTACGTGACGCCATTACGGGAAGCCCATGTCACTTTGTGCACTGGTCAATGAGGAAAGAGCGATCCTCCAATCACCATGTATTGTTGCCACAAAACTCTGCAAGCAGCTCTCCGTTTTCGCTCATTTCTCCAAGACCATGGCGTCCCATGACGTGCTCATAGTCCGAGTTGTCGGAACCAACCTTCGCGTTGAAGTCGTCCATGAGGATCTTGATATCACGACTCCCTGGGCATAGTGTATTGTACTTGCCTCACAATATACAAATTCATGCAATGGCATGCAAAGAAAAGCCCTTCAATTAATAACTGTGGAAGTGCTCAAAGAACACTAAATTGAAGCGAGGCAGGCCAAGTCCCAGTGGGGACGTAGAGCCATAAAGAAGAAGAAGAAGAACACAACTGTTTTGTCCATTTAAACTCCTAATTTTCATTTGCTTTCAATTATTTTACATGTTTTAGTATTTTTATGTGCAATATTCAGGCTTAAAAATGAATACTTCCAATGCAATGTCCCATAGCAACTGCAATCCTCAAAAATTTTGAACCTTTATCTTTCTAGGAATCGTTATCTTTCAATCATTATCAGTATTAGTTATTTCCTAATTGTTGAATATCCAATATATCTCGAAGAAAAATCCCATACAAACTTGAAATCTATTCTGAAAATATTCCCAGTGCACCAAAGATTACGACTTTTTGTATTTTGATTTATTCTCAAGTGAAAATTCAGGTCAAAAAATAATCTGCATATCCTTCAAAAACCCAATTTTAACTACTGTACTGCCCCAACTCGCATATTAGTACCTTTGTAAAAAGTATATTGAACCAATCAAAACATATCGGGAGAAAACCGTTTCTTATAAGGAACTGGTTGAATTTCTTCAGAAGAAACGGTTTTTTTTTTCAATATGTTTTGATTAGTTGATTTATCGGAATACTTTGTTCTGAACACTTTATATACTTATAATGTCACACATTTGCCGGGGCCCGTCGCGTAGTGGCTACACGTTCACTTCATAAGTGGATGGTCATGGGTTCGATCCCAGCCCCGGCACTTGCAATTTTTCGTCAGTTGCTTTTCCCCCCGAGAGCGACTGACACCTGACCCTTTTCTGAGCATATGCTCTAACGGATCCGGAAACTTGGATATCGGCTAACGGCAACACATAATGGACTCCCAATCGGACTGGAAAAGGAACAAGAGTCACACATCAACATCCTCGTGCTCATCATTCTACCATGGACAGGGTAGAAAAGTGGCAGCAGCGCAAAAGCAAACAGTTCGATATGGTATAATTAGATTATAATACGTTTAGGCGCTGTACAAAGTGTAAGTGCAGCCGCCAATTGGAATCGCTCACGTAGTGCCTAGAGGACAAAGGAACTGTTAAATTAGGTTAAGGACAAACGTCTTGAAATCCCGCTTCAGCAGTACATCAGAACTTCAGACGCACAAATCTCAAGAAGCAAGCTTCAAACAGCAGTGCATTTTATTATTCTGTTCTTGCTCACTTGCAATAAGCTTAAAATAAGAAGCTCAGGTGCGCTGGTTTTGTTTACGAAAAGATTTGTGCTTTCGAAATCGTGAGTAGGTGCCAAAGTCGGCAATAGTGGCGGCCATTTTGTGATTCTAACAAGTCTGTCCTTAAGTGGTTGAAGAATAAAAAAAATGTCACATTTTTGTCGAAGACAACAAACTCGTATCTCTTATATTTTCGTACTTAGGGTGTTTTTTTTTTCTATAACAGTTCCATATATTTTAAAAAATATTTTAAACGCTTTTAAGGAGAAACATCAAGGAATCCCATTGCAATTTTGCATACAAACTTTACAGGCACAAATCTGACGAACGAACCAAGCCGTACTTTTTTATCCAGGCTTTGCTCACAGGATTTGTTAACTAATTTTCAAGGTTGGTGCTCTTGAAAACGTGATTAGGGTACCAAGTCGGCCATTGTGGCAGCCATATTTGTATTCTCTGATGTTTCTCCTTAACGAAAGACACATTTTTCGCTTTTTCACCATTGAAAGATGAGAATAAGATCTTTTAAACAAGACTTTCTGAGACGCCATTCTGAGATATTAAATGTCAAAAATAAGCCATTTTTAGAAGAAATTATGAATAACTTTTTAAATTGAGGATATAGAACTTTGTTGTCTTGGGAAAAAAGTTGCATATTGAATGCACTGAACCTGCTCGAAACAAAGTTTTTTGCGAGAAATCAATGTATAAAAGTTATCGAAAGAAAACCTTTTCTTTCTGTCACCCTGATTTTTTTTCCTTAAAAAATAATATCTCTGAAACTATAAGCATAGACTTAATACTATAAGTAATAGCAATATGGTTTCTTCGGCAAAGTTTTTTAAAATTAAGTGATTTTCAACTTTGTAGAATATTTTATTTCTCTATATGGAAGCAATCAAAAGTTGACATTATGATCTTCGAGAAACCATTTGGACCACCCTAATCTCACTTTATTGAAAAAAATGTTCAAAAAATATGACGAAACTTGCCCGAAGGAAGTATATTACTAAAACTAATAGTTTAGGCGTTTTTTTTTTTCACTTAAATACGGCCCTCGGACCATTATGCAGTGTGCTCAATGCTCATGCAAGACACCGGGCAATAGGTTTTGATGAATTTCCTCCAAGAGTTACGTCTGTTTATCTGTACTGTGTTAATACATAACTGTGAAAAGTATTAAGTTTAATACAAAATGGTTCAGTTTTTTTGTTACAGGGTGCAAAAATCCATGATGAGTCGTTTAAGTGTACAAGAGCCATGTATCGAAAAGATTTGCAGTCAAAAATTATCACCACTAGATGGAACTGGTGTAATTCATATGTATCACGTATTTTTGGTATAGGCCTCCCGCAGGAATAAATCTATGAAAATATTCAGCAATTCATTCTTCTTCTACAACTCCTAACAGATTACATCTTGTAATTCTTCCCAAGAGTCCTGGGGGATTCGTTTAAGATTTCTCCTTCCAGCATCCCATTCAGGATTCTTAGTCTTACTGGGACCCCTTCTAAAGAATCATCCAGGAATTTCACCTGGGATCCCTTAACTGATTTCTCGGTTTCATTCAGAAATGTCTGTGACATTTTTCCAGGTTCTTTCCTGGATTCCTTCATTGATTTTGCTGGGGTTTTCCTTGGTGATTTTTTTCTGGCATTCCTTCAGGGACCTCCAGAATTTTTCTAGGATTGTTTTTCTGGAACTTCGTCATAAATGCCTCCCATGATTCTTCCATTGATTCCTCCCGGGATTCATTCAGTAATATTTTCTGGCTTTTAATCAGGAATTTCAGGGAACATCAGGGATTCCTTCATTTATTCCTCTCGCGATTCCATTGTTTTTTTTTTCACCTGAGATTCTGTCCGTGTTCTTTCGAGGAGTATTCCCGTTGTTCCCGAGATTCCATCAGGAATTCCAAGGATTTTTCTTGGATTTTCTTCCGGAATTTCTTCAGAAATATTGTTCGGGGTTTTTTCAAGGATCCCTTTCGCGATTCGTTCAGGAATTTCTCTCAAAATTCCTTAATGGATACCTTCCGGGATTTCTTCATTTTTTAGCAGGATTCCTTTAAGGATTTTTCTTAAGATTCATTGAGGGATTCTTTCAAGGATTCCTCCCGGGATTCCTTCTGACATTCCTTAATTCATTTGGATGCCTTTAGGGATTTCTTTCCTGTTTTCCGTTTAGGATTCCTCCGCGATTTATACAGAAAATCCTCCCGGGGTTTCTTCATTGATTTTTCTCGAGATTTTCAATATTTTTTCCCGTATTTTGTTCCAAAATTTCTTTCGAGACTCTTTTTGCAACTCCTTCTTTGAAGCTTACCAGATTTTCTTTAGGGATTGCTCCAGGACTTTCCCAGGTTTTCTCTATCAATAATTCCTCCAGCATTTTTTTTTTTCTAGAATCCCGTTAGAAATTCCAACCAGATTCCTATAAAATCCCCCGGGATTCCTTCGGTGATTTCTTTCGGAATTCAAACAACAATATTTTCCAGTATTTTACCAGTGATTTCGCCCAGATTTTGTTCATTATTTCCCGGTATACCTTTTGGATTTTTCACAGGACTCCTTCCGGGATTCTTTCACGGATTATTCCCGATATTGCGCGGTTGCTTAACGATTCTTCCTGGATTTTCTTCAGGAATTCGTTCCAGTATTGATTCCTTCCGAGATTTCTTATTCAGTTTTCCTTCAGAGATTTCACCAGAGATCCGTTGAGGGATACAAGCAGTCAGCCTTTAGCCCTAGTGGGCTGTTGGGGTCAATATGACCCAGACAGGCTCGCTGAACGTGCACTACGTGATCGTGGTGCGTTAGCCTAACATCTTAGGAGGATTAAAAAATAATGCATTGCACAATTTACAATACTTGCATAGCCTTTCGTTCAAAAGTAGTTTTGAAAAAAAATATGTTACAAGAAAACTATTTTAGATTCTGATAAAACACGGAGATATCAAGTCTTCTCGGTCTCTCCTAGTTATATATATTTTTTTTTCAGAAATGATTTAATAAATGGCTTCATAAATTCACCACCAGTTCATCTACTAGAATTCGTTTATCCTGTGTACCTATTGTCTCAAATATTTTTCATTTTTTTCGAGTTTTTCGCAATTGAAAATATTTTCTTGATTTGATAACATTTTTCAATGCTTCTTTTGAATGAATATAGTCTTGAATTAATTTTGTTTTAGTTCAGAATGGTTTTCTGCAAGTACACATCCTCCATTCTGCAAGAACGTTGAAGCCACTTTTTGATACCTTTCAGGTCTGATGTCAAATTGTTATAATATTTATTCGTTCTTTTTCTACAAAAACGGGAATCGATTTGACTTTTGATGTCTATTGAATCAACACAAATTTACTTTCAAACATTATTGTTTCCAAATGCAAACTTGATAACACAGATAAATCAGTGTTAATAATACATCAAATTATAAAATATTCTGCCATTTTTAGTTTACACGTTTATGTAAAATCTCCTGCAATAATTCGTTCAAATAATCATGGCACAGACAAACAGACGTCTCACTCTACCCACTTCTCATCGTTACCCTTTTTAACGGTTAGTTCAAATATTTTGTAGTTCGCAAATCGCTCGGTCACGGCGCTCGCATCGTTTTTGCACCTGTTTGACGTTTGCTCACTACCGCCACCTACTGAGTGGTTTGCGTAACACAGCCTGATTAGCATTGGGCGATTATGTTTTCGTGACGATGTTTTTATCGCAATTTGTCCCAAGTGATACGTCTGTTTGTCTGTGATCATGGTTTACAAAAAGAAATATCACCTAGTTGTGGATAGCAAATTAATTATATTTCAATTTCATAATTTGTTACTTTGTGTTGTACAATTTAGAGAATTAATGGTATTCGAAGACTTTATATCATGAGCATGAGCATGAGCATGATCATGATTGACCGCCCGCGGTTGCTCCTCTGTTACTCTGCAAGGACAACTGCATTTACACAAAGAACCAACAGATGATGCTTGGGACTAGCCTCTCCTCATTGTGTAAATGCAGGAAAGTATTCGAAGACTTTATATCAATTGTAAAAACTTGAACTTTGTTATCGATATAATTTTATGAGTACAGTTGGATCCCGATAATATGTGCAAGGCTATGAGCTTCAGCGATGTAAATTCTTCGAAACCATGTGTTATCGAAAAACATAACCTCATACCATAAAGTTTGAAAAAAAAAACACAGGTCAAACTGGTTTTGGGTCTATTTTTTCTGTGCAGCACAGACAAACAGACGTCTCACTCTACCTACTTGCCATCGTTTCCCTTCTTAACGGACTATTCAAAAATTATGTAGTTCGCAAATCTCTTGCTCATGGCGCCCGCATCGTTTTTGCTCCTGTTTGACGTTTGCTCACTACCGCCATCTACTCAGTGGGTTTTGCGAAACACAGCGTAATTAGCATTGGGCGATTATATTTTTGTGACGTTGGTTTTAATCGTTTTAATTTAACTTTATTCCAAGTGATACGTCTATTTGTATGTGTTACTAGTATTTAACCTTTACACTGATAGGCGGCTTGCGGTAATGACCAGCATAAAAATGTTATTAAATTTACCATGGCAAAAATGATCATCGACCCACCAACGCTTCTTGTGTGCGTTTTGTTTCTTCTCACATCAACCGGTTCGATACCCGAGTGGTAGCGTGCGAGCCTGGTGATGTCAAGGTTCTTGGTTCGAATCCGGTTGCCAACAGAAACTTTTTTTAATTGAAAATCGAGTCCATGGTAAAATTGAAAACATAATTCTGTTGAATTGAAACGAAACTCAGTCTGCACAAATTTAGTAGCGTTGTGTATTTAAATTGACCCTCAGAATAGTAATTTTCACCGCAAGCCGCCGTTCAGTGTAGTCATAAGTTCTTATATTTTAATTGCAGGCCCATTTTTATATTACTTCAGTATTCAAATCACTTTTCCATCTCTTCTTATTTCATTTTTTCTCTCATCACTTTTTCCCTGGCACAAAAATTGTAAAAAATACAATCAAACCCAATCTGACCATACAGCGCAAAATTCAAAATTCGGTTCATGTGAGTATGAAACATCCATGGAGGAATGGATTGATGGAATGCACGTAACGCACTAGCGTCTTCTTCAGGCGATTGGCTAAATCTAATCTACACTTATCCATAGCAAAAACCATGTGCTTGTCGTTGCATTCCCTGCGTGCTTGTCTACTGATTCCAAATTACATCAAACAAGAAAAAATGTTTCATGTAATTTAGAATTCATTGTGAGAAAGATGCAATAATTGGCTGTGTATTAATTGGTAATAACTCGTGTTTGCATGATTTCATTATTTTCTACACCATTTATCATAGTCTTTCCGTCATACCTATTTTGTTTTTCTTTCGTATTAGATATTTCTGTAACCTCCGTACACTAGTTAACAACCAAGCTAACAACTTAAGGTGTCTTACTGCATCACTAAGTTTTCAAACGAATCATTGACTTTTTGCTTTTCAATGATTGTTTGCCTCGCATTTTTGAAGTGATAAAAAACTGTGAATTCTGCAGCAACGCAGCAGAAAAAGTATCATCGCAATCACTGCGAGTGAGCATATAGGATGATACTTTTTCATACAAATATTCGCTTTGGTGGCAGAGAATTATCACTTTGAAATTTTCAGGCTCATATTCAACATGGCTGCCGATGCTGATGATGCCGTAAAAAGCCTTAAGTAACAAGCCTAAAAGATAATCCTAGTAGTCGCTGAAAGTAACACCCCCCATAAATGACACTTCTCCATGTTAATACACAAAACCTCTCAAAACACTATCAAACCGAAGCATGCTGCATGTGCTGTCATGTGTTGTATGCGTACGAAAGCGATTTCCGACTAAACATTTAAGGCTGTCTAATGGAAATTTATCAACATCTTTCCTCTTTCTTTCTCCCCTACAAGGCACAAACGCAAATCTACAAAGAAAAGATAGCGGACCTCGAGAAGCAGCTGGGCGAGAAGGGCAGCTCCGGAGCGGAACCGGATCTTCCGGCCAGGGATACAGGTATGTTTGGCACGTGGCGTCTGCTGTCCAAAACCTAACCTCTATTTCGACATAACCTCACAATTTCTCTATCCCCACAAACGTAAACACAGTCGATGCCACGTCCCAGCTGAACTTGGAAATCGACAAGCTCAAAGCGGAGATCCTCCAGCGGGACCAGAAGCTGCACCTGTCCGAGGAGTTGAAGCATTCGCTCGAGAATGAAATCTCCAAGCTGCACGAACGGCTCGCCGAAACGGAGAAGAACCTGGACATCAAGGAATCGAGCTACAACATCAGCGAGCAGTGTCTCAAGGAGAAGATCGCCTATCTGGAGGATCGGATCGATGTGCTGGGTGTGGAGCTGACGGCCAAGGATGCCGAACTGGAGAAACAATACCTGGACATGAAGAATGCCGAGGGAGCGCTGGACGAGGAGGTGACACACCTGCAAAGCGATCTACGAGCCAAGGAATCGCTGGTTTTGGAGAAGGACAAGCAGATCGAGAAACTGACGGGGGAGATCAAGGGGCTGTTGAGTGACATTCGCCAACGGGATGTCAAGTTGCTTGAGGGTGAGAGTGGGTTGAAGACGGTGCTGGAGGAGAAGGACGGAGCGATCGGTAAGCTAAAGAAGGAGTTGGAGGAAGTGAAGGTGAAGGAGGAGAATGCGAAGGCGTTGGTCGATGAACGAGACAATAAGCTTGCGGAGTTGCAGGTCAGAATTGTTGCATCCGAGGAACAGATCAAGAAGCTTGAAGATAGCTTGAAAGATGCCAAGAAGGCTGAACAAGCGTTGGAAGAGGCGATCAAGGCTAAAGAGAAGAATCTTCAAGATAAGGAAACACTTCTAGCGAAAATCCAAGATGATCTGAAAAACAGTTCAGCAGGAAGCGAACAACAGATGGCGTTGCTGCGTTCGAAGGAGACAGAACTGGAGCAAAAGCAGCACGAGGTCGAAGCGAAGCAGTTCCAGATAACCAACATGGAATCCACTGTCGCTGAGTTGACCAAAAAATTGGAGGAATCAGTCAAAGACAAAGAGACTCGCTTAGCCGAACTGCGCGCTAGCTTGGAGTTCGAAACAAAAACGAAGGAGGATTTGCTAAACAAACTTGCCAACTATGAGACTGAACAACTTGCCAAAGACAAACAGCTAGAGGACAACGATGTTCTCATCAGTGCGCTTCAGACCGAACTGAAGGAACTCAACGCGGCCAAAGCGAGTGTACAGCAGGAGCTAGAGGACACAACCAAGCGTTTCGCCGACAGGGACAGCGCTCTGGGTGAGCTGAACGAAGAACGAATGCAGCTTAGTGAACAACTAGAAAAGACCAAGAAAGAATCCGCTTCGGCGATTTCCCTCCTGGAGGAACGTCTAAAGAACGCACAAAAGATGTACGAGGAAGATGTACAGAAAGCGAAGGAAGCACAAGAGGAAGCTCTCGCTGCAAAGGATGCAATCACCACCGAGCTGGAGGCTTCCCTAGACAAGCTACGCCAGGAAAAGACCGAACTTTTGCTTCAATTGAATCAATCAGGGGCGACGCAGAAATCAACAAGCGACGAGCTGACTTCCAAGCTCAATGAAAATCGTGAATTGACCAAGCAGATCGAATCCCTTAGTGCGCAACTTTCCGCCAAAACGGATACAATCGACAAAATAAACCAATCGCTATCAACCGCCAACGAAAAGGTCTCATCCACCGAAACCAAGCTGATTGAACTCCAGGAAGCATTCGGAAAGCTAGAGATCGAGCAGGCCGATGTCAAACGCAAACTGGAAGCCCAGGAGCAGAAATCAACGCAGCTTCAGCAGCAAAAGCTAGATCTGGAGAAGGAAATCGACTCGCTGCGGTCGTCCACTCTGGATTCCAACTCGGAGCTTTCGAAGCTGGCGGATGAATTGAAAACCAAGCAGCGACAGCTGGAAGAACTGCAGGATACCTTCAATGGTAGCAAAATTGACATGGAGCGGCGCTTGGACGAGGCAAATCAGACGAATCAGGCGCTGAACGAGCAGATCGAGCAGGTGAGAAGCGAGATGCAGCAGGTTTCCAACCAGAAGATAGATCGCGAAAACGAGCTTAATGTGGAGCTGGCCAAGATCAAGGAGGCCGCCGAGGTTGAGAGGGAGAACTTGGTGCAGGAGATCGCCGGGCTGAAGGCAAGCTTCGATGAGGAGAGAAGTCGATTGGTGCAGGAGAGTCAGGCGAGGGCGGAGGAGTTTGAGAAAGTGAAAGGGGATTTGAGTGGAAAGGTTGCCAGCTTGGAGAAGTCGTTGAGTGAGTTGGAGAAGGAGTTGGCGAAGAACCGGGACAGTACTATGAAAGAACGCGAGGAAACTGAAGCGCGATTGAAGGAACATGTGGAGAAGGAAACGACATTGAAGCGGGAATTCGATAAACTTAAGCTGGAGGAAAGCTCTTTGCGGACATCTCTCGCGGATTTGCGACAATCAATGGAAAAGGGAAGTCACGATGCTTCGGCGCAGCTGGATACGAAGAACACCAGAATTTCCGAGCTTGAGAAAGAATTGCGATCGCTTCAGGAGGAACTGTCGAGGAAACAAGAGCAAATGGACGATTCCACCAAGCAGTTGGAACGCAATGCGGAGACTCATTCTGAGCTGCTGAAACAACTGGAGCAGAATCTGAATCAGATTCAGGAGTTTTCGGGTGATAAGGTGAAGACGGAAGGTTCGTTAAAGGAGATTAGCGACGAGTTGGCGACGTTAAAGGCGAAGTACGACGAGATGGAAGAAGAGCAGGTTGACTTGGTTAGTAGAAAAGAAGGCTTAAAGGTGGAAGTGAAGCAACTGAAGGAAGCTTTGGAAAGTGCAGAGAAGGAAAAGAGTGAGTATAGGTCGCAGCTGGAGATAATGAGAGATGGCTCGACGAAAACCGAGGAAGAACTTATAGAGAGTAAGGTGAAATTTGAAGGAGAAATCAGTCGTCTGAATGGGTTGGTTGAAGATAAGAGCAAAGTGATAGATGAGTTCAAGGCGAAGGTAGAGGAACTAACACCGTTGGTTAAACTGACGGAGGAACTCAGACAGGAAGTGTCAGCCAAGGAAACGCTCATAGCAGCACAAAAAGAGGAAGCTGGAAAGCAGTTGAGCGACATCGAGAGATTGCACAATGAAGTCAAGGAGAAAGACTCAAATGTGCATGAGAAAGACAGTACGCTTGAAGAGCTTCGCAAGGGATTGGCGCAGAAGGAAGATGAGATCCGGCAGCTTGCAGAAAAGCTAGAATCGACGGAGAAGTGCCTTACGGAAAAGAGCCAGCTGGGAGAGAAAACGGCAGCTACTGCTAGTGGATTGAAAGAAGAGTTGCACAAATCGAAAGCGACTGTCAAAGAGCAAGAAGACAAAATGAAAGAGCAAAGCAGAACTATCAATGAGTTGGAAACAAAATTGTCTGCTCAAAGTACACAGTTTGAAGAGCTTCTGAACAAGAAGAAGGTTTCCGAAACGGAGAGTTCGCACAAGCTTCATGAGATGAATCAGAAGCTACTGGAACTGGAAAACGTCAAACAGCAAGAAATTTCAGATCTCAGTTCGAAATTGGCAGACACAATGAATCGATTCGAGACACAGATGGCGGAATCTGCCAAGACGGTTGGAAGCATGCGATCGGTCGAAAAGCGACAGCACGAGTTGGAATGCGAAAAGAAGGAAATGGAGCTACGAGAAACCGAGATGCAAATCACGATGCGAAAGCTACAGAAAGAGGTTGATCTACTGCGGTCGCAACTGCTATCGAAGGACAATGAAGTTCGGAAACTCTCGCAAGAGCTGGCGAATGCCACCCCTAGCGCCCCTCTGATATCAACTACCGATGGAGACGAGGATTCCGAAGCACAGATCAGTTTTCTCAATTCGATCATCGCCGATATGCAGCGGAAGAACGACAAACTGACCCTGAGAATCCAAGCCCTGGAGCAGACCAGCATCGAGGGTCCCAACACGAGCTTCGAGTTTACCAAGCGGAAACCGGCGCCCAGGGTTTTCTGCGACATTTGCGACGAATTCGATCTGCACGAAACCGAAGACTGCCCCAAGCAATGTTCGGACAGTCCACCGGAATCGCTCAAGCACCCGTCGGCGGAGCCGAGAGAACGGAAGATCCCGCCGCCACGGAAGTACTGCGAGGGATGTGAAGGTAAGATACAGATTTTCGAAGCGTTTTATTTAAGTGGATGTGAAATGTGGGTAGGTACCATCAAAACTTGGGGGTTTTCATGGGAGTCTCCAGCCAGTGGCGTAGCCAGAAATACGGGGGCCCGGTGCGGAACCACTTCTGTAACCCTTATGAATGTCTTCGGGGATTTCTGCAAGGATACATCTCGGAGTTTCATCAATGAGCGTAAGATTTTTTTTTAAGAATTATGTGGATTTTTTTTCAACAATAATTGCACAAAATAATCCTTTGGGAATTCCTTCAAAGATTGATTTACCGTTTTCTCAAAAAAAAACTTTCTTGAAGAATAATTAGTCTTAAAGAATCTTTTAAGTGGTTAATTAAGGATGTCATTCAGTATTTCTCTGAGCACTCCTTCAAGAATTCTTACAGTTTTGTCTTCGAAGATGTTTTCAAAAGTACTTCAGAGAACTTCAAAAGAATCTTGCAAAGGCTTCATCGAGTATTTCTCGAAACATATGTTCAGGAAGTCCACCAGGGTTTCCATCAACAATATCTCTGAGGATTCAATTAGTTATTTAGAAGATCACCTATAGAATTCTTAAGAAATTCCACAAAAGAATACTACAAAATGATTCTCCAATGTTTTTTTGCAAGCAGATGTTCTTCTAATGTTCTTCTAAGAAGCTACATCGGAATTCCGTTAGAGGAAGAATTCTTCTAGAGTTTCTTCAATCATTCCTCGGTTTCTTTCAGGAGATCCTCCAGATATTCCTTTGATGATTTTCAAGGATTTCTCAATTATTCCTTCACATAACTCTTTCAGAAATTTCTCCAAGAATTTATCTGGGCATTTTCTCAAGCATTCAACACTTCAATCCCAAGGATTACTTCAGAAATTCCGCCAAGAATTCCTTCAAAAATTACTGCAACGCTTTTTTTTCAAAAAAAAAAATTCTGCAAGGATCTTCAAGGAGTTTCTCTAAGGTTTTATTAAGAGATTCATTCTAGAACTTCTCCAGGAAATTTAATTCTCCAAAGAAAATTCTCAGAGGAACTTCTGAACTTCTAGAACTTCTCCAACGATTTTTTTTTTCGATATCCATCAACTCTAGGAGTTTTCCCAAGGATTGCTTCATGAATTTTTGCTAGCATTCCTATGGGAACTCTTTTAAAAATTTCTATTGTGATTTTTGATAAGACTCCTACAAAACTCTTTTGAGAATTTTCAAAAAATTTGGAAAATCATTCAAAGTTTCCATCAAACGTCTCAAACAAGAATTTCACAAGGATTCCTCCAAAAAATCGTTTAAAAAAATCTCTGAGAATTCCTGGTAGGGTAAACAACATGCCCTAAGTAATCTTACAATCCCAAATTATTCGAAAACAAAGGGATTACGGCACAGATTGATTACGATATTTTTTGTTATCATTCGTGCTCATTTTTGACAAAAATAAGAAACAAAATAAAAAGCGCTTCATTCGTTTGTTCTGAGTAGGATGAAAATTAGAGCGCATATGCTTAAATGGTTAAGGAACAGATTCCTAATCTTATCAAAACAAACAGTTTCTTCAGAAGTTTTTCCAAGGATTCCTCCTAAAACTGTTTTGCCACTTACTTCATGAATAGCCTAGAAGCATCCTTTAAGTGATTAATGCAAGGCTAAGACTTCACTTCTTTATTTATTTATTATTATTAATACCAACAGGCTCAACTCAGCCCCAATGATCTGGAAACTTAAAACTAAACAACAAGATAAAATCGTAGAGAGTCTTCATCGGAAATTCTTCAGGAATCGCTTCAAGAATTCTGTCGACTATTTTTCCAAGGCTTTTTATTTCTTCAAGAAAATCTCTTGAAAATTATCAAAAAAAAATTTCAGAATTTCTTCAAGGAACTTGTTAGAAACTCCTGCAAAGGTTTCAACAATCGGATAAAGCATTCCTTGTTTAATTTTTTAAATAATTTCTCCAAGGCTTCTACCGAAGATTACTTTTGAGATTTATTACAAGTTTTATTTTTGTGTTAAATGTTGTATTTTTACTTGTAAATATGTATTCCCCTAGTATTAATGCACATTTATAGGGTTCTGGCAGAATGGTGGCCCGCAATCTCATTTCGATTGCCAACATTCAGGCCATTTCGGGCCGCGATTAAGTACTAGAGTTGTAAACCTTTCCCTGGCACAGATTTCAAGTTATAGAACTGTAGTGATGAATCCCGAATCGGAATGCCCCCTTAGGATTAGAAATTCCTAGACAAAACTAAAGTTACGAAAGCAACTAATGCTGCGAACAAAAGGCAACCTGCCAGAGAAAATACTATCACAGGATTGACTGATGGACCAATAACATTAATGAAACCTCGTCATCCTGTCATTGGAAATTGTTATACAATAGGGTAACAGGGCAAAATATATGTTCTGTGTTGTATTTGTCCAATTGTGATGTCCTAATTTATTACGCATTTGTAATGTTCCACTAGAACGTCATATTTTAATGGGCATTTGCAATGCTACATTATTTTTTCGTAATAGATTTTTCCAGGGATTATTCAAAACTAGCAGTCCCGGCAAACGTCGTCCTGCCTGCCTACTCTGTTTTTTGACATCCGGTTCCATGAAGAAATGCTCCTCAAAATGGATTTTCAGATTTTCCTGTTTTTCTTGCCTTTCCGGTCACTTTTTCTAATTATTTTTTCGTACAAACACTTCGGAGCCCTGGCGGAATGCAACAGTGAAAGAATCATGTCGATCTGTTGACCCGTTCCCGAGCCTATTCGTGACATACAAACACCATTCCATTTTTATTTATATAGATTCTAGGGGCCATCCAAGGAATTCCTACAAAGAGGCCTTTAGAAATTCCTCCCAAACTTCCCCCAGGATTTTTTCCAAAGATTTCTTCAGTAGTTTATCGAGTAAATTATCTTGCGATTTCTCCAAAGATTCGTTCAGAATTTATTCAAATATTCTTTTAGAATTTCCTAAATTGATTCCATTCATTCATTCTTAAACTGATTTTCCCAGGTATTTTACAAATAATTTTGTACAAGAAATCGTTCAGGAATTCTTCCTTGCAAGGATTTCTTCATTCATATATAAAATTATTCCTGCAAAATTTATTTGAAAAATTTCTCACAAATTCGATCAACAAATTCTGTAGGAATTCCTCCAGAGGATGCTTTGAGTGTTTTTGCCAAAAATGCTTAAGGCGAAACTGGAAGCATTTTCTCATTTTTTCGGTTTTTGATTTTTTATTAAATAACGAAGCAACATTTTCAAAATCGGTTTTCGTACACATGTAGAGTATGAGTCAAGGTATCTTCTAGATTTTTTTGAGGTGGAAAATGATTACCATTTTGGCAGAAACCATTTTTTTGTGAAATTTTGTTCAAAAACGGTTTCTGCAAAAACGAAAAACATTTTCCACTACAAAAAAAAAATCAGAAGATACCTTGATCCATACTCTACATGTGCACGAAACCCGATTTTGAAAATATTGCTTCGTTATTTAATAAAAAATCAAAAACCAAAAAGTGAGGAAATGCTTCCAGTTTCGCCTTAAGAAATTCCTCCAATGTGCCACTTAAAGACAAAATGTCTTGAAATCCTGTTTCAACAGTGCATCAGAACTTCAAACAACAGTGCATTTTATTATTCTGTTCTTGCTCACTTGTAATAAGATTTAAATAAGAAGATCAGGTGCGCTTGTTGTGTTTACGAAGAGATTTGTGCGCTCGAAATCGTGAGTAGGTGCCAAAGTCGGCCATTATGGCGGCCATTTTGGAATTCTAACAAGTCTGTCCTTAAGGGTTCAGAAACACATCCTTTAGAAATCCAAATAAAAAATATAAGAATTTTTTCAAGAATTCTCACATAAATTCCTTCAAGAAAGTCATTTGAAAATTCTTAAAACATTGTAGTGATTGCAATGTGACTTTTTTAAGGAAATTGTTTGTGAACTTCTCTTACTTTTTGGAAATTCCTTATGTAGTTCTTTTGAGATTTTCTTCGGCCGTTCTTTTGTAAATTCTTGTTTTTTTTTAATTCGCAAGAGTGTATCTCATAGAACTTCAAAAGTAATAACAGATGTAATTCCATAAGAAATTTTTAAAAGTAATTACCAGAGGAATTACCAAAGCAGTTTTCTGAGGAATTACCGGAGAAATTTTCAAAAATTGTCGCTTAAATTTGCGAACGAATTGTATAAGGATTTTTTAAAGAAATTTCCGTAGAAATTAAAATATGAAGAAGTTTGCAGAACCATTGCTGAAGCATTGCTGAGAATTGAATAAAGAAGTTTCCAAAGGAGTTGCCTAACAATTTCTCAAAAGAAAAATTTTCAATGAGACTTCTAATGGAGATCCTAAAAATATATTACCAAAGGAATAGCGAACGCAGTTTTCAACATATGTAATAGCTCAGACATTTTCCAAAAGAACTGGCGAAGAAATTTTCTAAAAATAATCATACATCAGAAAAAAAAATGCCTAAGGAATTTCCAAAGGAATTCCCGAAGGAAATTTTCAGAGTAATTGCTGAAGGGGTTTCAAAAATATTTTTGATTCCTCTGCCAATTGCTGCACGGATTCACAAAGTAATTACTGAAAAAGATCAAAAAAAAAAAATTCCGATGAAATTCTTCAGAAATTCTTATAAAAAATGTTAACGTTTCTTCAAAAGTTCCATCATGATTTTCTGTATTGACAATTTTCAATATTATCGCTAACACCCATTTCGTCCGGATTGCCATCACGAAACTTCTAAAAATGTTTCTTATAGATTTCCACAAACGATTCCTTTGGGGCTACCTCACAAAATCACTTAAGACGACGCTTTTCTTCATTTTTTCGGTTTTTGATTTTTTTTTATTAAATAACGAAGCAATATTTTCAAAATCGATTTTCGTGCACATGTAGGGTATCAATCAAGGTATCTCATATTTTTTTTCATGGTGGAAAATGTTTTCCGTTTTTACAGAAACCATTTTTATCCAAAATGTTGGTTTAAAATTGTTTCGGCAAAAATGGGAAACATTTTCCACCACGACAAATAAATCTGAAGATAGATATGTACCTTAATACCATACTCTACATGTGTACCAAAACCGATTTTGAAAATATTGCGTCGTTATTTAATAAAAAATCAACTAAAAGTGAGGAAATGCTTCCAGTTTCGCCTTAAACAATTTTCCAGAGGAATCCTTAAGGAATTCCTTCAAGAATTTTATTTTAGAAATTTCTTCAAGAATTCCTTTTGCAGTGCCTCAAACGTTTTTTCTTGAAGTCCTTTCAAGGATTTTTTCGAATTTGTTTATGCATTTCTTTAATTTTACCTACAGGGGTTTATTCAGAAATTCCACATATAATTGCTGTAGGAAATCGTCCAAAGATTCCTTAGAAGATTTTTTTCAAAATCTCTTTCACAATTTGTTCAAGAATCCTTTAGGAAAGTTCAGTGAATATTTGATATTTTTCTCAAAGTATTTGTTCAAGCTTCGTTACAAAGATTCATTCAGGGATTTCTCAAAGTTGTTTTATTTCCAGATAACCCTACAAGGATGAACCCATTCATCCCCAAAAGATTCCTGCAGAAATTTCCTCAGGGGGTCCTACTGAAATTCCCCCAAGGCCTCCTGCAGAAATCTTCCAAGGGAATATATAGGAATTCTTTTTAAGATTATTTTTTGATTTGTTCCAAAGAATTTCAGAGGAGTTTTTGGGATTTTCGCAATTGTTTTTTTTTTAATAATCTAGGCACTTCATCATTAGTTTTTCGAAAAGTCCATTTGCTTTCAAAATTTCTTCAAGAATCCTTTTTGTCTAAGTACTCCTATACTTCATTGTACTGTTCTAGAATGTTATCAAAGATACAACCAAAATCAACCCAATGATTATTTTCGAATACATCTTGGAATTAATTTTCATTATTCAAAGATTCCTTTAGAAAATTCCTACAAAAATTTCTGCAAGCATTTCTACAAGGACTCTTTCGGGAATTCCCCCAAAACGTAGCCAAATTTGCACCTACTAGCTTTTATAGCTAAAGGCAACACGATGAAATTGAATATAATAAATTATAAAAGCATTATTTAACCCTTCTGCAATCACGCTGTTGAAGATTTTTTCAAAATGTCTACATAATACGGAATTTCCCTGAAGACAGTTTAATATACTCCTTTACTGCACTTACCCATCTCAGAGCATAATCCTATAGAAATGTCAATTGACGTATTTCTGGAAGGATCGTTGGAAGAATTGTTGAAGGTATTCTCGTAAAAGCCTTGAAACTATCACTGGAGGAAACCCTCCGGTTGTTCCTGTGAGAATTCCTAAAGGGAATGCCTGGAGAAATTTTTGAAGAATTTCATGCAAGTACATCCGGAGGACTCTCAAATAATGTAATTTAAAAAAGAAATCCTGGAACTTATTCAAAAAAAATGGCATGAGAAATTTAAGAAGGAATTGTTAGATGAGTTTCTGGTGTATTTCCTAGAGAAATTGCGGGAGGAATCCCTGGCAGAATTCCGAAAGAGTTTTTTTTTGGGTAAATTCCAAAAGAATTCCCTGGAGAAAAATCTGAAAGAACTTTTAGCATGTAAGTACTTTCTATGTTTGAAGTAAGTCACAGTGACTTTCACGCAACCAAAACCTGCGCTGCCATGACACTCTTCTGCGTTCAATACTATTCGCTGGAGGAATTCCTCCAGAAATTCTTGAAGTAATTCAAAAAAAAATCATCGGGTAATCCTGGAGAAATTCTTGGGTACATCCCTGGAAAAGATGATTGAAGGATTTCTGAAAGTTCTGGAGGAACTCCTGAATGAATTTATTAAAAGAAACTGAGAGGAATTTCTAAGGAAATCACTTCAGGAATTCCTAGAGCAATCTCTGGAAGAATTCCCGGAGCAATTACTGGAAATTCTGGAAAAAATACCTAGAAAAATTTCTCTAGAAATCTCTTGAGGAATCCCTAGAGGATATCTTAGAGAAATTCCTGGAGGAATCTCTGAAGTAATTCCTGGAAAAATCTCTAGAGAGAGAGAGCCCTGTAGGAATACCTGGACTCTGGAGGAACTTCCGAACAAATTCCTTGTGTAATCCCTGGAGGAATTCCTGAATTCATGGATTAGACCTAGCAGGAATTCCTGAAGAAATTCCTGGATGAATCTTTGAAACATACCCTGGATAAATTCCTGAAGAAACTCCTGGAGAAATCTCCAGAGGAATCCTGGGAGAAGTTCCTGTAGAAATTTCTGTTAAATCCCTCAAGAAATTCTGTGAGAATTTCCAGGAAGAATCCTTGGAGGAATTTTTGGAGTATTTTCTGGAGGAATATTCGAAGGATTTGCTGGAGCAATCCCAGGGAAAAGCCCCGGAGAAATCCCTGGATATATCCCTGAAGCAATTTCTCGATTAATAATTCCTGGAGGAATGCTTAGGGGAGTCTCTGAAGAAGCTCTGAAGAAATTCCTAGAGAATTTTCTGAAGAAATTCCTGGATGAATTGCTGACATCATTTCTGAAAGACGTCCAGAAGCAATTCCTGGAGGAATTCCTAGAGGAGTTCCTAGATAAATTCCTGGATAAAATCCTGCATGAATTCCTAGAGGTATTCCTGTGGGAATTCCTAGAGGAATCTCTCAAGATTTCAAGAATTTCTTGAAAGAATTACTGGATGAATTTCTGGTGGAATATGTAGAGGAATACCGTGCCATGCCCTAATACCGTGTGCCTCCTAATACCGTGTATTTGACAAAAAACTCAAATATTTTACTAAGTGTATTATTTTTTTAACTAAGTAACTAATTCAATCATTAGCATATTAAACCTTCTTAAGTTAGGCGTAATAAATTTGGCACATATTTACAAAAACAAGCAATTAAAAATATTCACAAAATGTGAGTGCGAAGTACCAATACACGGTATTAGGGCATGGTTCCTTTTGTGTTCCAAATACCGTGTTTCGGCTAAAACTGCAAGCTGAAAATATTATTGATACTTTTTTACTTTATGAATCAATTGTACAAACCTCTAGGCAACGTTTAACGCACAGATTATTTTAAGTATGAACTTAGTATGATTGATATAGTGATGATTCAAAGGACCACCAATGTACGCGGGTCACATACACGGTATTAGGCACAATGCTATGTTTTACCATTTTGTTTTTAACAATGGTTTAAACATTTGGAATATTATTAATTATATTTATTATACATAATACACAGAATAACCAATAATATAGCGTTTGAAAAATCAAGAAACACGAATAATTGATTTTTACAGGGCTCTTTGAAGTGAAGAGCATTCTTAAGGTCACGGTATTAGGGCATGGCACGGTAGTGGGAGATTTCTATTTCTATTATTTTTCTATTTCTTAGTATATCCCTTAAGAAATTCCTGGAAGAATTACTAGAGATATTTATGGAGAAATTCCTGGAGAAATCCTCGAAGGAATTCCTGAAGGAATCCATGGTGGAAACCTTGGGCAAATTTGTGAAGAAACCCCTGGAGAAATTCCTGAAGCAACTCTTGGAGGAATCTATGGAGGAATTCCTGGATGAACGCATGGAGGAATCCTTAAAAAATCCTGAAGAATTTCCTGGAGGAATCATTGGAGGAATTCCTGAAGCAATTCCTGAAGGAATCTCTGGATAACTTCCTGGAGAAATGCCTGGAGGAATCCCTGAAAAAACCTGAAGAATTTCTAAAGAAATGCCTGAAGAAATTTCTAGAGAAGTTTCTGGTGGAATTACTGGAGAAATAATCGAAGCAATTTCTGGGAAAATCCTTGTAGAAATTCGTGGAGAAATCCCTGGAAAAATCGTTGAAGAGGTTCCTGCAGGAATTCTCAGCGGAATTCCTGGTGGAATTCCTGAAGGAATCCCTGCAACTATTCCTGGAATCCTGGAATCTGGAGGAATTACTGGAAAAAATAACTAAAAAATCCAGAAGGTTATCCTAGAGAAAATCCTGGAAGAATTTCTGCAGAAATACCTGGAGGACTTTCTGGGGTAATTCCGGGATTTTTGTTTTTGTCTGTATTAACGAGATTTTTAGCCCAAGGCTAATTCATCTCGGGACCCATGCTTTACTTCGCTTCCGAAGGAAGAACCCACATTTTGTGAGTATGTCGGGAGTGGGAATTCCGGGATTATTTGCTGACAGAACTTAAAAAGGTCATTGATTAATTCCTGGTGAAAACCTTGGAGGAATCTCTGAAGAAATTCCTGGGATATTTTTTGGAGGAAGTCCTCGAGGAAACCCTTTACCCTCCCCCTGGATATTCGATCTTGACGCGATGGGAGGGCTTAACCCATTAGCACTTTAGCGCCAGTTCTTTCACCACCGCTTGGACTTTGAGCTAGATATATCTAGTTTACGAGTTAAGCGCAAGTGAAGGAATCGCCGTAAGTGCTAATGGGAACCAAAGGAATATCCGTCGTGCATTTATCACAAGTCAAAAACAAATTATAATTCAGCTTGCATAGACCTAATCTTTGCATTCTTTGAATTTTCTCAAATTTAACAATAATTGTTAAATTTAACGTAACGCAAGAGTGGGTAGAGGAGGTCTCTGCGTTACACTCATCATTCGTTACCTGAATTCGTTAGTACACAGGACAGGGGGCGCTAGGATAAGTTGACTTACAGCCTTACAGATTAGATTCATTACAATTAGAAAATTATGGACTGATTAGGTAAAGATAAAACTGTTGATTATAGGAGTTTGTATTTGTATTTCTTATTTTTATCGGTTTTGTGAATTTATAAAAGTTGACAAATAATCATTATCATTTTTATTTTTGACAAAAATCAGTTGACTGAACTTTTTTGTTTTTATATCTTAGACGGTATTATTTCACTGATCAAAAAAGCAGGAATTTAGTTAGGACTTAGGACGGTTGACATTGTAAAGGGTTACGATGGATATAATATTACTTTGGATTGAGATGATCACAGATATGCAGAAGACGACTAGCGAAATTAGAAACACAATTTGATACATTATTGACTATATTTTGACAAATAGGGTTTGACAAATTTCTTTACAATATCGAATGGAAGCTCAAAAAGTGTTATCTAACACTAATATGAGAGTTATTTGGAGATGATGCTGGTGCTGTCAATGACTAACATCGGTTATTGACACTATTGGTAATCAGCTTGAAATAATTTTCAGAATGTATTATAAAATAACTGAGGATATTATCTGATTATTGTTTGGGGAAGCTGTCAGAAAAACTAGTTGCCCATATCGGCTAAAAACGCTAGTTCTGGTAGCTGTCTTCGAATAATTTTCAGAAATATCAAATCTTTAAAAATTAGCTACGACACATTTTTTTTTCTTTTTGCTCTTTGTATATTTCTTAAGAATAGTACTCTGAAGGCGTTAACATAGACATAGACACCCTTTTTTTTATCTCTGAATGTTGTCCAGTGACCTCGGAGATTTTCGATTATTGAAATATTGTTCAATTATCAAATCATCTTTGGAGCTTCCATTCGATCAAAACACTAGTGCGATGGGAAAAGTTAAAAACAGTATTTTTAAAAACTACTACGATCCAATGCTAATTACTACACACTTTGCTCAAGTTGACGACATCGTCTAGTCCATCGTGAGTATTGGTCCTAGTAGGGGGAAAGTTGGGAAAGGGTCCAGGCTTTGCTATCAGCTGTCCTGCAGCTCCACCTGGTCACTCTTCAAAAAAAAAAAATAATAATAATAATAAACACAACGTGGTAATATATCTCAACCTACTGCTCCATCTCAATTACTACACCAGCCAGGGATCAAACGGGTAGTATTCTCTACGTAGCCAGCAGTGAAGCGGTGCAGCATGAAAATCCAGTGTACTGAGAATTGTTGACACTTGATAGTTTTAATCCCATGCGTTTGAACCAATGGAAGGATGTCTCCATGCCAACAAGCACAATGTTGTCATTGCCAGCAATTGGGGTCAGAGCGTTTGAGCGGATGGAATCCACACAGTCAAAATCGATCTGAGCAGGCATTGTTTTTATGCTGCACCGTTTCATTACTGTCTGCGGAAAGAGCACTACCCATCAGATCCGAGGTTTGCATGCTTTGATCCAAGTCATGCTAGCAAACGCAATATTGAAGAAGGGGAGGGTAGGACATGGGGCTACATTACCCTGTTACGGTATCTCCCACCTATAAATTGTATGGTAAGGGGGGGCAGGATGGGTCACCTAAGAAATGGACCCCTATAACTTTCTGAATATAAATCGCATTTCTCTGTATTCTACCACGACTCTCAGATACACTAGTCAGCTATGATATAAAAGTATAGAAAGGTCATAAAGTTTGAAACCTGCTTCTTGACAAGCAATTTTCAAAACATGACCCGTCTTGCCCCACCTCATTTTTACGGGGGCAAGATGGGTCAGCTATCAGAAAACTCGATTTTTCTCCAACAAAAAATACTATATCTTCTATTTTTTCTCTATACATCTAAGCTTCACAGACGTAAAGATTACATGAAAAAAGTGTTAAAACATATCGGTAGATTATTCTCAGAACTAGAAGATTTTTGTTCAGGTAGGCATGAACGCACTTTGAAAACCTATATTTTTTGTAGGAAAATTTCAAAAATAGTTTCACAAACTCTCAGTGCTCTAATTGCATCGATAATGTAGGTCACAGAATAGCTTTTCAATGAAGAATAAAACATTTTCAAAAACTATGCAAACATACCGAAAAATTAGGGTGACCCATCTTGCCCCGTCTACACAATACACGTAGTTATATGGAATGTATAGCATAAGGAGTATAACGAAAAAATATTTTATTTTTTTCTGTGCAAGGAACGTAAAGAAATTTTAAAACAATCTATCACTTTTTTGTGTATCCACTTCGTTCATCTGGGAAAATTATTGAAAGATTCAAAAAATATATAGTACGGTTGAAAACGGTACTGACCCATCTTGCCCCCCTGACCCATCTTGCCCCCACATACCATCACTATCACCAAGTTTCTATTCACTATTCACTAAGTTTCTTTTAATGGAAGTTACCATCCTCATTAATCATCATTCGTGGCCATCACTGTAATTCACGCACACACTCTTACTCACTAATTCACTCTCTGGCTCACTTATTTACTCACACATTCACTCACTTACTCACTAATGGGCTCACTCACTAACTCACTTGCTCACCCGTTCACTCACTCACTCATTAATTTTGTAACTCACTACATCACTCACTAACTCACTCATTCGGTCATTTACTCACACAACTTCGCTAACACACTAGTTCACTCACTCACTCACTCATTTGATCATCTGCTCACTCTTTTATTAACTCAGACACTTATCAATACTTTAACTTACCACATCACCAACTAACTCATTAAATCACTTACTAACAGGCCCGGTCACTTACTAACACACGCACTTAGCACCTCACACTCTTATTAAATTATTAACTCACTACATCACTTTATTTACGTAGCGTTGCACGTTAACGTTTGAATCATTAATCATTGAACTCAGCTGTGTGGGTGAATCGGGAGGACGTCAGTTTAAAAGTATATGTGAACAAAAGGAGTCGAAAAGCACGTGCATTACTTTTCGCAAAGATATTACTTTGTGAAAAGTATTGAAATCTGATGTCAAATAATTATTAGTATTCAATTTTTTTTCATTTGTCTTTCAATACAACCATTGAATGAAACACATACATTAGGTGCCATCAAGAAATTACATAAAGCTCTACATGGAGGCTGGAGCCATGTACAAAGTAAAGAATTTTAATTTTTTAAAGGTAGGGGGGGGGCTTTCGGGGGGCTTGTTGTCAAGCTTAGGGTTACTCAGTAGATGAACGCCGCCTAGGAAGGGGAAATTCGATACATCCCTGATAAGATGGCGCCAACTTCGCAGGTGTAAAGCATTTTAGCGAGATGGGGACATGGAACGCATAGTGCTCGATATTCGAACTAAGTGGACCGTTATCTGGCGATCATTGTGCGTAACTGAAAATGGGGACCTTCAGCCGAAATAAACCAGAAATTAAATGCCAGAACATGCAATAATTGGATAATTCATTATTGCGATTTTACTTCGAAAATGAATTCCAAGGGAATTTGCTTGAGCTGATTTTGAATCGCCGTTAAATTCAAGGGGCGTTCTTGCGTTCTTGTAAAAATATAGACTTCTAAGTTTGTGGAGCCTCGTCGCCGTGCGGTTAGGGTCACCAAGCTTATAATCGCACCATGCTATGGGGTGAGGGTTCGATTCCCGCTTCGGGCGTTGAAACTTTTCGTGAGAATAGTTTCTTCCCCGTTTCCACTGGTGCATGCTCCGTTGTCCGTTGTCTAATGTTAAGTTTAGAACAGTCTGTACAGTCGAAAGCTGAAGACGTTGACCGTGTCTTTTTTTTTTCAATGCTATTTTTACGTTAAACGACCTCTACACTGATTCTCTGTAAAATAATACATGAAAAATGCATTAAAAAGATTAATGCTGAACTTTTAAACTAGAATTTTTCAAAAATTTTATAACGAAAATTTTTTATCTCGACAAACTATTCCGAAAAGGCATTGGAGCGCCCCTCCGACTATGCTCCTCCATCCTTACCTCCATCAGCTGGCGATTGAACATTTGCACGGTAATCTATAAATCAAAGCAAGATGCAATATTATTCTATTTTTCTTACGTTTGAACCATTCACTTTTCTGAAACATTACTTCCGTATTCAGTTTTAGAGTTTTTCCGTGCTTTGTTTTGTTGATGTTTGTGACTTTTTTGATGCAAAGGAAAGAGAAAAAAGTGAATAAGTTGAAACATCAATTTAAAGTCAATAAAATGTTTAAATCAGTGGTTAACAAGATGTCCCAAGAACTGCAGATCCAAGAGATATGGCGGGCTAGGTATGTAGAGTGCGATGAGAGAAATACTAATGTAGGTCAACCCGGAAAGACGCAGGTCAGATTACCGTAAATCAGTGGTTGAGTTCAACACTACCCAAGTGACCAATAAGCCGTAAAACAGGCATTAAATCGGTTCTATAGTCGAATATAGAACATGGTTTACAGAGTTCATTGGAACTATATTCCGCAATAGAGCTCCTCAAATGCCACTTTTGGCGCATTATTCGGCTGATATACGGCCTACACCAGCCTCCCGTACCGGGTCTCTGGACAGACAGCTGTCAGAAGTGAGACAAAAAAAAAAGAAAAAAGTTTATTTATCAGTTGTCCCTTTCTTCTACGCCTGATTCGATACTGATTCTTTGCTGTTTTTCTTTGTGGTGTTTGTAGCAGTTTTTTGCTGCTTGATCCAGATTTCAGATGATGTCGTCGAGGTTCCTATTGCACCGATTTAATTCTTACGTGTCGCTTCCCATTTGCTCCAGCTATATTTACACAGCTGATTTCGCAGGTTTTTACCCGTATGAGGCTCTGTACGAATTTGCCCTGTCCTGCTCACTCCCACAGAAAATTTGAAAACAGCGCGCACAGTAAAAGTCACATTTGACTTTTACTGTGCGAGCTGTTTTCAAATTTTCTGTGTGAGTGAGCAGTATGCCAGATTCGTGCAGAGGCTCATTTTAAACTATCAAAATCTAGGCATCATAAATACTCATCCAGAATAAATTCGAAAGATTGGATAGACCCAAAGATAGACCTGATTAATGTCGGTGGTCAATGATATAAGCGAAGTTCATGGTTTAAACGAATTTATTAGAGCACTGCAAATTGGTTCTATTCCAATGATGAGGAAGCCAGGGGAACCGAGCTAGGATTTGTTTTGAACGGGTAGACAATAACTCGCATATGCTTCGGTGGAGCTGATTGCAACTCAAAATTAAAATTAAAATCTTCGGGGAATCATAAATAAAATCCTTGGGGAATAAATAATCAAATGGAAATGGAAATGGGGGGCGACACTAGTTTTGCCAAGCCGAAAACCCCCAAAAAAAGTCGAAAAAAAAGGAAAAACCCGGTAAACGCCACCTAGTGGCCGAATTGCAAAACAAGTGTTTATTTTTATGTGAGTTTATGTCATACTGATCAACTTTGCCGAAGACACCAACTTTCTAAGTTATCAGGATTCTGAGCTATGAGATTTCTAAAATTTGCATGTTCACTAGCGCCGCCTAGTGGCAGAATTGCGAAACAAGTGTTTATTTTTATGTAAGTTTATGTCATACTGATCAACTTTGCCAAAGACACCAACTTTCTAAGTTATCGGGATTCTGAGATATGAGGTTTTGAAAATTTACTTGCTCACTAGCGCCGCCCAGTGGAGGAATTTCGAATTTCGCAACTCATCATCAGTAAGTTATTGTCGTACCCAACAACTTTGCCGAAGACACTATCCTTCCAAATTATCAGGGTCTTGAGCTGTCGCATATCGTAACGTTTGCTTGACAACCTGATATGGTTCCTGTAGTGCAATTTAGCATCAAACTGTTGATGGTCCCTCTAGCGGCCAAGTTGTTAACTAATCTTATGAACCAAAGTTCTAAATGGTAGATCTTATCAAGCCCTAAAACTTTGCCGAAGGAAGTATTACGCTAACTCTTAACACACCCGAGATAATAGACCACACCCCCAAAAAGCCGAAATCCCATAAGCTCTTAGGGCCAATTTCTTCACCTCGGCTTAACTGGTAAGCCAGGCTTATCCATATAGTTAAACCTAGCTTAACGCTTGAGCCAGGGTGAAGAAATCGGCCCTTAGGGGCGATTTCTTCACCCTGGCTTAAGCATTAAGCCAGGTTAAACAGTATGGGTAAGCCTGGCTTACCGATTAAGCCGAGGAGAAGAAATCGGCCCTTAGTCTCCTATTAAGCGGATTCCTATTGCGCCCCTCGACCAGTGATCTTATAAGAGTCTCGACTGCACTCCACTCATCACACAAAAAATCACTATCAATGTCAAGATCCATTGCAGTTGAAGAAAAGCAATCGAAATTCAGCTCACTGCAATCCTTAGTCCACTATGTCATCTTCATCTTCACAACACGTATTATTTTTGCAGTGTATCTACCACAGGTCCACTTCCGGAGAATCAATCACTTCATCACTGGGTAGAATTTCATCCACAACACTTGTTTCGGACACTTCTTGTGCAATCCGCTTTGATTCCTCACGATTTCTAGTTGCTTGTTGGGCTTTACGCTTCCGAGGCATTTTTATTTCGTTGAAATTTCACTCATCGGAACAAGTCACGCTCAATCTTCACGCTGGATTTGTTTACACTTTGATAGGAGGAAATGGGGTGGTGCCCTGATAACAGCTGACGAGCAATGTTGCCAGGACAGAGGACGAACATAATTTATAATTTAAATAATTATTCTCAAAACATTCTAAATTAAAGATTTTTCACTCATTGCAGAGTCGTTAAACATAAATAAGAGTTTGCCTAATGTTTTTTCCAACATTTTCAAAGTTTTTTCGAATTTTGATGGTTGCAATCTAAACTTCAGGCAAAAATCGACATCAATAAAGTTGGCAACGGCTGAATGATGATGCTGTCCTCGCTCATTATGTTCTATAGTGTGTGTTCGGTTAGGTGGCTGGATTTATTATGTAAACATCTCGAAATTGAAATGCGATTCGCTCGTCTGTGCCGTTTTACTTGATGCGCGTTAGTTTTTGAGAGTTGCGACGTTTGCCGAGTTCGCAATACAACGTTCCAATTTGTTTCGGCGGTTCAAGTTTTTTAAAGCAGTTTCCTGAACAACGAAAGTGTTTGAATGAAAAAAGTGACTATAGATTTGAAGAAATATGTGAGAGATAGGCGATGAATTGTTTTAAAGGTGCAAAAAGCAAGAAAATAGTTGAAAAAATAGTTTGGAAAGCATCGTGTGCTGATCTTGTGTAAATGTATTCGTCAGAGCAAGTGCTCGTGTGAAAAGTATTAGTGACTAGGCTCCCGAACAAGTGATCGGTAGAAAACCAGATTGCAGTCATGTTTCGTTGTTTTTTGGGAACTAAAATACTTTATCATATGCAGAATTTTGTCAGTAATCCTGTGAATACCATTAATTTGAGGTAAGTTGTACTTCTGAGTAGAATACGCCTGAAATAGTGATTTTTTAATGAACTCACTATCACTAATGCAAACCGTCATCGATTTCGCTATGGTTCATTCGTAATTTACTCTTTATGTTGTCTTTCGGCTCCGTTTTGCTTTAAGACATTTGAGTCTTATGAATGAATGTTTTATAATGTTATAAGAGAAGGCAACAGTTTCTGTTATTTAAAAATTATGGAGCAGAATCGCACAGAAAAAATCACGTTAAGCGATAAAAAAGACGAGTATTTTTTGTGGGACTGATATGCATAGAAATTTAGCCGACAGGACCACGTTTCTAGGCATAACAGTCCCACTAAGTATTTTTTAATAAAAAAAAACTACATTTGTATAAATTTTTTATTCAAAGTACCTCAGGCATGAAAATATAAGTGATGTCTCACAATACTATGAAAACTAAAATTCAACTTTTGTTGCACCGCTTTGTCGAAAGCAAGCAAAAACGTTTTGAAACTTTAATCGCGTTTTTCTCAGTTTCAAGTTTTTCAACATGGGACAACTATGCGTAGAACGGCAGCAGATGTGAAAATGTGGGTACCATCAAAACGGTTGTGCTACTTTTCCCCGAATGTCGTTTCCCCGAATGACCCATTTCCCCGAATTTCCCCACACCCTTCTTTATTTTATAGGCGGTTCTTTCAAGTTTAATTGTTCCTCAGACCTGCTGAAACCCTGGTGAATGAAGAATGGTGATAGGACTCCTTCTTTCCATTGCTACTCGTTCTTTCTAGAACCGAATTGATTCCAACGATCTGTCTAACTATGGTAGGTTATCTTTTTGAATAACTTAGTTCCCAGGACATCAACATTTTGTGGCAAGTGATCATTTCGAACAAGAAAGTAATATAAAGTCTTTTCGGGGAAACGGGCCATTCGGGGAACCGGCGTTCGGGGAAACGACATTTAGGGAACCGGCATTCGGGGAAAAGTAGCACAATCCCATCAATACTAGGAGGGGGTCTCCAGCCTTATATACTACCGTATGAAGCATAGTTGTCCCATGTTTTATGGGAATTCCTATTACATACATCGAAAAACTATGCTGCATGCAGTATAGGAACAACAATATAGGGTAATTTTCCAATTGTTGCACGGCTAAAAATTCGCTAATTGTTGCACACCTCATAAGAATAACATGGAGTGTGCAACAATAGGCAAGTTTTTAGCCGTGCAACAATTGGAAAATTACCCTAATTATCAATAAATATTGGATCGGTACCCACATTAAATATTAAAAATTTAAAAAAGAAAATAAATTAAGCAAATCTCTTCCACTATTCTTCCCAACAGTCTTCGGCCACGAACTGGGCGAATGCCCCGACGATGAGACATACTAGACCACACCAGGCCAGATGAATGCGCATGTGCTTCGACAAAAGCAGCAGTGAACCCCCGAATGCACCCTAATTTACTACATACCTACTCGTTCTCAATCAGCAACAGCAGACTGTTGATCTTATTTGTCCATCGTTTACTTTTTTACGTTGATCGTAGTTTTTTTTTCAAGTTGATGGTGTAAAGAAGACCAGTTGAATGGTGTTCGTTATTTTAGGCGAAAAGCTCCAAAGCTTTCTACATACAATTTACAATAAAACCCACAAACTATTTATTTTAATTTGTAGTGAAACTTTGTTCCGACAAGACTAGGAAGGCCAAAATAGCAAATCCAAGGAGAACAATAATGATGAACATAATCAAAAATGCACAGTGTTAGATACGAGTTAAGCTACCAGTGCACACGATCAAATATCTCCAAGGTTCTTTACCGGAGCCAAGTGATGTCCTGATGTCCTAATTCATAAAAATCATCACAAAACAACGTTTTTCAATGAAGTCATCATTTCGTAACGAAAGTACCAGCGATTATCGTTCTTTTCATTCTGTCCTCATATTTGTTACAATTAAAAATAGGTACCTACTAGTATAGAACATTAATAGTTGTGTTTTAGATAGGGATCAAATAGAAATACTTTAAAAATTACAAACCGTCCTCCATCCTCCCAGGGAAAATGATTGAGAAACTCCCCACCGTCGTCGTCCACCCCCCCTCATTAATCACCACCCTCCTTCTTGTCCTTGTACGCCTCCTTGAAACGTTCCTCGAACAGCGACAGCTCCGACAGCAGATCGGTGATGGCATTCATGAACGCTTCCTGCGGCGAGTAATCCGAGGTGGTCTGGATCCGGATGACGAACTTGTGCTCCAGCGGGTGGGGCAGCTTGTAGCCGGCGAAGAGCACGTTCGGATCCTTGAGCAGTTGGCTGTCGAAAAGAAAAAAAAAAAGGGGAAAAGGAAAGCTGTGATTACCAATATCATCTATACAGGAAGCCGGTGGAATTACTTGCGGATCATGTTTCCCAGGGTGTGATCCTCCTTGTTGACGGTGAAGATAGCGGCGTTCGGCACTTTGGTGTCCAGTTCCTTGATGATTCTGATGGTGCGATAGCGAGAGCGGGTTAGTTTCAGCTGGGTCACTTCGATATTCCGGCGTTTGTACTTACTTTTTCTCGCCCTCGTACAGCAGGAACGATTCGAAGGTTGGCGGTGCGTTCATGTTGACGAAATTTCACTAGCAAATTCTATAGATTTTTCGAAATAAATCCTCCAACATTCACGAAACTGCCGATTCTGCTTGGTGCTGCTGCGTTTTATTTTGGCTTGCGTGCGGTCGGGCGAACTGTCAGGTTGAGTTGTCAAAAGCAAAATGGGTGCGTTCAGTGCTGGTCAACAGAGATGCAAGTGGTGCCAAGTTTTGATTTTCATTTTTGTACAGTAGAAGTCTGAATTTTTGTTCTGATCGCTTGAATCTCACATCAGGACATTGAACGAGACATTGATTTTCCGAATAGAAAAATATATTTAATTGGCTTCCGAGGGGAATGGCAGCAGATAGAATAGATCCAAACCATACCTGAACAGCACCGGATATGGTTTATGGTCCATCCTCTACCATAATCAAAATGGTATATTCGACCGTAAGCCGACCATAGCTGGATAATGTTCTGACCATAATGGGTGATGTTTTTGAAGACTCGACCATACGGACAACGGGTCGTTAAGTATGTTTACCGTTTCAAAATCAGATTTTCTGCATACTCAATATAGTTGACCAATCTACATCTGGAAAGTTGATACTATGGTTGGGAAAAAATATTACTATAACCTCGACAACGACGAAAAACAGTACGACTATGGTTAGATTCTTTTTTTTTCTTGTTTTTAAATAAATATTTGTCAATTAATTTTGTAACCATTTATTACAAAACATTACAGAACAATTACAGTTGCAACAGCTCATGAATATTTTCACTATACACCATTGGCGGAAGCCTCTTCGCGATCACGAGAACCGAATCCAAGCAGGGAATACAGATCTATTTATGAATACCTGGCGTAACTGCAGAGGTATTCGTCCCTGACCGAGTTCCTGACCGCATCTCGTATCTTTTCCGATTATTAGCGCTATGACGGCTGCATGTTCCTGCTACTGGTGCAACTGGTCGTTATTTGACGACATGATTGAATGAAGTGCAAGACAAAAACGCCGCAGCACGTCTTCATGTACATTCAATTTGGATCTGAAGCAGAAAAAATGCAATGAAATAACGTTTTTCCAAAAATCCCCTGTATTACTTACCATCGATATACCACAGACAAACAGACGTAACTCCATGAACGATTTTCATGGAAATCCATCGTCCAGCTCACACTATCATCACCTGGTGGAAAAGTTGCACGAATCGCTGTGTTGTGCAATATCGTCAACAGAAGGCGCTAGTGTGAAACGTCAAACGCATAGAAAAACGATGCGCACGCCTCAGGTTGTGAAAGCCACAACTATGAAAATTTAAAATGATCGTTAAAAGCGTGGTCGATGGAAATTTTGCAAATGTTACGTCTGTTTGTCTGTGGATATACTTTGGAGAACACTTTGCAGCAACAATCAGAGCAACAAAAGTTATTGGAATAATATTTACACAAGAAAACTTGGAGGACATACAACAAAACTTTTTTGTTTACGCGAGCGCAAAGATGGCTGACAGTAATTTCCAGCCGAAACGGTGTACCACAGCTGATGCAGTACAAATATATTCCGATATGGTAGACCCAGATGTGTTCAAAACGGATACATTATCATACTTTTTATGAACCATAGTGGATAATATTACAACAATGCTTGGCTTCCACCTATGGTGTTACCGTAATCTGAAGAACATTTCGAAACCATAGTCGTAATAGGTTACCATTTTCAATGCGTTCGTGAAACGGTTTGTCTAGTTTGAAAAATGGTAAATTTCTATGCGGGAAGCCTTCAGAGGATATCGCCGTAATGATTACTTTCGGTATATTTGGTAAGGGATAGTGAACGCTTTCAAAAAGGATAGAACGATTAGAAACGGATATATGTGGATATTTTCGCCCACTTCTCTTCATCCTGTCAACAAACTGTTGACTGAGCTGTCAAATGTGAACATAAACAAATAATTTTGATGGCTTTAGCTTCTTGGGTTCCACTTCGGATTCCATTACCGAGGGGAATGGCAGATACGGATTTTTTGTGAATTTCGCTACTTTTATTCCTTTAAACCCCCAAATGATAGCTTATCTAAGAAATTATTTTTTTCATATCCTTCCCAAACCCCCATCAATCCGTCGCTATCTGTTTCTAACCGTGTCCAAACCTCCAACGATTTGAAAGCGCTCACGGTGGTTTCATCGTGAACGTACTCTAGTAAGGATGTTTTTACGAAAGATAAATGTCAAAACAAAAAAAAAACATTAATCAAAACAGAAGTCGGAATCCGAGGGGGACGACTCTTCCAGATATTCTAGATTTTAAGCCAAAACCTACAAGAATTCACAATTTTTCTCATTATTTCAACGAAACTGAAAAAGTCCACGAAAATCGATTAAAATCATCAATATCCGAAATATCCGATAAAATCGATTATAATGTTGGCATATCCCGAGGGGGGCGACACATCTAGATTATCACATTTTAACCAAAAATCTTACTCATCTTATGCACTGTGTATTATCTGTGTCTATCACGTTTCCATCTTGCTTTATTTTCAGATTCGTTCTGAGCTTAATGTTGTCGTTCATCATTTGATGTCACCTAAGTGTATTTGATGCTTGGGTGTGAACTAGGGGTAGGCGGGGCATAATGAGCAGGTGGGGCATAATGAGCACCTTGTATTTTCACTGTAAATCTTCAAATTAACAAAACAAGTTGCTTGATTGTAGCCTTATTATCTAAAATCCAATGAGTTGATGACAAAACATTAGTAAAAAAAATCCGTTTACCTTGAAATATTAATCAAAATGCGTAAAGTGGCCATATACTGGGAAAATATTATAAGAATCAGGTGACCTAAAATAAGGTTTTGGGTATCGAAATCACAACTTAGTGGGCATCTATCGATTTTCTTGATATTCCCTAGGCCAATGAAATGTATTTGTAACACTTTTGAACTATTTGTATAATTATTTTGTTGAAAAAATATGCTTCAAAGAGTTGGTAGTAGGGTGGGGCAGAATGAGCAACTAGTGAAAAAAATAATGAAAATGGTAAACATCTTCAACAAACAAATTTTAATTTTGTTTTTCTCTGTTTTGATGCATATAGTAAGGTTTTGTCTGTAACTTTCAATTTATTAGCTTTAAAATCTCAGTATCTGTATAATATCACCGTTTGAAAATTCCTCAATAGAAGACTCATTGGAACCCCACAGTTCCCTACAAATTAAACCCCGTAATCCCTTCAAATTCTCATTGATGGTTGCCGGTATGCTTTATCATTGACAAGAATAGTCAATTAGCATTTGATTGTGTACAAAACTGATATTGATCATACTGCCCCACCCAGGGTGCTCATTATGCCCCACCCCCAAAACGTAACTCGCGATTTTATACGTTTTTAAAAACATAAAATTCTACAACATTAATAACTTTATTCGGAATTTCAACGATTAGCTTTTGTCAGTTAAGGTTCAAATGAGGATTGAACGATAAAATTACACATTGGTTGCACTTAATTTACTGGATTTGGTGGCAAAATGCTTAAGCTGCTCATTATGCCCCGCCTACCCCTACATTTTATTTCAGATTCGTTCTGAGCTTAATGTTGTCGTTCATCATTTGATGTCACCTAAGCGTATTTGATGCTTGGGTGTGATCCAGACTTTATTTTCAGATTCGTTCTGAGCTTAATGTTGTCGTTCATCATTTGATGTCACCTAAGTGTATTTGATGCTTGGGTGTGAAGGGTGTGAACTACATTTTATTTCAGATTCGTTCTGAGCTTAATGCTGTCGTTCATCATTTGATGTTACCTAAGTGTATTTGATGCTTGGGTGTGAACTACATTTTATTTCAGATTCGTTCTGAGCTTAATGCTGTCGTTCAAAATTTTATGTCACCTAAGTGTATTTGATGCTTGGGTGTGATCCAGACTTTATTTTCAGATTCGTTCTGAGCTTAATGTTGTCGTTCATCATTTGATGTCACCTAAGTGTATTTGATGCTTGGGTGTGATCCAGACTTTATTTTCAGATTCGTTCTGAGCTTAATGTTGTCGTTCATCATTTGATGTTACCTAAGTGTATTTGATGCTTGGGTGTGAACTACATTTTATTTCAGATTCGTTCTGAGCTTAATGTTGTCGTTCATCATTTGATGTCACCTAAGTGTATTTGATGCTTGAGTGTAATCTAGACTTTATTTCAGATTCGTGCTGAGCTTATTGTTGTCGTTCATCATTTGATGTCACCTAAGTGTATTTGATGCTTGGGTGTAATCTAGACTTTATTTCAGATTCGTGCTGAGCTTATTGTTGTCGTTCATCATTTGATGTCACCTAAGTGTATTTCATGCTTGAGTGTAATCTAGACTTTATTTCAGATTCGTGCTGAGCTTATTGTTGTCGTTCATCATTTGATGTTACCTAAGTGTATTTGATGCTTGAGTGTAATCTAGACTTTATTTCAGATTCGTGCTGAGCTTATTGTTGTCGTTCATCATTTGATGTCACCTAAGTGTATTTGATGCTTGAGTGTAATCTAGACTTTATTTCAGATTCGTGCTGAGCTTATTGTTGTCGTTCATCATTTGATGTTACCTAAGTGTATTTGATGCTTGAGTGTAATCTAGACTTTATTTCAGATTCGTTCTGAGCTTATTGTTGTCGTTCATCATTTGATGTCACCTAAGTGTATTTGATGCTTGGGTGTGAACTACATTTTATTTCAGATTCGTTCTGAGCTTAATGCTGTCGTTCATCATTTGATGTCACCTAAGTGTATTTGATGCTTGGGTGTGATCCAGACTTTATTTTCAGATTCGTTCTGAGCTTAATGTTGTCGTTCATCATTTGATGTCACCTAAGTGTATTTGATGCTTGGGTGTGATCCAGACTTTATTTTCAGATTCGTTCTGAGCTTAATGTTGTCGTTCATCATTTGATGTTACCTAAGTGTATTTGATGCTTGGGTGTGAACTACATTTTATTTCAGATTCGTTCTGAGCTTAATGTTGTCGTTCATCATTTGATGTCACCTAAGTGTATTTGATGCTTGGGTGTGATCCCGACTTTATTTTCAGATTCGTTCTGAGCTTAATGTTGTCGTTCATCATTTGATGTCACCTAAGTGTATTTGATGCTTGGGTGTGATCCAGACTTTATTTTCAGATTCGTTCTGAGCTTAATGTTGTCGTTCATCATTTGATGTCACCTAAGTGTATTTGATGCTTGGGTGTGAACTACATTTTATTTCAGATTCGTTCTGAGCTTAATGTTGTCGTTCATCATTTGATGTCACCTAAGTGTATTTGATGCTTGAGTGTAATCTAGACTTTATTTCAGATTCGTGCTGAGCTTATTGTTGTCGTTCATCATTTGATGTCACCTAAGTGTATTTGATGCTTGGGTGTGATCCAGACTTTATTTTCAGATTCGTTCTGAGCTTAATGTTGTCGTTCATCATTTGATGTCACCTAAGTGTATTTGATGCTTGGGTGTGATCCAGACTTTATTTTCAGATTCGTTCTGAGCTTAATGTTGTCGTTCATCATTTGATGTCACCTAAGTGTATTTGATGCTTGGGTGTGAACTACATTTTATTTCAGATTCGTTCTGAGCTTAATGTTGTCGTTCATCATTTGATGTCACCTAAGTGTATTTGATGCTTGAGTGTAATCTAGACTTTATTTTCAGATTCGTTCTGAGCTTAATGTTGTCGTTCATCATTTGATGTCACCTAAGTGTATTTGATGCTTGGGTGTGATCCAGACTTTATTTTCAGATTCGTTCTGAGCTTAATGTTGTCGTTCATCATTTGATGTCACCTAAGTGTATTTGATGCTTGGGTGTGAACTACATTTTATTTCAGATTCGTTCTGAGCTTAATGTTGTCGTTCATCATTTGATGTCACCTAAGTGTATTTGATGCTTGAGTGTAATCTAGACTTTATTTCAGATTCGTGCTGAGCTTATTGTTGTCGTTCATCATTTGATGTCACCTAAGTGTATTTGATGCTTGGGTGTGATCCAGACTTTATTTTCAGATTCGTTCTGAGCTTAATGTTGTCGTTCATCATTTGATGTTACCTAAGTGTATTTGATGCTTGAGTGTAATCTAGACTTTATTTCAGATTCGTTCTGAGCTTATTGTTGTCGTTCATCATTTGATGTCACCTAAGTGTATTTGATGCTTGGGTGTGAAGGGTGTGAACTACATTTTATTTCAGATTCGTTCTGAGCTTAATGTTGTCGTTCATCATTTGATGTCACCTAAGTGTATTTGATGCTTGGGTGTGATCCAGACTTTATTTTCAGATTCGTTCTGAGCTTAATGTTGTCGTTCATCATTTGATGTCACCTAAGTGTATTTGATGCTTGGGTGTGATCCAGACTTTATTTTCAGATTCGTTCTGAGCTTAATGTTGTCGTTCATCATTTGATGTCACCTAAGTGTATTTGATGCTTGGGTGTGAACTACATTTTATTTCAGATTCGTTCTGAGCTTAATGCTGTCGTTCATCATTTGATGTTACCTAAGTGTATTTGATGCTTGGGTGTGAACTACATTTTATTTCAGATTCGTTCTGAGCTTAATATTGTCGTTCATCATTTGATGTCACCTAAGTGTATTTGATGCTTGAGTGTAATCTAGACTTTATTTCAGATTCGTGCAGATCTTATTGTTGTCGTTCATCATTTGATGTCACCTAAGTGTATTTGATGCTTGGGTGTGATCCAGACTTTATTTTCAGATTCGTTCTGAGCTTAATGTTGTCGTTCATCATTTGATGTTACCTAAGTGTATTTGATGCTTGAGTGTAATCTAGACTTTATTTCAGATTCGTTCTGAGCTTATTGTTGTCGTTCATCATTTGATGTCACCTAAGTGTATTTGATGCTTGGGTGTGAACTACATTTTATTTCAGATTCGTTCTGAGCTTAATGTTGTCGTTCATCATTTGATGTCACCTAAGTGTATTTGATGCTTGGGTGTGATCCAGACTTTATTTTCAGATTCGTTCTGAGCTTAATGTTGTCGTTCATCATTTGATGTCACCTAAGTGTATTTGATGCTTGGGTGTGATCCAGACTTTATTTTCAGATTCGTTCTGAGCTTAATGTTGTCGTTCATCATTTGATGTTACCTAAGTGTATTTGATGCTTGGGTGTGAACTACATTTTATTTCAGATTCGTTCTGAGCTTAATGTTGTCGTTCATCATTTGATGTCACCTAAGTGTATTTGATGCTTGGGTGTGATCCAGACTTTATTTTCAGATTCGTTCTGAGCTTAATGTTGTCGTTCATCATTTGATGTCACCTAAGTGTATTTGATGCTTGGGTGTGATCCAGACTTTATTTTCAGATTCGTTCTGAGCTTAATGTTGTCGTTCATCATTTGATGTCACCTAAGTGTATTTGATGCTTGGGTGTGATCCAGACTTTATTTTCAGATTCGTTCTGAGCTTAATGTTGTCGTTCATCATTTGATGTCACCTAAGTGTATTTGATGCTTGGGTGTGAACTACATTTTATTTCAGATTCGCTCTGAGCTTAATGCTGTCGTTCATCATTTGATGTTACCTAAGTGTATTTGATGCTTGGGTGTGAACTACATTTTATTTCAGATTCGTTCTGAGCTTAATGCTGTCGTTCAAAATTTTATGTCACCTAAGTGTATTTGATGCTTGGGTGTGATCCAGACTTTATTTTCAGATTCGTTCTGAGCATAATGTTGTCGTTCATCATTTGATGTTACCTAAGTGTATTTGATGCTTGGGTGTGAACTACATTTTATTTCAGATTCGTTCTGAGCTTAATGTTGTCGTTCATCATTTGATGTCACCTAAGTGTATTTGATGCTTGAGTGTAATCTAGACTTTATTTCAGATTCGTGCTGAGCTTATTGTTGTCGTTCATCATTTGATGTCACCTAAGTGTATTTGATGCTTGGGTGTGATCCAGACTTTATTTTCAGATTCGTTCTGAGCTTAATGTTGTCGTTCATCATTTGATGTTACCTAAGTGTATTTGATGCTTGAGTGTAATCTAGACTTTATTTCAGATTCGTTCTGAGCTTATTGTTGTCGTTCATCATTTGATGTCACCTAAGTGTATTTGATGCTTGGGTGTGAACTACATTTTATTTCAGATTCGTTCTGAGCTTAATGCTGTCGTTCATCATTTGATGTCACCTAAGTGTATTTGATGCTTGGGTGTGATCCAGACTTTATTTTCAGATTCGTTCTGAGCTTAATGTTGTCGTTCATCATTTGATGTCACCTAAGTGTATTTGATGCTTGAGTGTAATCTAGACTTTATTTCAGATTCGTGCTGAGCTTGTTGTTGTCGTTCATCATTTGATGTCACCTAAATGTATTTGATGCTTAGGTGTGATCTAGACTTTATTTTCAGATTCTTTCTGTGCTTAATGTTGTCGTTCATCATTTGATGTCACCTAAGTGTATTTGATGCTTGGGTGTGAACTAAATTTTATTTCAGATTCGTTCTGAGCTTAATGCTGTCGTTCATCATTTGATGTCACCTAAGTGGTTCATATGATGCACAATTTAAACTGAATGCACTCTCGGGTGATTTGTGTATCCTAAGCTCATCTTTGAATTAGGAGTATACTAGATCCCATAGGATGCACAATTTAAACTGAATGCACTCTCGGGTGATTTGTGTATCCTAAGCTCATCTTTGAATTAGGAGTATACTAGATCCCATAGGATGCACAATTTAAACTGAATGCACTCTCGGATGATTTGTGTATCCTAAGCTCATCTCAGGCTTAGGAGTATACTAGATCCCATATGATGCACAATTTAAACTGAATGCACTCTTGGGTGATTTGTGTATCCTAAGCTCATCTTTGAATTAGGAGTATACTAGATCCCATAGGATGCACAATTTAAACTGAATGCACTCTCGGATGATTTGTGTATCCTAAGCTCATCTCAGGCTTAGGAGTATACTAGATCCCATATGATGCACAATTTAAACTGAATGCACTCTTGGGTGATTTGTGTATCCTAAGCTCATCTTGGGATTAGGAATATACTAGATCCCATATGATGCACAATTTAAACTGAATGCACTCTCGGATGATTTGTGTATCCTAAGCTCATCTCAGGCTTAGGAATGTACTAGATCCTACATTGAGTCCTACACTGACAAAACGTTTTAAAAAATTCAAAGTCGATTTTCAAAAAAAACACCATCTTCGATTTCGATGAAATTTTGTCTCAAGATAGGTAATTATGTTCCCTACCAACCAGATGGGCACTTTTAAGGAAAAAAAGTTTTTCTAACAAAAACTTTTTCATGTCCAAACGATTTTTTTTCAGTGTCTTTTGTTATCAAAAACTAAACCAGTGAAGGTTGTAATCATTTCAGAATCCAATGAAACATAATTTGTTAAGAGATTTTGTCTCATTTATTCAAGGAGATTTTGTCTTATTCATTCGATCAATTAAATTTTTATATTTAAATAAATACTTTATTACAAATGGTTTCTCTTTGGAAATGGTGATTTTCGTCCTAAATCGTATTTGGAGTTAGCAGCTCCCTCTCAGATTACAATAAAACTTTCTGAATATGTAAACCTTGACTAGATAAGCCACTTTGCATACTTAGTTTCTTCACAATTTATCTAAACTGTCTTTTGAAAAGGGCTAACTTTTTTTATCGATTTTTTGCAAATGCGTTTAGTAAAAAACATGACTACTATTACAAAAAACTGACTGAAAAAAAATCATTTTTAAAATTCAAAGTCGATTCAAAAACATAAACACCATTTTTTTAGGCAAACTTTTTTTTCTTAAAAGTGCCCGTCTTGTGGTGTATGGACGGTTGGTGGTGAACATAATTACCTATCTTGAGACGAAATTTCATCGATATCAAAAATGTGTTTTTTAATCGAAATTGTATTATTTTTAAATTATTTGTTTCAGTGTAGGGCACAATCAGGATGTTTTCAATACTATTTCTTAGAAATATTTTGTGATAGTCACCCATACAAAATTTATTTTTAGGAGTTGTTATTTTTTCATTGAATGCATTTGAAACAAGTCGATAAAAAGGTGCGACAAGGATACATTTTTAATAAAGTATTTATGTAAATAAAATAAAAGAAAACCTTTCTAAATGATTGAATAAATGAGACAAAATCTATAACAAAATGTGGTTCATTGGATTTTGGGGGGATTCTTACCATCACTGATTAAGTTTTTAATAACAAAAGACACTAAAAAATAATTTTGACACAAAAAAGTTTTTGTTAGAAAAACTGCTTTTACTTAAAAGTACCCATCTGGTCGTGTATGGACGGTTGGAGGAAACGTACCTCTGGAGCTGATACCTGATGGATGATTGGTAGGGAACATAATTACTTATCTTGGGACAATTTTTCATCGAAAACGAAAATGTTTTTTTTTTGTAAACCGACTTTGATTTTTTTTTTCAAATGATTTTTTCATTGTAGGGCTCAATTTGGTTTTCTTTCATTTTTTTTTTATTTTGAATTATTTTGTGAAAATCACCCATGGTCCACTGCACGAATTTATGCTGGCCTGTTTACTCTCACCGCAAATTTGACGTTTGAGCGGTGCCGACACCGCTCAAACGTCAAATTTCGTGTGAGAGTAAGCAGGCCAGCATAAATTCGTGCAGTGGACCATACAACACTTTTTTGTGGGAGTAGTCATTTTTTTACGAAATGCATTTGAAAAAAAATGCCCATTAAAAAAGACAGTTTAGATAAATTGTGAAGAAACTAAGTATGCAAAATGGCTTATCTAGTCAAGGTCTACACACCCAGAAAGTTTCATTGTAATCTGAGAAGGTGCTGCTAACTCCAAATACGATTTGGAACAAAATTCGTCATTTCATAAGAGAATACATTTAAGTATTCATTTAAATATAAAAAATGAATTGATTGAATGAATAAGACAAAATCTCCTTGAATAAATGAGACACAATCTCCTAACAAATTGTGTTTCACTGGATTCTGAGATGATTACGACCTTCACTGGTTTAGTTTTTGATAAGTTTTTGATTTGGACATGAAAATTTGTCAGAAACCATTTTTTTTTCTTAAAAATGCCCATCTTGTTGTGTACCTATGGACGGTTGGTAGGGAGCATATTTACCTATCTGGAGACAAAATTTCATCGATATCAAAGATGGTGTTTTTTTTTTGTAAATAGACTTTGAATTTTTAAAAACGATTTTTAAGGGCTCAATTTGGAATTTTTTCAATATTTTTTCTTGAAACTTAACGTATTTAGTGACAATCACTCATACAACACTTTCTTGTAGCAGTAGTCATTTTTTTATTAAACACATTTGAAAAAAATCGGTAAAAAAAGTTTAGCCCTTTTCAAACGATAGTCTAGATAATTTTTGAAGAAACTAAGTATGCAAAGTGGCTTATCCAGTCAAGGTCTACACACCCAGAAAGTTTCATTATAATCTGAGTTGGCGCGAAATCCGTCTATACTAGATCCCATATGATGCACAATTTGAACTGAATGCATCCTCGGGTGATTTGTGTATCCTATGCTGATTTCAGGCTTGGGAGTACACAAGAACCCATATAATGCATACTGGTAATTAATTGCACCCCAAGCTTATTTAGGGCTCGGGAAAATCATCTTAATTACAATATCGTTCAACGGCCTTTAAATATTATTACCGTTTACTATTTCAGAGCTAAATTTCAGAATCTGCCACGACATTCTGGAACTAGTAGAATCCCACAAACACGTAGCCCTGTTCAAAGGTCTGCACAAGGTAGAACGCATCACCAAAGGCGCGGTAATGATCGGTAGGATCGAAGGACAGTTTCTACAGGACCTACGTATTACGACGGATTCGACGGTTCCGCCGAAAACTAACAATCCACTGGAAGTTGGAATAGTACCACAGGGAAACCGAAGCATCAAACACGAGAAGAACGGGAAATGTTTATTTGAAGCACATCTCGGTCAGCATTTAATTATTTTTTTGGAAGCAAAAACACAGCGCCATCATCAAGCTTGCGCGAAAAGATAGAACTTAAATAGTGGTACAAGTATGCCTTGCTTTTGGTTGTTGCGGTTGTTATTAACTTGCAAGTCGCTTGGTACGAATAGAGCCGCTCAGAGCTCTAATGAGGTCTTTTACGTACAGGTACGAATTTATTTACTTCAATTTTGAGCAATTATAACTTTCCCCTTGCATTTTCTAGGTATTCTTGGTTTCGCTGAGCCTGGAAGAAGGCCAAGGAGCATTCAGCCCCGCCGTGATGTTCTTGTTTACGACGTCCGTATCGTTACGTTCGTCAAATCGTAATTCGATCGGAATCCCGATTCGTGACGAGGAATGAGACTGTGGCCCTTATTATGAGTGTCACTTCACGGTGAAAACCGATCACGGTGACACATTGCGAATCCACGGTGTTAAGGAATCGGTGCATATCCATATTGCCAACCTGTGCCAACTGTGTCCATGGAATTTCGGATGACGATTTGTCCTGACGACCTGTCCTGCTAGGGATTTCCAGTTAGCCTAGCCTAGTGGTTAAAACTATAGATCGCCAATTCGGAGACGGCGGGTTCGATTCCCGTTCCAGTCGGGAAAAATTTCTCGACTCCCTGGGCATAGTGTATCATTGTACTTGTCTCACAATGTACAAATTCATGCAATGGCAGGCAAAGGAAGCCCTTCAATTAATAACTGTGGAACTGCTCAAAGAACACTAAGTTGAAGCGAGGAGCGAGGCGGGCCAAGTCCCAGTGGGAACGTCGAGCCATAAAGAAGAAGAAGAAGATTTGTCCTGGTTGAACTATAGACTAATTTGAACCGTAACTCGACTCTTTCAGCATAGCACTCCGTTCTCATGCAATAATACTTGCATACACATAAATTACTTAGACTGCTGCCAAGTGCATCACGCAACAAGCGTTGGTGCCTTATTCGCTTATACTTTCTCTCTCTCTCTCTCTCTCTCTCTCTCTCTCTCTCTCTCTCTCTCTCTCTCTCTCTCTCTCTCTCTCTCTCTCTCTCTCTCTTTCTCTCTCTCTCTCTCTCACCTCGCACTAGGATAAGTATTGTGTAGAGAACAAATCTATGTATGTAGAATTAAGTGATTTTTAAACTTGTAGATTGAAATAAAGACAGTTTTTATTTAACAGTAGACTCGAGCAGTTGATATCTGGAAAAATATCACAATGCTTTGCAATAAGCTATTAATATTGGCTGATAACCAGAATTATGGTAAAAAAATTATTTTGACATAAAAACCTTATTTTATTCTGATGATTTCTTATAATAAAATGCTAAAAATCCATGCTATGACTAATTTGATGATACTTTTTAATTCGTTTATTATGAAGTACCTTTTATCAGGTTTACAAACAGGATGAAGTACATTCTAACGGATTATGAAGTTGTTTGGGCAAAATACATCATAAAAGTAGTATAACGGAGGGGTGCTCATCTTGCCCCGTCCTACCCTAGTTTTCAAAGATGTTGTAGGTCCTCCAAGAACTTCCGCGAGTGATGTACAAGCGTGATCAATAGGTTGTTATTATATTACTGAGACAATGCAACAACCTACAGATCAATGGAAGATTTTCCTGTAGATGTGCTGATTACGCAAGATGTCCTCCTTGAGATCCTCCAAAAAATTTCGTGAATATAGGCCTTTAGATCTACAAGCGTGATCAATTGGTTATTACATTAATGATGCGATGCAACATCCTACAGGTCCGTGGAAGATAGTTTTTTTTTGAGTAGCCATTTTAAAAGATGATCTAGGTCATCCAAGAACTCTCGCGAATACAGGCCTTTAGATTTGCAAGCGTGATCAATGGGTTGTTATGAGATTACCAATGCGATGCAGCAGCCTACAGGTCCATAGAAGATAGTCTATTGTAGTCTATAGTCGTAGGCTGTCCATCAACTACGTACTCATTTTTGGCCATCTCAGACCCCCCTCCCCCCTCGTACACTTTTGTCCATACAAAATTTTCGAAATTTGTATGGAGCGTAGACTTTGGCCAGATCCACCCCCAGCATTGCGAACGGCCTGTTTACAACTATCAGAATAAATCTTATGAATCCCATTGCAACTCTACATAGATTAGGTTCACTCTTTAAGGACAAACTTGTTAGAACCCCAAAATTGCCGACTTTGGCACCTCCTCACGATATCGATGGCACAAATCTCTTCGTAAACAAAACCAGCGCACCTGATCTTCTTATTTTAGGTTTTTATTACAAGTGAGCAAGAACAGAATAATGAAATGTTTTGTTGTGAAGCTTGTTTCTTGAGATTTGTGCGTTTGAAGTTTTGATGCACTGTTAAAGCGGGATGTCAAGACGTTTGTTCTTAAACCAAGCCTTAAACCCTTTGAGTTATAGGCATTAACATCTAAAAGGCTCTGGCAGCATCCTTTTATTACATAACGCTCAAATCGACGTTTTTCGACCCCCCTCTCCCCTCCGTAATGCTTTTTTGTATGAAAATCTTTTTTGTAAGGGCCGTAAAGCTTGGCCGTACTCGCCCCCTCCCCCTGGAGCGTTACGTTATTTATGAACGGCGGCTAATACCGAAACAGTAGAATAAGAAAAGGTCATTGGTTACCCTTGTAGATCAGACGACCTTCACTCGCGGAAGTTCTTGGAGGACCTAGAACATCGTTGAAAATAAGTTCTTCACAGAACAATGCTCCAGTTATGATGGTGCACCGTGTCAGTAATGTAACAACAATCCATGGATTACGCTTGTAGATCTCAAGGCTTTTACTCTCGTCCTTGGATGACCTAGAATATCTTTGTAAATTTGTTCTTTAAAGAACAATGCTCAATGGCTCTGTATGTATTGCACTGTATCATTTATGTAACAATCTGTTGATTACGCTTGTAGATCTTGATGCCTACTGGCCTGGCCTGACGTACTATTGTTGGTTATGTCTTGTCTTAAATGTGATGTTGAACAAATAAATGTATGTATGTATATGCATGTATCTTGATGCCTATATTCGCGAGAGCTTGTGGAGGACCTTCTACATTTATGGACATAACTCTATAATTCATAGACCTATAGAATGTTGCACATCAGAAGAATGGTAACAAAACCCCATTGATAACGTATGTAGATCTGCTGAAAATGTCCTGGAACACCCCTACACCCCTAAGCCTTATGTCCCACCCAAACAACGCCTTATATCCTCTTGAACACTTTATGACAGTGTCCTTGATCTTTTGATTTGTCCGTCTAAAGTCTGAACCGTCCTTGACACCTCTAAAAATAACTGTGGAAGTGCTAAAAAACACTAAGTTGAAGCGAGGCAGGCCAAGTCCCAGTGGGGACGTAGAGCCCTAAAGAAGAAGAACCTCTAAAAATTCTCTGAAACCCTCCTTAAAACCAGTATGGATTCTCCTCCTCCAAACCCTTCAACCTTCCCTTGCCACCTCTACACTAATCCCTAGAATCCACCCATGCTACATTACCACCTCCCTTTCTGCTTGAACTCTCTGAAACAATCTTCGGATATTCAAAGGTGAGAACATTTTCAATATTTTCAGATTTTCCAGTGTTTCTACACGGTCCCCCGTGTAAGCATAGTTCCTAGGATATGACCGATGCCTTCGAGGTGCTATAAATCCTATAAATCACATTGGAAGACTACAGTGCCTTTTAAAATATGAACATTTTGGTAGAGCAAACGACAGCTTAGAAAATCTTGGTTGAACACTTTCTTCGTCAAGGTCCAATCCGACGGCTCCAGCTGGATGGCCAGATCATTTACACATCGTCCCACTTGGCCAGCTGAATGTGGGGAATCTTGTTTGCACCGATTAAGGTCGGTAATAACCGACTGCCGCCTGAGTTCCGATAACATGGCGAGAAGTATGTCCTTCGAGTCCACCAGATGAACCTGGAATTCATCCAGCCGGAGCGTATGCGCGGGTTCATTCTCGGGGACATCCCATTGTTCGCCCTCGATATCTTGCCGCAACTACTTGGTTTCTCCTGTAATCGTGTCAAAGAAAATTTGAATGTCAATTACCATCAGACACCAGTAGCCGCTCGTGTTCCAATAGCCGCTCACCGACTTAAAAATGATGTTTATTGGCATAAAAATGTACGATTGTCTTCATCCGTGTATAATTTGGCACGCATATTTTGAATATCCGTGGAAAAACAATTATTTTTGCAGGGAACTCTGTTTTCTACACTCTTGATCGGCGATTGGAACACGAGCGGCTACTGGTACACTGAGGGTATGTCATTCCCACTTAACACTTACAGTAATCTTGCACAAGTAGGGGAAGATCGTTCCGTTTGATCTGATAATGGGAGGCCTATCTGATAGCCTCCAGTTGATCCTTAAAGTTCAACGTTCAACCAAACACACCAGTTCCAGCTGCAGTTCTCGTTCCGTTTCCGAAACAGTGTCCCACAGTCGGCCCTATTCAGACGGTCTTCAGCAATCGACATCTTATCTTGAATAAACAGTGGCATCACAAAGTATGCTCATCGAATCCATCTAACAGGTCCAGATCTAACGGAATCTAGCCAGCTTCTGTGCTGTCGAGCAATTATCTTCCGTACTTTGTACTTTCGGGGTGATCATCTCGCGGCACCGTAGTTCACAATTATGCAGAACATTACGCGGCGTCTCATCAAGCTCTGAAAATCAACGCATATCATATGTATTCCAAATTAAGGGACCAGTATTTGAAACTCACCCGTGTACGCCAGCTAATTGCTCTGCGGTGAATTATGGTCCGGACAGTTAGCACACAGCTTCAGTTGCACTTATATGGATTTCGCGTGTTCGTATAGAACATCCGCAGTCGCTAGGAAATCCGCGGTTCCTAGATTGTCTTATAATTATCGTGGAAGTTCTCACACCAAGCGGCAATATCGTCTTCCAGCTCGATATCAAAGCCACGATCCCCATTCCAGCCAGCTAACCGATGTGTGGTACAATCTGGATTCTTGAAAGCACCTTCCGGACTCTCCGGATGCCGATTTGTACGGCATCACCATCTCGTCTTCGGATTTGTTATTATCCTCACAGGCAATATGTATAAAAATTTAATTTGTATTAAAACTAGTGAAACTCCAAAGAAAAATAAAACGCGTAAATTAATAATTCTCGGCAAAAGTTTCGGATAAACAGTACTGCGAGAACCACCCGGATGATCGTTTTGTTTTGGATTATCAAAATCCAGGTTGTCACTAATACCAATGCAACTAGTGGGAAATGAACGATAGTCGATAAAAACGATACAAGTCGACGATTTGAACGTCGACGAATTTTGATGCATCCTTATGTACTTCCAAGCTCAAAACAAGCTTAGGATGCACAAATCACCCGAGGGTGCATTCAGTTAATATTGTGCATCAAATGGGTTCTTATGTACTTCCAAGCTCAAAACAAGCTTAGGATGCACAAATCACCCGAGGGTGCATTCAGTTAATATTGTGCATCAAATGGGTTCTTATGTACTTCCAAGCTCAAAACAAGCTCAGGATGCACAAATCACCCGAGGGTGCATTTAGCTAATATTGTGCATCAAATGGGTTCTTATGTACTTCCAAGCTCAAAACAAGCTTAGGATGCACAAATCACCCGAGGGTGCATTTAGTTAATATTGTGCATCAAATGGGTTCTTATGTACTTCCAAGCTCAAAACAAGCTTAGGAAGCACAAATCACCCGAGGGTGCATTTAGTAAATATTGTGCATCAAATGGGTTCTTATGTACTCCCAATTTCGGTAAAAGCTTAGGATGCACAAATCACCCGAGGGTGCATTCAGTTAATATTGTGCATCAAATGGGTTCTTATGTACTTCCAAGCTCAAAACAAGCTAACAATTATCATGTTGTTTTCCGAAGGTCTCCAGTGATGTTAGCTTACCCTGCTACAACAAACCATCAGGTAGATCATTCCGTTCCGGTATGACTCTGCAGCCATAGGTAATCCTTGCGCTGATGGTGGGTACACAATCATCATCATCATCATCACTTCCAAGCTCAAAACAAGCTTAGGATGCACAAATCACCCGAGGGTGCATTTAGATAATATTGTGCATCAAATGGGTTCTTATGTACTTCCAAGCTCAGAACAAGCTTAGGATGCACAAATCACCCGAGGGTGCATTCAGTTAATATTGTGCATCAAATGGGTTCTTATGTACTTCCAAGCTCAAAACAAGCTTAGGATGCACAAATCACCCGAGGGTGCATTCAGTTAATATTGTGCATCAAATGGGTTCTTATGTACTTCCAAGCTCAAAACAAGCTTAGGATGCACAAATCACCCGAGGGTGCATTCAGTTAATATTGTGCATCAAATGGGTTCTTATGTACTTCCAAGCTCAAAACAAGCTTAGGATGCACAAATCACCCGAGGGTGCATTCAGTTAATATTGTGCATCAAATGGGTTCTTATGTACTTCCAAGCTCAGAACAAGCTTAGGATGCACAAATCACCCGAGGGTGCATTTAGTTAATATTGTGCATCAAATGGGTTCTTATGTACTTCCAAGCTCAGAACAAGCTTAGGATGCACAAATCACCCGAGGGTGCATTTAGTTAATATTGTGCATCAAATGGGTTCTTATGTACTTCCAAGCTCAGAACAAGCTTAGGATGCACAAATCACCCGAGGGTGCATTTAGTTAATATTGTGCATCAAATGGGTTCTTATGTACTTCCAAGCTCAAAACAAGCTTAGGATGCACAAATCACCCGAGGGTGCATTCAGTTGATATTGTGCATCAAATGGGTTTTTATGTACTCCCAATTTCGGTAAAAGCTTAGGATGCACAAATCACCCGAGGGTGCATTCAGTTAATATTGTGCATCAAATGGGTTCTTATGTACTTCCAAGCTCAAAACAAGCTTAGGATGCACAAATCACCCGAGGGTGCATTCAGTTAATATTGTGCATCAAATGGGTTCTTATGTACTTCCAAGCTCAAAACAAGCTTAGGATGCACAAATCACCCGAGGGTGCATTTAGTTAATATTGTGCATCAAATGGGTTCTTATGTACTTCCAAGCTCAGAACAAGCTTAGGATGCACAATTCACCCGAGGGTGCATTTAGTTAATATTGTGCATCAAATGGGTTCTTATGTACTTCCAAGCTCAGAACAAGCTTAGGATGCACAAATCACCCGAGGGTGCATTTAGTTAATATTGTGCATCAAATGGGTTCTTATGTACTCCCAATTTCGGTAAAAGCTTAGGATGCACAAATCACCCGAGGGTGCATTTAGTTAATATTGTGCATCAAATGGGTTCTTATGTACTTCCAAGCTCAAAACAAGCTTAGGATGCACAAATCACCCGAGGGTGCATTCAGTTAATATTGTGCATCAAATGGGTTCTTATGTACTTCCAAGCTCAGAACAAGCTTAGGATGCACAAATCACCCGAGGGTGCATTTAGTTAATATTGTGCATCAAATGGGTTCTTATGTACTTCCAAGCTCAAAACAAGCTTAGGATGCACAAATCACCCGAGGGTGCATTCAGTTAATATTGTGCATCAAATGGGTTCTTATGTACTTCCAAGCTCAAAACAAGCTTAGGATGCACAAATCACCCGAGGGTGCATTCAGTTAATATTGTGCATCAAATGGGTTCTTATGTACTTCCAAGCTCAGAACAAGCTTAGGATGCACAAATCACCCGAGGGTGCATTTAGTTAATATTGTGCATCAAATGGGTTCTTATGTACTTCCAAGCTCAGAACAAGCTTAGGATGCACAAATCACCCGAGGGTGCATTTAGTTAATATTGTGCATCAAATGGGTTCTTATGTACTTCCAAGCTCAGAACAAGCTTAGGATGCACAAATCACCCGAGGGTGCATTTAGTTAATATTGTGCATCAAATGGGTTCTTATGTACTTCCAAGCTCAAAACAAGCTTAGGATGCACAAATCACCCGAGGGTGCATTCAGTTGATATTGTGCATCAAATGGGTTCTTATGTACTCCCAATTTCGGTAAAAGCTTAGGATGCACAAATCACCCGAGAGTGCATTCAGTTAATATTGTGCATCAAATGGGTTCTTATGTACTTCCAAGCTCAAAACAAGCTTAGGATGCACAAATCACCCGAGGGTGCATTCAGTTAATATTGTGCATCAAATGGGTTCTTATGTACTTCCAAGCTCAAAACAAGCTTAGGATGCACAAATCACCCGAGGGTGCATTTAGTTAATATTATGCATCAAATGGGTTCTTATGTACTTCCAAGCTCAGAACAAGCTTAGGATGCACAATTCACCCGAGGGTGCATTTAGTTAATATTGTGCATCAAATGGGTTCTTATGTACTTCCAAGCTCAGAACAAGCTTAGGATGCACAAATCACCCGAGGGTGCATTTAGTTAATATTGTGCATCAAATGGGTTCTTATGTACTCCCAATTTCGGTAAAAGCTTAGGATGCACAAATCACCCGAGGGTGCATTTAGTTAATATTGTGCATCAAATGGGTTCTTATGTACTTCCAAGCTCAGAACAAGCTTAGGATGCACAAATCACCCGAGGGTGCATTTAGTTAATATTGTGCATCAAATGGGTTCTTATGTACTCCCAATTTCGGTAAAAGCTTAGGATACACAAATCACCCGAGGGTGCATTCAGTTAATATTGTGCATCAAATGGGTTCTTATGTACTTCCAAGCTCAAAACAAGCTTAGGATGCACAAATCACCCGAGGGTGCATTTAGTTAATATTGTGCATCAAATGGGTTCTTATGTACTTCCAAGCTCAGAACAAGCTTAGGATGCACAAATCACCCGAGGGTGCATTCAGGTAATATTGTGCATCAAATGGGTAGGATACGCTCATTAGAAATCCCTTAAGAAGAAAGAGTGTTTTTGTTGTAAACATAGTAAAAGATCAGATATTATTACATTTAATACTCAAGTAGTCTCTTTATTACTTTACTGATCTGACTCGCGTGTTACAATGATGTGTTGGCTGCTTCTCTACCTGCCTCTACTCTCCCGCTACCGTGTGGTCTACACACACTCAAGTCTCTTAGAATCCATCTCTACGAGGGGTTCCCCAATATTGCAACATCTTCCCTTTCCTAAGAAAAGTTCTTAAAACTACAACTGATAATCTTTAAGTTTTTCTGGAATACGAGTTTGTCTCCTGGGACGGTAATTCGATGACGGTGTAATGGGCCGAACCCCCTTTTGCTTCGACACCTTCGACACCGGCGGTGATGCACTTGACGTTTCACCTGTTGCAACTGCGGCTGCAGTCGCGATCGCTGTTGTTGTTGTTTTCGTTCGTGGTTGGCACGGAGACGGAGGGATCGACGTTGAATCATTCGGCAGTTCAATTGGATTTTCCTTGGGATTTTCTTCGGTCATCGCTTGGTCCAAAGGAATGGATGCAGGTTGAACATTTGCTGACTCTTGAAGTATCGCAGGAACAGCAACTGGTTCGTTTACCACCGGACGACCAACATTAGATGGCAAACAGCGGTATGGCGACGTATCGGATTCCTTTCGTGGCTTCAAGTGTACCAGGGAACGACGGTACTGTGCTCCATCCACGCTCACCTGATAAGATCGGTCGTTGAAACGGTTCGACACCGTTCCCTGGGTCCAAACCTTCGAGGCCTCCGGATTCAGTTGCACGTAGACTGGCGAACCAATTTGTAGCTCCGGTAAGTTTCGGGATTTCTTATCGTAGTTGATTTTCGTCCGCTTACGTTTCTCTTCAATTTTAGCTGGAATATCTTCTTCTGTCTTCGGGAGCAGATTCATTGCCGCGGTTGGAACACCACAGCGGGTCGAACGGGATAGAAGTCGGGCTGCCGGACTGGAACCAATGTTATTTGGTATGTTGCGCCAATGAAGAAGCGTATACCAAAAATCAGTTCCACTTTCATCGGCTTTCTTCATCAAATACTTGGCAATTTTCACCGCAGACTCCGCCTTGCCATTTGCCTGCTGGTGATGTGGTGCCGATGTAGCCAAATCGAAGTCCCATTCTGCAGCAAAAATTGCCATTTTTTGATTCGCAAAGTTGGTGCCGTTGTCGGTGATGACTTGTTGAGGTACTCCAAATCTTGCGAAGTTTTGCTTGCACACCGCAATAACCGATTCCGGACTCAGATCTTTAAGTGAGCTCACTTCAAAGAAGTCCGAGTAGTGATCTACCATGACCAAAAATTTCTGCTTGACGCCTTGTAGTTCGCAGAAGAATACATCCATCGAAATCAACTGGAAGGGATGAACCGGTATTTGGTGGCACTGCATCGGCGGATTCTGCTGGGATGCCGCAAATTTTGCACAAACCGCACAGTTTTTTACTACCTCCTTTATCTGGACGGACATTCCTGGCCAAAAGACATTGGCCCGAGCCAGCCGCAAAGTCGCCGAGATTCCATTATGGCTGATGTGGCAACTATCTATTAGCTTCCTTCTCAAGGCATACGGGATCACGATACGGTCGTTACGAAATACTAGACCATCCTGGGTGGACAACTCGTTCCTGTAACAAAAATACACCTTCGCGCTATCTGGAACGCTATCGACACTTCCTGGCCACCCATTTCGAATGTAGCTGACAACGAGTTGCATTGATCCGTCCTTCTCGGTTTCCCGAATGATTTCGTCCAGCCTGGCACTTGACACATGTAGGAAGTTACTGAGCTTCACTTCTTGCACTTCGTCGAACACTTTGAAGATGTCCTGCTTTCTGTACTCATCGCTTGGCTGAATTCCTCGCAGTGGAGCCCGTGACAGAGCATCAGCGATGACATTGTCTTTCCCGGTCACATATTCAATAGACAGATTGTAGCGTTGTAGATTGAGAAGCATGTGCTGCAGCCGGCGGGGTGCTGACAGGAGAGGTTTCTGGAATATGTTCAGAAGCGGCTTGTGGTCGGTTCGAATTGTCGTTTTTGGATTGCCGACCACTAATTGATCGAATCTGACGCAGGCGAAAAGAATAGCAAGAAGTTCCTTCTCGATCTGTGCATAATTTTTCTCGGTTGCTGTCAGCGTTCTTGATGCGTACCCGATGACACCGTTGTTCTGAAACACGGCCACCCCTAGACCGATGCTGCTGGCGTCACACTCGATGGTGAGGGGCTCGTTGACATCATAGTAGCGTAACGACTTGATATCTGCTACCAGAGACTTCACCTGGTTGAACTCTTTCTCCTCTACAGCTGTCCATTTCCATGGAACCGATTCTGAAATCAGCTCCCGAAGATGCGTCAAGTTTGCGCTTAGATTCCTTATGAAGCGCCCGAGGTATGTAACCATTCCCACAAATCGGTGCACCTCCTTGCGGTTTATTGGCCGTGGAAAATCCCGAATCGCAGCAATCTTCGAGTCATCAGCTTTCAAACCTTGATCGGTGAGGATGTGACCGTAGAATTTCACTGAAGTTTCACACAATTTCAGCTTCGATCGGTTGAGCTTCACGTTATGTTCTTCTAGTCGACACAGTAGTTTCTCCAAGCACTTGTTGTGATTCCGGAGCGCTTCGTCCAGAGTGTCGCCAACACCGACCACCAGGATATCATCAGCTATACACTCGACGCCTTCCAGGTCCTGGATCACTTCTTGCAGCTTCAGTTGGAAAATCTCTGGCGCTGGTGCCACACCAAAAGGAAGACGGGTCCACCGATAGCGACCAAATGGTGTCCAAAAGGTGGTCAACTTGCTGCTTGGCTCGTCGAGGACAACGTGCCAGAAGCCCTTCTTTGCATCGACCGTGGTGAAGACCTTTGCTTTTCCTAGTTCTGGCAAAATTTCTTCAAGAGTAACGAATTGAAGATTCGGTCTCTTCAATGCCTTGTTGAGGAAGACTGGATCCAAGCATATGCGTACGCCTGAACCACGTTGAACTATTACGATGTTACTCACCCACTCGGTGTGCGCTGTTTCTTTCACGATGATGCCGTTCTTCTCCAGACTTTCCAGCTCGGCCTTCAGTTGACTTCTTTTCGCTATTGGTACCCGGCGAGGAGGCTGAATCTTTGGCGCTACATCGGGATCGATCTCCAGTGTTACAACCCCAGGCAGCTTACCATAGCCTTCGAACAACCTGCTATGCTCGTTTACAATTTGCTGTGCCTTCAATCGATGAACGTTGACAATGTTCTGCTTTTGGTCTGGTGAGGTACCCGGAATGTTCGGTCCATCGAAGGAGACCGAGTTGCAAAACTTGACGAGTCCAAGTTCTTTTGACGCATTTGCTGACAGTAGCGGCCGATGATCAACATCAACCACTTGCAAAACGAGAACGAATTTCCTGCCTAAACGACGACATGGTACCTTAACCTGGCCCAACACGTTAATGGGAGTTCCGCCGAAGCTCTGCAAACGAAGTTTTGACGGCAGCAGTTCTGGATCCGGTACACCTGAAAGCTTCACCAGACACTCGTGCCCGATCAAACTGGTGTTGGCTCCCGTGTCAACTTCGCAAAGAACTGGTTCCCATTCGGCTCCAAATTTCAAATTCAGCTTTGCCAGGACGCTTCCTCCGGTGTTGGAGTTGTCGAATATCTTCCCGATTTCATACTCCTCCTCCGAATCCTCTGGTTCTGAATCACTGGTTGTCGAAGATGTTTCGGACGTATCCTCTTCTTCTTTTACCTGCTTCACTCGCCTGGATTTCTTGCTCTTCACCTTGCACACTTTCTCGAAATGGTTTTTCTTCTTGCAGCGGTTGCAACGTTTTCCCAGCGCTGGGCACAGTCCCTTCACGAATTCGTGGTAATCGCCGCAAAATTTGCAGCGTGGTGACTTCTGCTTCGGTTGACCCTTGGTTTTGAACACTTTGTTCACTTCAGATGAAGACGGCAGACTCCCCAGCTCTTGCGACCGTCTAGCAGCAATCTCTTCCGCTCGGCAAAGGTCAATTGCTTTCTCCAGCGTAATGTCCGTCATGGTCAACATCTTCGTTCTCAGATGTGGCCATTTGTTTGCTGTGACGACTTTGTAGGCGATGAGCTCTTCCTCCAGATTTCCCAATTTCGATACTTTAGCCAACGATCGAAGCCGACCTTTGTAATCATCCACCAGCTCACTGGACAATTGGGTGGCTGTGAAAAAATCGAGGCGGTCGATCATGAGGTTTCTTTTCACCACCACTTTGGCTTTGATAGCGTCTAACGCGGCGTCCGGATCGGCAAGCTGTTGCTGAGTCAACTCAAAGTTGAAATACAGCTTCCGCTCGATAACTGGGCTTTGACGACAGTTCAGTTAGCGAGCGCCGCTCGATAACTGGACTGAGCTCCCGGAGCCGGAGGCTATTGTTATATTTTGTTTTGTTTACTGATTTGCAAAATGTAAGGTTAAAATTCGTTTATTTTTGACAGACAACTGCTTTTTAACTGGACTTTGGTCCAGTTATCGAGCGCCCACTTAAAAAGCAGTCCAGTTAAACAGCAGTCAGTTATCGAGCGGATGCTGTACTTCTTTCTCGCCTGTTCACCGATAACCGACATCAGCACACTCACTTTTCTCTCGTTGTTCGCCGGTGGCCATTTGTCCATTCCGGTTGCACTGTTGTAGTTTCTCCAGCTTCGCTCGAAGAACTCGAAGTTTTCGGCCATGTCACCGTCCAGAGACAGCGGCGACGGTTGCGGTACCGGAACACTGGGTGCCGGTGGCTGTCCATTCGGTGTTTGTTGTGTTGACACGGTTCTTAACAGCTGTGTCATAATTTCCGTCTGCTGTTCCATAAACAGCTTAAATTGTGCCGCATCCATGTTGATGAGGAATCACGCACAATTTTACCCCGACCGCGAAAATTTTCACTCGATTCAAAATGGCCGCCTACGCGTTTCGACACGTTCACTCACGACTTTCACGAACCCACTCGAAAAATGTCCGAAATTTTCCACGATTTCACACTTTCGCGTCGGAAAACACTAGAAGCACACTATTGCTTCTGACACCATGTTGTAAACATAGTAAAAGATCAGATATTATTACATTTAATACTCAAGTAGTCTCTTTATTACTTTACTGATCTGACTCGCGTGTTACAATGATGTGTTGGCTGCTTCTCTACCTGCCTCTACTCTCCCGCTACCGTGTGGTCTACACACACTCAAGTCTCTTAGAATCCATCTCTACGAGGGGTTCCCCAATATTGCAACAGTTTTACTCGTCTTTATATCAGCCTTCGAAGTCGCGAATGGAAATTGATTGATTTAGCTATATTATAGAGACTTTCATGAAGTGTAGAATTAGCAAATTGTTAAAAAAACACATAAATTTAAAAAAAAAAAAATAGAGACTTTCAGCCCTTGGCTGGTTTGTCTCTCGAATGGAACTTGTAAACTCTGCTAATAAAGTTATTTTCTGGGAATCATGTGTACGCACTTGTGCACTCCTAGTCAAGTGAAAAAAATTAAATAATCATTATAATCATAAAGTGCACTTACATTTGGTCAGCAGCAGCATGGATCCGTTGTGGGTTAAAATTATGAGAAGGGGTGTATATAGCTGGATGGACAGATGGCCTTGATTAGTTTCGTGAATTGATCAGACATCTTGACCGCTATTCTTAACTTTTCTCCAGATTGTGTGACGAACCACGCTGGACCGATCATAGGACTGCTTCAAAACGTTCGCACAGGCCTGTGGTTTTCCTCGGGACAACATCCTCGACTTGTAGTTATTTGCCATTCGAGATGGGACATTCTCTTGACTCGCTCACTAATCACGTCGCCATCACATTTTATGGGAGTTATCTTCGGGTCGGCCACACTCTATGCAGGGGCGGAAACGAAATCTGCAAGCAAGTGTTAGATTGGAACCCAGCAGGACATCGCTGGGGAGGCAGATCCAGAGGCTCATGGCGGCGCAGCCTCAACAACGAAATCAAGCAAGCCAGTCGACAGAAAATGGACCTGGCCACATGTCAAGGCGATGACTGGCAATCGCCCACGATGGAAATCATTCAATTCGGCCCTCTGCACCACCGTGGGTGCCCAGGACTGAAAGCATCTTCAGAGAAGCCGCCTCGCGCACGGTATGGAATCCTTCTCAATGATCTTCTCTCCTTCGGAACTGCCGTAATCCGTTCCTGGGCACATCAGCAAGGTTTGTCACATTACTTTCATAAATTTCTCCCTCGGAGACACGGTCGATTCCGCAGTGCTTGCTGACTAAATCTTCTACAATAGTCCCCGAGCCCGTTCGTCGGATTCCTCCATCAACCTGAAATCGTTTTAGTAATGACGAATTATATTCACCTTGTAATAATATTATAAATCATTACTTACCGCAAAACACACTTTCATCGTTAAAAAGAAAAAAACCGTTGACGAAGCAAACGGATTTTCTGGCACTACAAAAGCAAGAAGACATTGGATGTAAACAAAACGATATGTCAAACGTGATTTCACTAACACCAATAAACATGCATGTAAAACAGTAAACGATAAGTTTTCGACGAGTTGAGTTGCGGGCCAGCTTCGCCGGCCCGTTTGTCTGTGGTTAGAATATCACAACTGGTAACGCGACCAGAAGCCTGGTCGAATCCTGCTTGGAAATCGGTTTGTTTTGCCGATGGGGATGGCCCGTGAAATCGCATTGTGTTGTTTGGGAAGGCCCGCTCGATGCATGTTAGGTAGGTGTAATGGATCATTGAAGCCGACTTTTCCGCTACTCACCGCTTCAAAACAAAAGCGCCACCGTATATGGACGGTAACACAGTGACAGCAGTCGAGTTACGTCAAACACACAAGGCTACGGTGGCGCTATCTGTTCATTTCATAGCGGCCGTTTTAGTTATTTTTGTAGTATCCACCGGTGACCACATTTCCGATGGTTTCTGCCTTCTGGTCCAGGTAACCGCCAGAATCCGGATTCTCTGCTTCCTCGTCGCAGCCACCACTAACCACGTCTCCTCGCGCACTCCCCAATCCAAAGTCATCTCGCGTCAGGTGTGTTAGTGCGTCACTGATCCAGACCCTACATCCCACCTTTCTTCTAAATCAAGAAAAATATGAAAATAATAATACTTCATTTTACGAGTCGATTCGTATCAGCTGGTCGCACATTCTGTGAATGCAAATTTGACAAGAAGCTACGCCATATAATATGCCGAAGAATATTGATACCATCCCTGATGTCATAAAATGCCTCATAATTGAGTGCAGTCTTTATATCTTAATTCATCCTGCCGAACCACTTATCATATGATGCATACCTACTTCTATAAGCAATGATTATGTGCTTGTTCGTATCTTATATCGTCCGTAAATTCTAAACAATTAGACTTGTGTATGACATACCCCAATAAGTATGATACTTCCCCTCCTTCCACTTGATTTTTTATTTTTTTTTGTTTTGTTACATGGCACGGCACTATAGCGCGTTAAAAATGTAATCTAATATTCTGCATATAAGTTCAGAAAAAAATATCGAAAAAAATGCTATTTCCGTGAGATTTCAAGTTTAGAAAAACTATTAAAATCAAAGATCAGACTACAGTAGACGTTCGGTCTGTGCAAACAGTTCACTGCAATGCTTTTTAACTTCAAGTCTGTTAAGTTAAACAAATTTGCAGTTATTGCACCGCTATCCGTCATAATGATGCTCCAAGTTAGCCCAAATCAACAGCCTGGTAAACTGAACGTTAGTTTAACTTTAACGTATTGAAAGTTGACGTCTATCAGACGTTGCAGTTATTGAATCGTTCGCTAAGTAGAACTAAAACCTGTTGCAGTTATCGAACGTCAACTGTAGTTTGCTGAAAAGCAGATCGCATTTTTTCCCAGACACTCTCAACTGCCATGCTCGTTTAACTAATATCCTAAAAATATACCTAAAAAAACTTCACAAGTCTGAGGAGTCTAGGATAAATGTGTAAACACACGTTCTGTGTATAATGTTAAGCGTGCATAAAGCACCGTCGTCCGTTAAACGGATACAAATACATTTAGACATGTAAAAAGAGCGCAGGCAACGGTCTGCCGAGAATTGAAATAAAACGGAAACTTCATTCCTATCTGAAACACGAACAGCTACAGTCCAGTTTATTTCTCCCGTTCACGAATCACCAATTTCACAAGTTTTGATCAGTCGCGTACATCCACCTCGCTTCGACCGTAAATCGAAACTCTTATTTTAAAACCTTTTACGGACTTTACAGCTGGCGACGAGTGTAAAAAAAGTGTTAAGTGCCCGAAGTGAAGCCACCCGGCCAGGAACAATTCGTGCAACAGCAGAACGCGGTTTTTCCCTCGAGCAGTTGGAGCAGACGCCATTCCGACAGCAGTTTTATTTGATAGTCGGAGGACGCCATCGTAGAGAAATCGATTGCTGGAAGATCTTGTTGGAACGCGAGCAACAGCCATTGGGACAGATTCGGACAAAATCCGGCAAATCTAGCTGATACGAGCTACTGGTTTCATTCTGGTAGGGTAAGTTCTGTGCCAGAAGTTTAAGAAAATCGCATTCAGTGGAGTTGGCGCTTTGTGAATTAAAAGGGCTTGGTTGAAACGCCATTGTGTTCCGGAGAATAGCACCCAGAGAATTTTTTTTCTCAATTGACAAATAATACATAAAAGAATTGAAAAGAAAGAGCATATAACAATTACCTTGTCATTTTCTTTTATTAAAAGTGCTTTCTTTTCTTTTGAATAGATAGTGACTCCAGGAATAATTGACCAAGGGAAGCCGCCATTAGGATACGGTGCTGGCGGAAAAATCTGCGGCTACTCAACGATACAATCGAGCTGGTTTGACTTTGGCCAATCGCTTCGGTTCCTATTGGTGACGGTTCCGGTGCAGGAAGATCCAAACCTTACGTCAACTGACGGCTTGCGTGGTTGCCGAAGGGCGAAGACCGCGAGTTGCAAAACTCTATCCCTTTCGCACACAATCGGTGAGTCTATTCAATCCTTTTGTTTATACGCAGGAAGCCCGTTAGTGCATTTGTTATAAAGCTGATCTATTATAGAAATAACTGGTAGTATTTGCCATTTGTGATATTTTTTTGTGTTTTTTTTTCAATCCAATATGGCTCAATCCAACATAAGTAGCACATTGGAGCCTTTTCGTAAAGGTAATTCTTTCGGGGATTGGGTTGAACGGTTGGGTTTCTTTTTCGATATGAACAAAATACCAGATGAAGAAAAACGGGCCCATTTTGTTACGCTTGGAGGTCCTACAGTTTTCAGGGAACTTAAATTACTTTTTCCAAATACCAATTTAGCGGAAGTTGCATACCAGGAAATGATTGATAAATTGAAAGCACGATTGGATAAGACCGAATCGGACTTAGTGCAAAGATTAAAATTTAATTTGAGAGTTCAGCAACCGGACGAATCTCTTGAAGATTTCGTATTGTCGGTTAAACTTCAAGCTGAATTCTGTAATTTTGAGAATTTTAAAAAAATGGCTATTCGGGATCGCATTGTTGCTGGAATCCGTGACAAATCTCTTCAGCAAAGACTGTTAAATGAAGAGAAGTTAACACTGGAGACAGCTGAAAAACTCATTGCAACCTGGGAAATTGCCAAAAATAACGCAAAAAATATGGAGTGTAGCAGCAGTGCGGATCAAATAGCATCCCTGAAAGCTTCGGGGTTTCCTGGGGCAAGACTTAACAAATTGGCGGCCACTTTCGAGTTGGCAGGTGGCGCGAATGCTAATGCAGGAGTGGAAGGAACTCGAGGACCGGTTAAAAGCAGATTAGGCTATTCTCCTTATCGAAAAAACGAATGGAAACAAAAGCCATGGCAAAACAGACAATGGCGGAATCGTGGTCAGGATCAGGAAAGGAATCGTCAGGTGAATCGTCCCGATTACTCACAAATAACTTGCGATTTTTGTGGCGTCAAAGGCCACATAAAACGCAAGTGTTTTAAATTGAAGAATATGCACCGTGACGCAGTACACATGGTCCATAATACATCTGAAGATAACCCGGACGATTTTTTGAGCAATATGGTGAACAGGATGCACACGGATTCCGATAGTGATAATGATGCAGATGGTGAGAATGAAAATAACTTTTTTCAATGTATGCATGTGTCGTGTATAGGAAAAATCAGTGAGCCTTGTCTTTTGAGTGTAGAAATTGATAATGTTTTGTTTGACATGGAAGTGGATTGTGGTTCGTCGGTTACTGTTATGAGTAAGGGACAATATTTTGACAATTTTACGAAAATTTTAGCAAAAACTCAAAGAAATCTGGTAGTTGTAAATGGTTCAAATCTCGGGATAGAAGGAGAAGTTGAAGTCCTGGTAAAGTTTAAGGGAATTTCTAAACCTTTGAAACTTATAATACTCAATTGCGAGAATAATTTCACTCCCCTATTAGGTAGACCATGGCTAGACGCGTTTTTTCCAAATTGGAGACATTTTTTTGTAAATTCTATAAATATTGAACAGGACGCCAATAAGATATTGAAGAATGATATTAAAGTACAGTACAAAGATGTTTTCACAAAAAGTTTTTTATCACCGATTAATGGATTTGAGGCAGATTTGGTGTTAAAGTCAGAAGTGCCCATTTTTAAAAAGGCGTATGATGTGCCCTACCGATTGCGAGATAAAGTTTTGGAATATTTAACAAGATTAGAAAACGAAAAAGTGATTACGCCAGTAAAAACAAGTGAATGGGCTTCTCCTGTTATTGTTGTGATGAAAAAAAATAATGAAATACGTTTAGTAATAGATTGTAAAGTTTCAATCAATAAGGTTATTATTCCAAACACTTATCCATTGCCAACAGCTCAAGACGTTTTTGCTGGTCTGTCTGGCTGTAAAATTTTTTGTTCATTGGACTTGGAAGGCGCCTACACTCAATTGTCATTATCGGAAAGATCTAAACAATTCATGGTTATAAATACTATTAAAGGACTGTACAGATATAATCGGCTACCTCAAGGGGCAACATCTAGTGCTGCAATTTTTCAGCAGATTATGGAACAAGTTTTGAATGATATTGAGCATGTTTCGGTGTATTTAGATGACGTTTTGATTGCTGGGAAAGATTTGAATGACTGCAAAGAAAAACTATTAAAAGTGCTCGAAAGACTTCGGAAGGCTAACATCAAAGTTAATTGGGAAAAATGTAAATTTTTTGTTACGGAACTAGTTCATCTTGGGCATACAATTAGTGAAAAGGGATTGATGCCATGCCAAGACAAAATTTCTACCATTGAACAGGCAAAAGTGCCTCAAAATGAGACGGAGTTGAAATCCTTTTTAGGGTTAATTAACTATTACCACAAGTTTATTCCTAATCTGTCTTCAAAACTTTACCATTTGTATAATCTGTTGAAAAATAATGTTAAATTTAAATGGGACAGCAATTGCGACAAGGCTTTTAAGGATAGCAAAGCAGCACTTTCGGAATCATCATTTTTAGAGTTTTATGACCCAAATAAACCAATAGTGATTGTTTCTGATGCTTCAGGATATGGATTGGGAGGAGTAATGGCTCATTTGGTTGAAGGAGTAGAGAAACCAATATATTTCACTTCGTTTTCGTTGAATACAGCGCAAAAAAAAATACCCAATCCTTCATTTGGAAGCACTTGCCTTGGTTAGCACTGTAAAAAAATTTCATAAGTTTTTATATGGGAAAAAATTTTTCATTTACACAGACCATAAGCCACTAGTAGGAATATTCGGTAAAGAAGGAAGAAATGCAATTTACGCGACAAGATTACAAAGATTTGTTCTAGAACTGTCAATTTACGATTTTGAGATACAGTATAGGCCGTCTAAGTGCATGGGAAACGCAGACTTTTGTTCTCGGTTCCCTTTAGACAACGCTGTCCCTGCAGATTGTGACATTGAACAGATAAACAGTATTAATTTTGGTAGGAAACTCCCCATTGATTTTGTTACAATAGCTAATAAAACTAAGGAGGATGAGTTTCTGCAAAATGTTATTTCTTTTATGACAAATGGTTGGCCGACAAAAATCAAGAAACAGTACGTTGATGTGTATGCTAATCAACAGGATCTGGAATTAGTAGATGATTGTCTTTTATATCAAAGTAGAGTAGTTATCCCAGTACTGTTGAAGAAGAGTGTTTTGAAGCTTTTGCATGCCAACCATGCAGGGATAGTTAAAATGAAGCGCTTAGCAAGGCAATGCGTATATTGGTTTGGTATCAACTCAGACATTGAAGGCTATGTTGCAGACTGTGATACTTGTAATAGCATGATGATGGTTCCAAAAACAAAAACAGAATCCAAATGGACAGCAACGACAAGGCCTTTTAGCAGGATTCATATTGATTTTTTCTATTTCGAGCACCGGACATATCTATTAGTGGTTGACAGTTACTCCAAATGGGTAGAAGTGGAATTGATGAGCAATGGTACAAATTGTGATAAAGTTCTGAAGAAATTGGTTAGTTTATTTGCTAGGTACGGCTTACCAGATGTACTGGTATCAGACGGCGGTCCTCCATTTAATGCTTACGGTTTTGTTGACTTTTTAAAACGACAGGGAATTAATGTTCTTAAGAGCCCACCCTACAATCCTTCCAGTAATGGTCAGGCTGAAAGGTTAGTAAGAACTGTAAAAGACGTATTGAAAAAGTTTATAACTGACCCAGAATTCTCTCATTTGGATGTGGAGGACCAGATCAATTTATTCCTTATAAACTATCGCAACAATTGTCTTAATATTGACGGAAACTATCCATCTCAAAGAATTTTCTGTTACAAACCTAAAACTATGTTAGATCTTTTAAATCCCAAAGCTCATTACAAAAAGTTCTTGAAAGAAGCAGAAGTGCATGATGGTTCTAATACTTTAAAAAACAAGCTTCCAGTGCATGATGATGTTCTTCCAAAAGATGTTGGGAATTCCAATAACAACTCGACTGATCCTTTTGAAAATCTGACACCTGGTGATGACATGTGGTATAAGAACCATAATCCCCATCATGTAGCTAAATGGCTTAAAGCGAACTTCATTAAAAGGCTTTCACGTAATACATTCCAGGTGGAAATTGGAAGCGTGCCAACCATGGCGCACAGAGGTCAGCTTCGAATTCGTAAGGGTGGCGAATTCCAGGAAAAACCCAACATACAGCTAGTCCGGCGACGACCGGACAGAGGGCCGAGGCTGAAGAACGTAGATCAAGAGGGGTTTCGTGGCTTTACCGATGATGAGCTAAGACGAGGCAGGAAGAGGAGTTTCCCTGTTGAAGTACCAACCATTGAACCAATCGAATCACCGGAATTCATTCCACGGCGGTCAAAAAGGCTAAGAAGAGCCAATCAGAACAGTGAATACGTTTATCTTTAATTATACATAGCTTTTGATTTCGAGTCACAAGTTGTCATTACTATTGTTTTTTTTATTGTTTTTAAGTTTTTTTTTGTCAGTATAGTAATTTTAAATAATGTATTGAATTCGAAGAAATGAATTGGTTAAAGCTTTAGCATATAGACACTTTCAGTGTATGTTCTTTTGAAAGGGGAAGGACTGAGGAGTCTAGGATAAATGTGTAAACACACGTTCTGTGTATAATGTTAAGCGTGCATAAAGCACCGTCGTCCGTTAAACGGATACAAATACATTTAGACATGTAAAAAGAGCGCAGGCAACGGTCTGCCGAGAATTGAAATAAAACGGAAACTTCATTCCTATCTGAAACACGAACAGCTACAGTCCAGTTTATTTCTCCCGTTCACGAATCACCAATTTCACAAGTTTTGATCAGTCGCGTACATCCACCTCGCTTCGACCGTAAATCGAAACTCTTATTTTAAAACCTTTTACGGACTTTACAGTCTACAACTGTACACCTCATAATCTCAAACACTAACATATCGAAAACATAAACCCGCACTAGGAGCAAGACCCTATGAAATCCGTAGCAACTCAGAGCAATCCTTTTTCTACGACACCCGATAGAACCAGGTTAAAACAATAATTCTATGCTATATTTGTTAACTTAATGTTCCATTGTCTCATTCCATAAAATATCGATGTTTGAGTATCAACGAACTAATCGATGTTCGAATCCAAATATGTAACTCCATTAGTCTTATCCAATTCACTGAATTACATCCGTTAGACAGAAATCGATTAACAAATTAAATTGTTCAATTTATTCTTAAATAAAAAAAATCTATCTTCACATCCAGTAATCCAAGGATTAATGGATTAACCGATACACCGATTAGTAGCCCACAAAATACTTTAACATTCATTTTTTCAGTTGGCTGTTATCTAAATCCATTGGTGGAATTGATCATCTTATACTTGAACTATGTACTACTACTACTTGGTAAAGTTATTCATCTTAGTTGTACTCCATATTTGCTTCTCAAACCTATAAAACATAAATACCAGTCAGTTCTTCTTAAATCGACTAACAGAAATAATTAAATCAGTGGATCCTAGCCTAATCCAATTTAATCGTATCATAAATTTATTGGTTCTCAAGTCCACTAACTGGTCCCCAAAGCAGTATAATATTTTAATAGACTTTTACGCACTTGCTTTTTTTAGCTCACGTATTCCAAATCATTTCAATCCTGTCTATGTCTCAAAGACTACCAAATCAACACTACCTTACGGACTCTCAAATAGTTGAACTGAATCCCAAATCAGTAAACAACCTTCGATTCAATGGATAAGTTTCTCCCAACTCAGCAAACCAATGTTTATTCTTAAGTCAACAAACTAAAATTGATTTTCAAACCAATCAACTAATTCCCATATTAACAAACTCAAGTCGATTCCCAAATCGACACTTCAATTGATTTTCAAGCCGATGAATTGATTCCCATAAGGGCTTGTTCACAAATGTCATAACGCTCGAGGGGGTGGGTGGGTGTCCTTCGTGGTGTTACAGCCCGAACAAATTATTTTTCTTTCCATACAAACAGTGTTACGAAGGGGTGGGTGGGTGTCAAAATAGGTCAATTTTGGCGTTATGATATTTGTGAATGAACCCTAACAGAAAACTCAGGTCGATTCCCAAATCGACATATTTCGATCGATTCTCAAATTAACCAACTGATTCCAAAATCAGCAACTAAGGTGAATTCACAAATCTACATATTTTGATTGATTGTCAAACCAAACAACCGATCAGCAGCTAAGGCCGATTCCCAAATCGACAAGCTGCAATTTATTCTCAAATCAATCAACAGCTTCCTAAATCAGCTAACTCAGGTCGATTCCCAAATCGACATTCTATATTGAATGTGAAACAAATTAACTGATTTCCAAATAAGCAAACTCAGGTCGATTCCCAAATCGACATACTTTGATTGATTGTCATACCAATCAAATGATTCCCAAATCAGTAACTACGAACATATGCACTTCAATTGATTCTTAAACCAATAAACTGTTTTCCAAAACAGCAAGCTCAGATCGAATCCCAAATCGACATATTTTAATGGATGTTAAACCAATCAACCAGGCACCAAATTTTTCCCTCACTCACGCGAGTAACGATCTATCACACAGCGATATTATCCGGATAAAGCAGCCTGTGATATTTTCCTTTCACCCATAGACGATTGAAAAGGCTCTCACTCCGGTTCCTTGGCGTGATAAAAGTATGCTCCTTCCAACTAGCACTCACTTACAAATCGTTTGTTCTAGCAGGAGAAAATGGTTGCTAAGTCTGCACCAGCCCATGTTTCCACCCGGTTGACGTCTGAGCGGTTCCGTGTTATCTAGATGGCCATGAAAACAACAACAAATTATGTAAACACGGCAGTACTAAACGTCAAAACGTGCATCGGTGGAGACGGTATGTGACTCGGAGACGGAGTGAAAAATTTGATGCTTTGTTGTTTATCCGTGAGTTGTACATGAAGAGAAAGAGAATTATCGCGAGCGCTGGAGTGAGAGACTTTTATTTTTCACCCCATGCAGTGAAAAATCATGATCGCGGAGGTGGATAAATCGGAGGAATCCGATCACGTGAGTGAGAAATTTGATGCCTGCAATCAACTGATTCCCAAATCAGCAAACTCAGCTCAATTCCCGAATCGACATATTTTGATTGATTGTCAAACCAATCTACAATCAACTGATTCCCAAATCAGCAAACTCAAGTCGATTCCCAAATCGACATATTTTTAATGGTTGTTAAACCAATCTACTGATTCCCAAATCAGCAAACTCAGGTCGATTCCCAAATCGACATATTTTGAGTGATTGTCAAACCAATCTACTGATTCCCAAATCAACAAACTCAAGTCGATTCCCAAATCGACATATTTTTAATGGTTGTTTAACCCATCTACTGATTCCCAAATCAGCAAACTCAGGTCAATTCCCAAATCGACATACTTTGATTGATTGTCAAACCAATCTACTGATTTCCAAATCAGCAAACCCAGGTCGATTCCCAAATAGACATATTTTAATGGTTGTGAAACCAATCAACTGATTCCCAAATCAGCAAACTCAAGTCGATTCCCAAATCGACATACTTTGATTGATTGTCAAACCAATCTACTGATTCCCAAATCAGCAAACTCAGGTCGATTCCCAAATCGACATATTTCGATTTATTCCCAAACCAATCAACTGATTCCCAAATCAGCAAACTCAGCTCGATTCCCGAATCGACATATTTTGATTGATTGTCAAACCAATCTACAATCAACTGATTCCCAAATCAGCAAACTCTGGTCGATTCCCAAATCGACATACTTCGATTGATTCTCAAACGAATCAACCGATTCCCAAATCAGCAACCACAGGTCGATTCCCAAATCGACAAAGTTCGATTGATTCTCAAACCAATCAACTGATTCCCAAATCAGTGAACACTAATTAATTCAAAAATCTCTAATGATGATGATACTGAACCAAGTACTGAACGAAACTTTATTTGGTTGCACGTACATATCTTTTGAAGCTGTGATGCGACAGTTAGCTTCGCAGGCGTCTGCCACGATGTCCATCAGGAAATCTGTCAGCGTCCGCAACGTTGTTTCCCCTCGACCTCGCCGGTAATGGACCCACTCACGCTTTTCCCGATCTGGCAGCTTGGCGACCAGCGACTTTATCAGCAGCGGATTGACGAGGTGTTGCCGTAGATCCGCTGCCTCCAGATGGCCGCAGAGTTGCTCCACCGTGTTTCCGAATGGAACAAAACTCCTCAGATTGTCCGGCCTCGGGGGTTCCAGCCGATTCACCTTGTCCAGCAGGCATTGAAGCAATTGTTCCGGGCGGCCGAAGTGCCGGCGCAGCTTCTCGATGACCTGCGGGATGGTTTCGGGAAGTAGTAACTGCCCAGATACCAGTTCGAGGGCATCGCCTTCCAGCGCTTCCTGCAGTCGCATCAGGTTTTCGTGGTTCATGTAGCCGCAGACATCATTGGACGTTTTGTAGGCCGCGTAGAACAATGGCCACTGTGCTGGTTTGCCGGAGAATTTTGGGAGTTTGTAGGTTAATCCCATCCTCGTCGCCATTTGTAGTATCCGCCGGTGACCACATTTCCGATGGTTTCTGCCTTCTGGTCCAGGTAACCGCCAGAATCCGGATTCTCTGCTTCCTCGTCGCAGCCACCACTAACCACGTCTCCTCGCGCACTCCCCAATCCAAAGTCATCTCGCGTCAGGTGTGTTAGTGCGTCACTGATCCAGACCCTACAATTTTAGTGATCCATTTGTTCGAGTTTGACGTGCCTGCTCCCTCCCTGCATGAGACTGATGCGATCAGCTGTTTTTTTTTGTTTACCATGCATTTTTGACATCCGATGATCGGGGTGACAGTTGAACACAATGGAATTTGTTAAGCACCAACGACACTTGACGAAGCTTTGTTTAGTTGTACTCACACTGTAGTGTTTACACACTTTTGGTTGTCACCTCCATCGCGAAAAGTCGCCATGGATTGCCTTATTTATGTTAATGTTTTTTACTGTGCTCATAAACGATTCACATCTTTTCAGCATTGAACGCACTCTCCCTCAGTGACAGCTTTCGTTCTGTCACTGTCAGATCCCATCAGAAGAAAAAACAAACTCACTCACACATCGATAAACTTTTGCGCGTTCGGTTCGTTTGTTCGTTCGTGCGTGTGTCTGCTGCTCTGCTCCTGCTACAAGTCCCCCGGTTCGCGACACGGATTGTTCGGAATCTTTTCCTGCTGCAGGATTGTTTGCCCGCTCGCTGAGTTTGTTCTCAATCACGTTTGCGCTTGGCTTTTGGTCGGACGTCGTCGTCGTCGGTCGATCCTTTCTGGTGGTGGTCCTAGAGGTCCTTAGCAAAAAGGGAATCATCATTCCGTGGTGTGGCGTTTAGAGGTGCGTGTGGAGAGTTGTCTCGCCTGTGAAGAGGATATCATCAGTCAGTCGGAGGAAAAGCTCTCGCCGTCGGTCGGTCGGTCGCTCATTTGCGTTCCCAAAGTGCTTCGGTGCGGTACGGATTTTCCGTGGTTTGTCGTGACGGTCGCTCGCGTGCGACGGTAGTGTTCCAGTCGAAGAAGCAGGATCCGCCAAGGAAGAATCTGTGTAAAATTTTCCTGGTGGCGAAAGAAGCTGAAGAATCCGCGACGGTCACCGGAAGCTGCTGGAATTAGAAGCAACAAGGTTGGTTTCCGTGGTTGCTGTGGTGCTGCTCCGGAATGTCTTCTTCTGCGGGGCTGTTTTTCGGGGGAGGTGTGTTCTGACTGGAAGCAGGATCTATAAGGCGAGGGGGGAAATTGTGAAAAAACAGGGAGGAATTACGTGACAGCTGGTGGCTTTCAATGGGGCGAAAGAAGCAACAGTGCGCGAAGGAAGCCGAAGTGATTTTTGGGGGCTCGAGTGTTGTTAGGACGGGACCAGCCCCGGGGAGGTGCAACATGGTTCCGCCCATTTTTCTTCCAATCAAGTGGAATTGACGCTGACCCTTCCGACCGACAAGAAGAAGCTCATTACAAACAAATTGTTTTCTACAATGCAAATCCAAATGTGCTGGTGTGTGAGAAGCTAAAAACGAGAAAAAAAAAATCTCAAGTGGAAGTGATTTTCTGAGTCATCCTCCTCCTGCTTCGGTTGCCGAACGTAGAAGAAATGTCCGGTCTCCGGGGTCCTCCTCAAGTAGTGCCGTGTAATTTGATACTTTTGGTCGGATCCTTAAGAAGTCCGGTAGCGAGGCGAATGAAACAGTGAAGCAAAACGAAAAATTCTGTCTCTGCTTTTGTTATTAACTGGAAGAAGAAGTGAGAGGAATCGATAAAAAATGACAGGATTCATCCGTTTGATCCGTAGCTGGACATGACAGCTTGCAAAAATAAATTCTGTCTATTAAAAAGTACGGTTGATGTGATCAAAGGGAATGATATCAATCAAGAGTGCTCAGTCATATCGATAGTGTAGTGTGCCCTGTTTACTCATCTGTGCCTCCAGTCCAGTATTGAATGAGATTGAATGATAAGCTGATAGCAGCAGCACAGAGCAGTGATAATAGTGGCCCCATAGTTCAAAGCGTTCAAGTGCAGTTGCAAGGGAGAATAGCAGCCAGAGCCGGACAGATAGTGCGTTCCTAGTACCACCACCATCAGCACCAGCAGACGACAAGCCTCCCCCGAAAATAGTCCCGCCGCTGCTAAACTAGTAGAGTTGTTCTATATCATGCGCCTACTCGCTAGGGTTTCAATACATGAGCATGCGAAATTCCTATACACATTATTTACTAGCGGCGCAAGTAGACAGTAGCGTTTGATTTGTGATGCTTCAAGCTGCACTGAAACAAAACTGTTTGATTTGATTGGATCTTTGAAGCATTATTGAATATCAAAATATCCACCTAGCAGTGCTAAATCATGCTATGTGGTGAAATAGGCAAAAAAAAGTCGTAATGGATTTTTTTAAATATTTATTTGTGTTTGTGAATTTTAACTTAGGCTTATTCTTTACACAGCCGTATCGGAGTATTTTCCAATATTTACTACAAGGTGTCAACATCTCGATTACTATCAAACTTTCATTTACATCGGATTTTACTAGACTGTTGGTATTAATAAGAAGTTTTCGAATTAAAGGTTAAAGGTCGTTACTGACGTAACGGTTTTTACTGGAGGCTTGTAGTTCCGTGAAGACGTTCAAAATTCTTCCGGATGATTATTCGAAAAGCAAGTCAAATCAGCAATTGCCCGTGTATCTGCCGGCTTAGAATAGCACTACGGACCCCCTGTTCCGGGGGTAAAAGTCCACCAAACAGGTAACCCCAATCCAAGGTGTCAGGCGACCTGTGCTGATGGATGAATGGTTGAAGGGGTTTCAAAGATGCTCGATCGTTAACGGAGCCCGTAACGTAAGTAGATCACCTTTTCGTGTTGCGTTACGGAGTAAAATCTACCGAATCCTAGTATCGTCCTATTTTTCCAATTTCGGAATATGCGTTCAGGCAATTCAAGGAATCATAGTATTTAGTCCTTGTCACTGGGTCACTGGTATCGTGGAGAAATATATTTGTAATTTATTTCTTAACGGTAGCCTGTTAGTTATTGCAACTTTTGCCCAGGTCATGGAAAGGTGAATTGGACAATAATCATTCGTAAAGGAAATTAATTCGAACCTAACTATGATTTATCAAGTTGACCTAGCTAAAATTAACATGATTGGAAACTCAGTCATTCGACAGCTCTTGTTTCGTCAACACGTGTTTTGATAAACACTAGAATCATCTGCTGTTATTTTCTAATTTCTCACGGACTTGGTCCGTTTCGTGATTATCGAAGTTTATTTTTCCGCCAACGGAACACGCTCACGCCGCGAAATGGCTTCAACAGTCGACCGAACGTTCGTCATCAGCTTCCGATCAGTACCAAGCAAGCTCAAGTACAGCATCCGCTCGATAACTGACTGCTGTTTAACTGGACTGCTTTTTAAGTGGGCGCTCGATAACTGGACCAAAGTCCAGTTAAAAAGCAGTTGTCTGTCAAAAATAAACGAATTTTAACCTTACATTTTGCAAATCAGTAAACAAAACAAAATATAACAATAGCCTCCGGCTCCGGGAGCTCAGTCCAGTTATCGAGCGGCGCTCGCTAACTGAACTGTCGTCAAAGCCCAGTTATCGAGCGGAAGCTGTACATCGACATCTCGAATTTCATCGTCCAAAAATTGAACTTCGAACTGCACCAAATCAAGCATCTCCAAGTTGCCAACAGCCGTGTTTACGTAGGAACCGAATCACCAGAAATTGCGCAAAGTATGGTCCAAGAACACAACATGAAGCAGCAAGTGGAATTCGACGGTAAGCTGTACACAATTCCTATCTCTATGGAAGATGGCACGATTGAGGTTAAGATACACGTCCTCCGTCCCCAAATAAACAATCAACAACTCGTGAATCGGATGAAGGAATACGGAGTCGTCACAGCGATTCGTGAAGAAACCTGGAAAGATTTCTTCCCCGGGGTCCCAAACGGTGTCTGGATACTCCGGATGGAGCTTTTAAAACCTATCCCATCGTACATAACGGTAGAAGCTGGGATGACGCTGGTAACTTACAGGGGCCAGTCTGCTACATGTAAACACTGCCACCGTAACGTGCACTTTTCCCAAACCTGCTCGGAATACGCAAAATCGCTGAAACCACCATCGGTAAACGACCAAGGAGAATACATTTTACTAAGGTGGCGCAGATAAACATTGCAAACCACTGGTTGTCTCTTCCACTCTTCTGGTGTTCTTATGCAACTAAAATAGTGACGTCACTATTTCAGTTCCATAAGAACACCAGAAGAATGGAAGAGACAATCAGTGGTTTGCAATGTTTATCTGCGCCACCTTAGTAAAATGTATTCTCCTTGGTAAACGACCGCCTGATTATGGCTGACGTTGTGAAAAACGTAAACACTAATCACAGACAACCGGACGACGACTTTATCGAGGTGAGACGATCCAAACGCAAGCTAACTGAAGCGGAAAAAGTGAAACAAACGCATACACGGTCCAGATCGAACGTTTCGCTTGCGGCAAGTATTTCATCAATTGATGAAACGACTCTCTTGACGCAGTCTGACTACCAGCTACCAGTTGATTATCTCGCAGATCCAGTCGTGTCCTTACCGGCTTTGGGGCTGTCCATAAACCACGTGGTCATGAGGGGGGGGGTTCGGCCAATGACCATTTTGTATGGAAGAAAAAAAAAATTGTATGGACTAATGACCACGCGGGAAGGAGGGGGGGGGGGGGTTGAGAAGTCCCAAAAAAATGGCCACGTGGTTTATGGACAGCCCCTATGGAAACGACAGACGATCTCCCTCCACCACCCGTGATGCACCAAAGCCAGCAGCGAACCACACAAACAAGCGGCGGAAAATCGGTATCGCCACAGCGCATTGCCAGCCAAAACATCGGTAGAATGACCCGATCACAAACGCGCTCCAATTCCAGCTCTGGGGATCTTTCGCGATCTCCGTCAAGGCTCCGACACAATCTGTAACCTCATGACGTTAACTCTAAAAATCCCCACCGAACACAGACAACTAGACAACCAAACTTCAATTTGAAAACGCAAATGGATAAAACAACTTTTTCGTCAGCATCGCCTCCGACTCTGAAAGTCGGTACTGTTTCCAGCATACTCAACAGCACACAAACTACGCAAAGCCTCTCCACGGTGCCGGCCGTTGTCGAGTTTCCTCGACAGCGGCTGGCACTGTGGGGCAATGCGTCCCACAGGTCAGTCCTAATCAACCACCAATTCTCACGGATGCTACTGCGAAATATTTTCCAGTTTCAGCATCTACAGCAGTTACCTCAAATATCCCAGTCGGGGGTTCAACGCCGGGCTTTATGTCGAGTGAAGATCTCTCGGTGGCCGCATCTGCGTTCTCCTTCAGCTTCCCGAGGCCAACTCTTCCAAGACGGGTGAATTTTATTCTGCAGTGGAATCTCAACGGTTACAGAGCTCGCCTTTGTGATTTGGAGTTATTGGTCAACAACAGCCGGCCCTGGGTGCTTGCACTCCAGGAAACAAACAACATCTCAGCCGTCGAATTGAATCGCACTCTAGGCGGTCAATACACATGGACAGTAGTATGGGACAAACATCAAATTCTCGCTCCAGTCGACTTTTTTATTCCATTTAGGTTCCATATGAACTATGCAAAATTTCAGCGCAATCGGTGAAACTATAATTTAGCACAAACGGTTCTAAGTTTTCATAGGATTTACTATGGGAAAAGTAGCTGCTGCCTTGGCTACTGCTGTTTCGGGGGGTGGTGATGCCACCCGCCACCCCATGCAGCAACGACAGCAGCAGTGCTGCTGATAAAACAAAACAAAAAGCCGTTCGTTGGATCACTAATCGGTAATAAATCAATAACTTTTTCCACAAGCATCCAATCGTTTTGCGGTCTTCGAAGGAAAGTTTCATAAATTATTTTTCTACAAGAAACTTTGATCGATTTGAATTAAGGAGACAAAGAGCGACCTCTGGGATTTTTTGTTTAAAAATGTAACTTTTCCCATAATAAATCCTATGGAAACTTAGAATCGCTTGCGCAAAATTATAGTTTCACCGATTGCGCTGAAATTTTGTACAGTTCATATGAGACCTAAATGGGATCTAAAAAGTCGACTGGAGCGAGGATTCATTATTTCCATACAAGCGTGTCTCATACTAATGGACAGTCAAGCGATTATCGTATCACCGTCACTCTGCTGCAATCGGTATTCGTCAAGGAATCCCTCATCGAGTCCTCGACATTCCTACCGACTGGCCCATCGTTGCTGTGCAACTGATTGGTTCTACTACTGTATCGGTAGCTTGCGCCTACCTGCCAGGCGGAAAAACGACAACCTTCACAATCAAATTCAAAGCTACATCCGAGCACTCCCAGAACCACGGCTATTTCTTGGAGACCTTAATGGTCCTCATCCAATTTGGGGTTCCCCCCGATCGGATGCACGTGGAACCAACCTGGTTGATGTCTTCAAAGCAGAAGATATGTTTGTCCTCAATGATGGAGCCCCAACCTTCTACAACGGGCATTTCTCCAGTCAAATTGACGTACCAGCGGCTTCCGGTTGCTTTGCTCGGAACCTGCAATGGAGCGCTAGCTCTGACCTACGAAAAAGCAGACTGGGTGGAATATGACACGCGAATCCGAGCACCATTGCGAAATCGTTCTCCAGAAAGCATCTCCGAACTCACTTCGACTATCTACGAAGCCGCCAAGCACTCCATCCCACGAACAAGCTCCAATCTAGAGATGGGCGAATCGTTCGCGAACGGTTCAAAAGAACTAGTTCTTTGGAAAGAATGACTGAACTGTCGTTCGTTTGAAAAGAACGGTAGTTCTCCGTTCTCTTAAAATCGGAAAAATTGAATGTCCCTCAGAACCGTTTATTCTTCTTTTCCAAAGAACGAAGATTGGTTTCTGAAAGACAGTTCTCCGATGACATGCAGCCGGTCAAAGAACGACATTTGAGAAATGACTGGTGAATGCACAAGATCACAAATCTTATATGTTGGCGGAGTTGGGTTTACAAAACATAAAATGGTTCCTGTGATTACGTAATTATAATTATTTTAAGACGTTAAATAACGACTTGGCTAGTAGATCTTTAGATTAACATTAGATTAAGCAAACAACGAAAAAATCTGCTGAACGGTAGAACGGTTCACGAGAACTAGTTCTTTCTAAAGAACTGTTCAAATGAGAACGACTCTTTTAAAAGAATTGTTTTACCCATCTCTCCAATCCTGGACGTAAAGCTACACGTTGGTAGTCTGATAAAACCAAAGCAGCTGTCAAGGCAAGACGGAAAACACTTCGCAGACTTCGACGCCTCCCATTGAATCACCCCGAAAGGGATTCGGCGATGCAATTGTACAGGAAGCTGAACAACGATTGCAAGCAAATTATCTTCGAAGCCAAAAACGCAAATTGGAAAGAATTCCTCGAAAGCATGAATGTATCACAAACCTCAGCAGAGCTCTGGAATCGCATTAATGCCTTAGACGGGAAACGGAAATTTACGCCACTCACACTACATGTGCAGGATTCTGTTGTGATCGATCCAAACGATGTTGCCAACGAGCTTGGCAAATATTTCTCAAGTCTTTCCGCCATCGATGGATATGAAAGTAGTTTCAAGAACGCTGTCAACCCATCCACAATATCCATTGGAAGCTTCATCGATCCTTCGCACACTGCAGACCCAGCGTTGGACCAGCCATTCTCATCCAGAGAGATGGCCTTTGCCCTTGCACACAGTAGTGGCAAATCAGCAGGTCCTGATGAGATAGGATATCCTCTATTGAAAAACTTACCGAGCGTAGGTAAGCTTGCCCTTCTAAACCTGTATAACAACATCTGGCTCAACGACGCGTTTCCGGACATCTGGAGAGAAAGCCTAGTAGTTCCAATTCCCAAGGCAAATACCCCCACTCGTGACCCATCCCGGGTAGAGGAAAAGAGCTCAATAATGGCATATTTTGATTTTGGGATCAAAATGTGATATTGGTTTGATTGACATAAGAGATAAAAGATCTAAAAATAATATCTGAAATTTACTCCTGGAATATCATCATCAGATCATACTTGGATCTTCTAAGATCTAACCAATAGCAGCGAGCTATTCGCTTGATCTTAAAATATCAAATCCATATCTCGTCCGCATAGATCAAACAATTGGAAAATCCGATTCCAGGTGGCTCACGCCATCATCGATAGTCGGCTCGTATACGGACTCGAAATTACCAGCATTGCCATCAACAGGTTGATTCAAGTCTTCAGTCCCGTCTACAGTTCATATGTTCGACTGATCTCCGGACTACTACCCTCAACTCTGGCAGATTCTTCCTGCGTAGAGGCTGGTCTGCTACCGTTCCAGATATTTATCCTCGCAGCTCTTTGCATCAAGAGTGCGACCTTCTCCAACAAGAACACGAGCGATGGCAGGGTCTTTCTTCTCATCGAGGGGAACAGAGCTCTAAACACAGTAGCCAACACGGATCTCCCTCCAGTTGCAAAGCTCCACTGGCTTGGAGACAGGAGTTGGCATTCCGTACCGCCGAAAATTGACAATCGGATAAAAAACAGTTTCTCCGCCGGCTGTAACTCTGCTGCTCTACGAAGGTCGGTCGCTGAACTTTTGCGTGTCTCCTACCCAAACTTTGCTCACCGGTTTTCTGATGGATCGCTCTCCCATCTTGGAGTTTGGATAGGTGTATCAGGCGACATCCCGCCGGTCAGCATGAGTCTTCCTCCACAGTGCTCAGTTTTCTCTGCTGAAGCAGCAGCAGCCTTCATCGCTGCTACCACGCCATCTGACCGCCCGATACTGGTTCTGACCGATTCTGCGAGCGTCATATCGGCGCTTTAATCTGATACACCGACACACCCCTGGATCCAGGGTATACTTATGAACGCTCCAGCTGATACCGTGTTCACGTGGATCCCTGGACACTGCGGTGTTCCGGGAAATGAAAAGGCCAATCATCTCGCTGGCTCCGGTCACGCCCGTGAACGACACACTGACAGCATCCCGCTCATAGATCTTAAACGATGGATCAAATCCAGCTTCCGTCAGCACTGGGGTAACCTATGGAGCCAATCAAGAACTGCTTTCCTGCGGAAAATAAAAGACACGGTTGAACCATGGACTGATTTGCCAGTGCTCAAAGACCAGAGAGTAATCTCTCGATTGCGAACCGGGCACACACTTCTATCACACAACATGGGAGGTGGTCCGTTCCGCAAGGAGTGTGAAGTGTGCCACATCCCAGCCACAGTAGAACATGTTCTTTGCGTGTGTCCCATCTACGAAGGCAAAACGTCGACTCCACAACATCGCTGGGAATATTGGAGTAGTCCTACGGGACGATTCGGATACCATCAAAACACTATTTAAGTTTCTCCACGCTTGTAACCTGTATGAATTCATTTGACAGCTCTCTCAGTCGTTCATTAATTTAGTGTGTTGAACTAACATTAAAAGTTAAAAAACACAATAATAAAGAATAAAAAAATATATATATATTGGAAACTTTTCTTAAACCCTGTAAGCGTTGGTTTCTGCTTTAGGGCCAACGGCAGATGATTCCATACTGATGCTCCACTGATGAGGACACTCTTCCCGCTAGAAGTTGTATGATGTGGCAGGACGAAGGAGAGTGTTCGGTTGTTCGTCCCTGGTTGAAGGTGCTGAAGCAGATACGATGGTAGTTCACGGAGGTAACCGCGTCGCAGAAAGCAGCAGACACGAAGTCTGTAGTTGTCTATGAGTTCCCTTCCCAGTACATATAGTATGGCGTATCTCTTCTGTGGTATCACGTCGGCGAAGTCCGTACACAAAGCGTACGGCCGATTTGAAGTTTCGATGTAGCTGCTGCTTTAGTGCTTCACTCAATCCCGAGTAATGAATATACAACATCGCAGTATGTATACAGTGGTACGATGACAGCTTGGACGAGTTTTTTTCCGGGTGGTGAACGACAACACACTCTGAAATCGACGGAAAGTTCGCAGAGTGCAGTAGACCTTTTTTACCACATCGTTGACTTGGTCTGTCCAGCATAGTCTTTTGTCCATAGCAAGACCCAGATTGGTAACCTTATCGGAAAGCTGAATGGGTTCTCCACAGAAGACAATATCGTTCTGAGGGATGACATTGCCTTCCCTACTAAACACAATTGCCTGGGTTTTCTTAGGATTCGGTGTGAGTATATTGAGATGGGTCCAAACTTCAATAGATGTCAGGTCTTGGTTGATGATGACTACAAGTCTATCAACCTGATTGATAGGGCCAGAAACGTAAATTTGGAGATCATGGGCTTAAAGCTGGTATTTGCATTTCAGGACACTCGGTAGACTGTTGATAAACAAGCTGAACAGCATGGCACTCAAACACGATCCTTGGGGTGTTCCATCGAATAGCGGCAGATCCTCTGACGTGCCGTCGCCGTGCTTTACAGCTTGTCTTCGTTGGCTCAAAAACGACGAGATCAGGTCACAGGCCGCCGGAGAAAATCCAAATTCTCGGCGCAGAATTCGATGCTTTACGCAGTTAAAAGCTAACGAGAAATCGATTAAAACCATTACGGTGCACTGTGCAGTTTTGATTGTCGAGATGTTGGTAGATGTTGTGAGTGACCTCCGCAAGTGCTGTGGTGGTGCTATATCCCCGCCTGTACCCAGATTAATGTGTGGCCAGTAGATGAGGATTGGAGACGTCTAGATGGTAGGATATCTGCGTAAGCAATATCTTTTCGAGGATTTTTGAGATCGATGGCAGGACGCTGATTGGGCGGAAATCTTTAGGGGATGTTGGATTACCTGATTTTGGAATTGGTGTTACGACAGCTTTTTTACAGCAAGATGGAAAGGACTTTTCTGCGATCGATGATGCGTTGAATATGTGGGTTAGAAGCGGCAGTATGAAGGGACTAAGCATTTTCACGAAGGAGATTGGTAGATGATCGCTTCCAGTAACATTTGAACTTATCTCGAACATTCTTCTTGCTACTTCATCTACGCAGGTGGGTTGGAAGCTGAATTCTTCATTAATGTGGGGAGGTGCTGCCTCCTGAGTTACTGGAACCGTTGTATTGCGACAATTCGGGAGTGCAAGGTGCCCCTCCGTGAAGAACTGGTTGAGCTGATGGGCGTTGATATTGTTGGATGGTGCAGTTTTCTTCTCGTTGTTGTGTACTCCTTCCCTACGTAAATTACTCCAGAGCTGTTTGGCAGGAAGGTCAGCAGAGAAGTTTCTAGCGGCGTATTGCTTCTTGGCATTGGTGACCAGAGTCTTTGCGCGATCACGGGCACGTTCGTACTCTCTCCACTGATTGCTATTTCTGGTTCGGTTGGGATTACGAGCGTATAGCGCGTACGCGAGGTCTCTAACGGCGATAGCTTGTTCGATGTCACGAGTTATCCAAGGTGTGCGTTTATCGCGAACTTGAATAAGTCTTTCCGGGGCATGTGTTTCCAGAAGGGACTGCAATTTTGCTGTTTTTAATTCAACTTTTTGATTGACATCGTTTGTTTCGTAGACGTCTTGAAGGTCGATTGCTTGGAAGTCAGCTTGCAATCGGACGATGTCGATTTCGCGCATATTCCGAACTTTCATCGTTTGGGGTGCGGCTGGGGGGACATGGATGTCTGCAATCAGGTATACAACCTCATGGTCGGAGATGGAGCTTCCGTACTGTGTCTTAGACGTACGGATCGAAGACGGGGAATCAGTAACCAGAAGGTCGATGGTTGTAGCACTTTGTTCGGTTATCCGTGTTGCGGCTGTTGGTAGAATGGTGAGATTGAAGAAAGAATGGACTCGAGCAAGGGCCTCCGCATTGCCTCCGCTGAGTTGATTTGCTGCAACGTTAATGTTGTAATCGCCAACCAAATAGATTCTGTCGAAGTCGAAATCTTGAAGGTCAAGCAGAAGTTTCTCATAATCTGATATTTTGTTTCTCATTTCGAATAATTTTATCAATTGATGATTAAGTTCAAGATAGTCAAGCCTTAAAACTAGGGTATATGGATCATTCCTTGGCCTAATTTGCAAACCGCCTTGACAATTGTGACCATAACTCATGAATTAATAGCACTAGAAATAATATGTTGACCCTATTACGCACTCTAGGCAATGCATGTTTCACCAATTGGAAGTAAACGAACGTAAATATTCAAGAATTTACTTAACTAAGTTGAAAAGATTGGATGTGATGGTATGCAACGTTGGTCTATGGTACATAAATTGGCCTATTAGTGGATACAACGTTGGCCTATTGCTTTCCATGCACTAGAACCACTTATTATCTCATTTTTTCAATATTTCTGCTGAGGTATTATCTCTGTTTGTTCACCAATCATACTTTCAAATTACATTTTCCGAGCCAAATTTTCAAAAAACTATAAATAAATCACTTAAACTAAAGTTCTTTCTTTTTAAGTCACGAAAACAATGCAACCCGATTATTGTATTATATTTTTACAGTCACCGCACACAAAATCTATCTTTCTGTTTGTTCTTTCTGGTTCTTACGCAAGCAATGTTGTTGGCGTCACTTTATCGGTGTTTTTGACGTCACTTTACTGATGGGCCAAGATTTGGGTACATAGTGAAAAAAATGTCCTCAATATTCGGCGCACATATAATTTGTAAAATAGTTTTTATTCGTTAAAAAACAAACATACAAATTTAAAATAGCATCTTTGACCGTCGCACCAAATGTTCAGTTATTGAAAAGGCAATTCGAAATATTCCAGAATCATGCCATTTATGATCATGTGTATAGACTACCCACTAAGCCGAAGAATCATGGAGTCTACAAAAGCTAAACAAAGTGACATTTTCATACAATTTTAATACTCCAAAGTGCTAAAATTGAAACGAAATGTTACAGGTGTTTGGCGCAAAGCTTTTCCGATATCCAGTTCGGCGTGTTTGTTTGAGTTTTTGGTTAAATAAGATAGGCCGAACGAGGGGACTATGCCAACGAAGCATCCCGATACCCTATATTCTAAATATTTTTTCAAGACTATAGAACTAGAACTAGATTCTCAGTTCAGTTCACTTGGCGAAGTAGAGCAAGCATCGTTGGGTTGAATGAACATTTTTAGACTGGCAACCAAACTGTAGCATTTCAATATGACATTTTCTTCCTTTTCGTCTAGGTTCATTTATGAAGTTTATACAGGCAGTCGACTTGTTTACTGTATAGGAGATTTGACCTTCTTCAATTTATAGGCTGCACAGATAAAAATAATGAGATTTACACGTCATGTAAACTTCATTTTAGTCATGTAAACTTAGTGTTATGATGGTTTACATGATATATCATGTAAATTTGTGTTATATGTCATGTAAACTCTCAGAGTCGTGCTGAAATCCATGACATATAATGGAAGTTTACATGATATTTCATGAACTTTACATGATATGTCATGTAAACTTTTATGATATCCCACGCTCCAATCATGTGCATCATATGTCACAGAATTTTACACTTTTTTCGATCTGTTTGTTCTTTCTAACGATGTAACGTTACAGAATTAGTTGGCGACCAATCTATTAATTCCATCTAGTGTTTGTCCTTCATAGGCTGTTCTTTTGATTTACACTGTTATAGAACTGTTTGGTTACCATGTTGTTTATTGGAAATTGCTGCTTTTGTATGAAGAAGTTTTGCCCTTCTTCAATTGCATCAAGTTGCATCGTTGCAAACTTGATTAGCGAAACTATTAACTTTGTCTGATATGTTTCTTTTTTTAATGTGTTGTTCTTTCAACAAAGCCTGTTACAGAAATGTTTAAATAACAAACTGTAAATTTCACTCTTAGATATTTGCCCTTCTTCTAGCAAGGGGTGATACACAAATTATGTCACGCAAAAATCGACCTTTTTCAACCCCCTCTCCCCCCTATGCCACACTTTTTGTATGGGACCTCAATATTTTTTGTAAGAGTCGTCACGCTCAGCAAAGCCCCCCCTCCCCCCTAAAAGCGTGACATTATTTGTGTACGGCCCCCAACAGGCTGTTTTCAGTCTTTGATCTAGCCTGATGACTAGTTTAGCTTAATAATAATCGGGTTCCTCTATTTTATCCAGATTATTGCATAATCTGAATCAACCATTACCAATTATAGTCACCCAGGAAATAAAAAAAAAGCCTCATGTAATGATCCTCGGTTGGACTAAGAATTAAACCTCCTGTCTGGATTTGCATGCAGAAGTAGTAACTATGTACATGACTTAATATAGACCATATGGTATAAAGCCCCTACCATGCAAAGTTCGCTAGTTTGCATGAGGTGTCATTCAAGCCAATGGAGGTAGACGGCCTAAGTAACACACTCATCACAGAAGAGTCATGGCAGCGCAGAGTTATGTTGCGCAGAAGTTATTGTAATTTACTTATAACATATAAAAACTTACTTGCTAGAAGTAAGTCACAATTACTTCTGTACAACAAAACCCTGTGCCACCATCACTCTTCTGTGACAAGTGTGTTACTTGAGGGTAAATACATTTCCGGTAAATAGTACATTTCGGCAAACGGTTTTCCGGTAAATAGTACATTCCGATAAATGGTACATTCCGGTAAATGGTACATTCCGGTAAATGGTACATTCCGGTAAATGGTTTTCCGGTAAATGGCATTCCGGGTATTGGTTTTCCGGGTAATGGTTTTCCACGTAATGGTATAGAATCGAACCATCCCCAACGGATGATTTCAAACAAGTCATCGCATACTGTACTTCAAAAGGCCTTCCGCTAATTGTTGGCAGTAATGCTAATGCTCACCATATAATCTGGGGCAGCTCAGACATCAATTTGAGAGGCTCCAGTTTGATGGAATACTTAAGTAGTACAGATCTTGGATTACTTAACATAGGCAACCGCCCAACCTTCATGGTATCTGCTAGAGAGGAAATGTTAGACATAACGCTTTGCTCTTGTACAATTAGTCACGAGCTGACCAATTGGCTTGTGTCAGATGAAGAACTTTTATCTGACCATCGCTACATCTTTTTTGAACATTTAAATGTTACTTCGCAAACATTGCGTTTCAGGAATCCCTGGTCGACAAACTGGGATCTTTTTACTGATTTGGTTGCGGCCAAATTTCATGGATACTCACCATCCATTGACACTCCAAGTGATTTAGATGATGCCGTTGATACTACAACGGCCTTCATCATGGAAGCTTTTGAAGAAGCATGCCCTCTACGGTCTGTGAAGATCACAAGAGGAACCCCTTGGTGGAACTCTGATCTGGCGAAACTCAGGAAACAATGTAGAAAGAGTTGGAACAGACGATGTTCGGCTGGTTCGGAGGATTTCAGGTCGGCTCGCAAGGTCTACAGGAAAGCTCTTCGATCTGCTGAACGATCCGACTGGAAAAACCTTTGTACAAATGTTTCCAGTTTGAGTGAAGTCAGTCGGTTTAATAAAATCCTTGCGAAATCTAAGGATTTGCGAGTGAGCGAACTTCGCTTGCCAAATGGCGATCTGACTTCCGCTGATGAGGAAGTTCTGGAATGCTTATTCAGCACACACTTTCCTGGATGTGTGGATATTACATCTTCGGATGACCCTGATGCCTTTTCTTGTAGTTACGATTCCCTGGCTTCGGCTCGGAGTATGGTAACTATATAATCGATTGAGTGGGCACTTAATAGCTTCGCTCCTTTCAAATCTCCTGGGACAGATGGGATTTATCCTATTTTGCTTCAGAAGGGATTTGATCATTTCAAACATGTTTTGAAAAAATACTTGTTTGCAGTTTTGCTACAGGGTATATTCCCAAATCCTGGCGGGATATTACTGTGAAGTTTATTCCGAAAGTGGGTCGTGCGTCGTATGAAGAAGCAAAGAGTTTCAGACCTATCAGTTTGACCTCTTTTCTTCTGAAATGCTTAGAACGCATTGTGGATCATCACATCCGTGATGTTCATCTGGCCAACGTGCCTCTTCATGTGAACCAACATGCCTACCAATCTGGTAAGTCCACTGTGACTCTTTTACACAAGGTTGTTTACGATATCGAGAAAGCATTCGCTCAAAAGCAATCTTGTTTGGGTGTTTTCTTAGATATCGAGGGTGCCTTCCGATGCCATATTGGAAGCCGCACGGAGTCATGGTATATCTCCAATGATCTCCAATTGGATTCATCAAATGCTCAAAAACCGATATCTCTTCTCGACATTGCGTCTAGCAGGCATTAGGAAATTGAGTGTTTGTGGATGCCCCCAAGGGGGAGTCTTGACACCGCTTTTGTGGAATCTCGTCGCAGATACGCCATTGAGGCAACTCAATAATAGCGGTTTTCCTACTTATGGTTTTGCCGACGACTACCTAGCATTGTTAGTTGGTATGTGTATGTGTAAAGCGCCCTTCAGGTAGTTGAGGGTTGGTGTCGCCAATATGGCCTATCTTTAAATCTGAGTAAAACATCTATTGTTCTTTTTACGGAAAGGCGAAACCGTAATGGCGTTCGACCTTTGCGTCTCTTTGATTCTGAAATCGATGTGACTGAACAGGTAAAGTACGTTGGAGTCATTCTTGATTCCAAGCTTTCCTGGACACCTCACATTGAGTTCGAAATCAAGAAAGCTTGTATGGCCTTCGGGCAATGCTGGCGAACCTTTGGTACACCTTGGGGTTTTAAACCTAAGTATATCAAATGGATCTACACAACTGTTGTTCGGCCAATATTGGCCTATGGATGTCTTGTGTGGTGGCAAAAGGGCGAAATGAGAACGATCCAATCAAAGTTAGGCCATCTCCAAAGGATGTGCTTAATGGCGATGTCTGGAGCGTTCTTCTCAACTCCCAGCGCTTGAAGTTCTCTTTGACGTTGCTCCACAACACATTCATCTCAAACAAGAAGCAATTTCTTGCACTTACCGTCTACGGGTACTCGGTCTACTAGAGGTAACTCCTGTGAACCGAACATCAACACACACCTCGTTGTTTCCACTTTTGGTGGATTGGGACAAAATTGTCCTTGCTCCAAGTGATCTTACAATTGCTTGAAATTGTCCATATAGGACATTTTCCACGAAATTCCCTTCCGGGGAAGAGTGGACATCTGGATATCTGGAAAGAAGTATTTCAGACGGCATCGTATGTTACACTGATGGCTCCCTTCTCGAAGGTCGAGCAGGTGCTGGTGTTTATTCTCGTGAGCTAAAGCTGTATCTGTCTTACTCACTTGGTAGACACTGCACCGTTTTTCAGGCCGAAATCTTTGCTCTTATATGCGGAGTGCAATCAGCACTTCAGCAGCACGTAATGGGCAAAGTAATATACTTCTGTTCAGATAGCCAGGCTGCTATGAAAGCACTTGCTTCGGCCAACTCCAGGTCGAAGATAGTTATCGCTTGTCGAACTGAAATCGAGGAGCTGAATTCAGCAAACGCTGTTCACCTTGTATGGGTACCTGGCCATTCTTCCATCGCTGGAAATGAATTGGCTGATGAGTTAGCTCGCACTGGAGCAGCACATGACTTCATTGGCCCTGAGCCAGCTATTCTGATATCGAAGTGTCGGGTAAATCTTCAGATTCACACCTGGGCTGCCACTCAACACAGACAATACTGGAATAGTTTGGAGTTATGTCGTCAAACCAAATTGTATTGTACTGAGCCATCTCCAAGGGTAGCGAAGTATCTTACAAATCTGTCAAAGCAGAACTGCAGCATTCTGGCCAAAGCATTGACTGGCCACTGCCGACTCAGCTATCACATGGCGAATATTCAGCAAGCTGATTCATTTGCATGTCATAGCTGTGAATTCGATTATGGAACTTCGTATCATTTGATATGTAACTGTCCAGTTTTTGCGCAACTGCGTTTCCGAGTATTCGGTAAACATTTATTAAGTGAAACTGACTTCAGAGACCTGAATATTCAGGATATTCTGTTGTTCTTAACCCGCTGTGGTAAAGAGCTATAGGCTCTCTTTCGCTTTATGCGTTATTACAGTGCCCTTTTCAGGGCGCTGTTTTAACCCATTGTGGTACGCTTATGCGTTAGTATCCTCTTCCAGGGTACTTTTCCTATTTCCCTACCTGTCCTTATCTCCATCCATATCCTTATTTCCTTCCTTTTCCCTCAGGTAGATGATGAAATAGGCTATTTTTATGGCGATGGCACAAATGTCCCAAATGGAGGATAACGTGCCTCTGGAGCCGGCCTTCTGATACCTGATACCTGATACCCTTTTCTTTTTAAATTTATACAAGAATGGTACAATGAAGCAGTTTTGTTTCTTTGCAATAGATTTACTACTCGTTTTGTACCTTAATAGATTGATTCAATAATTAATAATTTTTTTCCTTTTTTTTCCTTTCATCTCCCAATAGTGCCGTGTAACACAAGGTTGTGTGTATCTTCACTTTGATACAAAAAGTGGTGCATGCATTAAAAAGCGGTGATAGTAGAAATCCAAAAAAAAAAGCGATAAAAGAAGATATTTTAGTGTGGTGTTCATAGATAGTGAGTGCTAAGTGAAAGCTCCGATCGTCCCATACGAATATACGTAATCAAAGTGCGGGATAAAGTCTTGGAAAGTAGAATCCAAGTCAACCCTCAAAAGCGACATCCGACTGGGTTGCCAGAGAAAATCGTTTGTTTCCTGCGTTAACCGAGAAGTAAAACAGAAGATAATCCTGCGAAAAATGGCGGAAGCCGCCGGTCAGAATAACAACGCCGCCTGTGCCCAAGCTGGGCCAGCTGCAGGGGGTGGCGGTACGTCCAACAATGGCGTCACCAACACCAACCCCAACGCCGAGGTCATCCGGGGCCAGCTGTTCGAGGTGGGACCCCGCTACAACCAGCTGGCGTACATCGGCGAGGGTGCCTACGGAATGGTTGTGTAAGTATTGCTTGAATTAGAGATTTTTTATGCATATTACCTAAAAAGGACTCGTCACTATGTCATACCACTGTTCATCAAATTTCCAATAACAAAAAAAACCCTAAGCCGACCATGCAGACCAGCGTTCACTGAAGTCATCCTTCAGATTTAACTCAAATTTTCGGCGTTCGTGTCATTTGGATTTTCAGATCATACAATTGTATCAATCCGATTTATTAGATGCTAGATAACTACATCTTCAATCCGAGTTGTCGATTGAAATTCTTCTTATTTTGCATGAATCAACCTGATCAGTATCGTCGGAAAACCATTAGAGTGGTTTACAAAATCGTTATTGCACTCCACTGAAGTGTACAAACTTGTCGAAGTTTGTATGAGAATTTCTATGCTACCAACTAGCGAATTTTGTAAAACAACCTATAGTCTATAGGCTATAGATTATTAAATATTGATTTTAAGAAATATTCCAGTTATTCAGGCTACACTTCCTGGTGAGTTTTGACCGTAGTAGCTAAGCGAAATGAAACTTAATTGTTTTCGCAACTTCAACAAATCCAAAATAGCATAAACCGAGCTCACCAATTCGTGTTAATCCACCCATTTCTCAATAACTGGCTGGAAAAGAACCAATTTCTGTTGTCGTATGAGTTTCGACTATTTTGGCAATTTGGTCTGAAGCTTTTCCATGGAAGTCGGAAGAGTAAGACACTACCAAGCTTGTCATGTACGATTTATGTAGTGCTCTGAGTACTCTATTGAGCAGTTCTATTGAGCATAACGATATTTTCATTTACTCTTTCGAACGTTTGCCTTCAACAAATGGAATTGACTCGCATAGTGGGGTAAGTTTACATGTATGACTGGAACTAAGCTTCGGATCGGCTAAAAAAAACAGTAAGGAAGCCCCTTTTGTCTTAAACACCATCCGGTCCAATGACAAATGAGACGTGCCACGCCACACGTAAAGAAAACCACATTACGCCGTACACGTGCCAATCCCAAAAAGGCGCCATCAAGCACGAACAGGCATGGCGCTGACTGGCTACACACTTCATCAATACGTTTCGCATGCTTCCCGGTCTTATATTAGACACAAAGAAAGAGTCCTTTCCGTCACGTAGTTGCACGTACACACGCACATAATGCTCGCTCTCATCCGCCGCCCTGTCATGATGGCTCCACTGACTGGCTTAGTTGATGTAGTTAATCAACGAAATTGGGTTTTCTACGAAAAATGTGCTCCTCATACCGGATTTGTTTACTTTTTTATAAACAAACACAGACCCACATATGGAAAATTATCTCATTATGCTACATTAGCACTATTAGCATTGCTAATCAACACGACGAAGTATTGAACAGGGGAAAGCAGCGCAAAGCTGGGCGTTAACTCGAACAGGAAGGGATATCAAGATTACAACAAAATTGAAACAAATTTTATCACAAAAAAAAAAACAAAAACATTGTCGTATATAACAGCATTCCTCGAAATGCTGCCTTTAAAGTTCATTACTAAATTTTCAGGAGTTTTTCTAGAAAATCATTCTAAAAATCTTCTTAGTACTGTTATCAGAGTTTCTGGGGTGATTCATTCCAGAGATTCTAATGAATTTCCCCCAAAGTTTCTTCAGGGGTTTCTCGTAGTGAGTTTTTCGGTATAGTTTTCTAGCAGTTTCTTGTGGGATTTTTACGAGAATTCTTCCAGGGATTTCTTCCGTAGAATTCTGTGGGATTTTTTTTGGAACATCTCACAAAATTCCTCGCGTAGTTCTTCCGGACATTTATCCCAAAAGTTTCCACAGGGTTTCTCTCAGAATTCTTCTAATATTTCCACCCGTGATCACTCCCTGTAATTTTCCGAGATGTCCCAGTTTTTCTAGAGATTTCGTCGCAAGTTTCTCTCGTTTCTTATTCAACTGTCTTTCTCGGAGTTTAACGCGAGATTCCACCTAGGTTTCTCCCGATATTTCTTCAGGAATTCATTCTCGCAAGGAATGTCATAGACTATCCCAGGATATATTGCGAAAAAAAAACTCCATGAAAATTCCGGCAAGAACTTCCTGAGTAACTAATAGAGAAATCCGAGAAGGAACACCCAAACAAACCCCCTTAAAAATTTTGGTAGAGATTCTGGCAGTAGTTCCGGGAAAATCTCTAAGAGAAATCTCAGAAGGGTCTCATCAAGAAATCTCGAATAGAATTACAAGAAAAAGTCTGGTCAAATCTCTGAATAAAATCTCGGGAATAACTCCATGACAAACATTAACAAAAACTTCTGTATAAATCTTGGGAGAAAGTTCAGGATATATCCTGAAAAACCCTGAGATCAATCTCAAGTACTGGGTAGTACGCAGATCGCAAGAAATTTCTTGGGCTATCTCGAGGCGTGTAAAGTTCAGTCAAGGAATCGTTCGAGAAATGAGCAAGCATCGCTTTATTCATTTCGGATCCTAGTACGGAGCTGAAACGAAACGTCAAATCAAATGGGGCTTGCTGTGTTTAATAGTCCATTTTACGATCCGATTTTATGAATGAATTTTGACAGAAGGTATCGTCCAATAACCCGCAAAAATCAATATCATCATCAATGGACTAGTGACTGGTGTCAACATCGTTGAAGGTAGCATGACTGATTGCACGGTATGTCCAATGGACAAACACAGTCGACATCCGTTTTCCAAACAAGGATCTCGCACTGAAGGTCCATTCTGATATATGCGTACCGATGGAGACCAAATCGCTTGGGGGAGGCCGCTATTATATAGTTTTCGTAGACGACAAGTCACGCAGGATGTGGACGTATTTTTTTGAAATCGAAATCGGAAGCTGAGGTCATCAAAACTTTCCAGGATTGCCACACAATGGCGGAACGACAATCTGGTCGAAAACTGAAAATTCTCAGAACAGATAACGGAAGAGAATACGTTAACGCGGCTTTCAAGAATTACTTGAAGAAACACGGAATCGGTCACCAAACAACAAACGTGTATACTTCGGAGCAAAATGGAATGGCGGAGTGTGCCAGCCAACAGATTCATCGTGGAGCGTGCTGGGTGCATGTTGCACATGGCCTAACTGCCGAAAGGTCTCTGGGCGGAGGCTGTTGCTACTGCCGTGTACCTGCTGAACCGTTCTGCAACCAAAGGTCGTGACACCATCCCGGATGAAGCATGGTCTGGCAAGAAGCCGGATCTGTCCCATGTTTGGATTTTCGGAACTCATGCCATGGTCTTCGTTCCAAAACAAAAACGCAAAGTGTGGGACACAAAATCCGAAGAATGCGTTCTGACGGGCTTCTACGAGGAAACCAAGGGGTACAGGCTGTACAATCTGAAGCCGAAGACGATTACCATCAGTTGGGAGGTGAACTTTATCAATGAGGTGAGATTTTCCCAGTTGAACCATCGTTAAGTCAGACCAGGAAAATCATCCTCACGCAGCATAAAGATCACCTATCACCGAATGAAGTCCCGGACGAAGTACCAAGCGAAGACGAGGACGAGGAATTCTTTACTGATGTTAACGATGAAACCTCCGATGATAACGACGCGACCGTGAGTGGAGTTGAAAATGCTGACAACACCGCGATCAACTTGACCACCGTGCACCCACCGCGACAAAACTCATATCCACCTAAATAAGAGGTATCGAGGCGCAGCGGTCGGGTGTACATACTTCCAGGCAAGTTCAAATATTTTGTAGTTACAACGAAAGGTCTTCCCAGTTCCCTTCCTTCTCAGGAACGAAACATCATACTCCCGGGTCCTAGAAACCAGCGAGAGTCCAATGAGGGTACAACATCCCGAGGCGAGGTTCCTATTTCACGTGACGAAACTGATGCTACCGGACCCGAGAGCGGGAACGCAAGGTCCGAGGTCAGGATTTCAGGTGCGTGACGACTCGGAACGGTGGAAGATAGCAATGCATGATAAATACCAAGCGCTCATGGACAACAATACGTGGACTCTAACCCTCCTACCCGCTACTCTCAGCGAAAGGGGGTGGACTACGACGAAACCTACCAGTGGTTCGTCACAGTTCGCTTCAGTACCTTTTTGCGCTTGCTGCCAAGCACAATCTTCAAGTCGACCAGATGGACGCCGTCACCGCTTTTCTCCAAGGCGACCTGGACGAGGAGATATATATATATATATATATATATATATATATATATATATATATATATATATATATATATATATATATATATATATATATATATATATATGCAGCAACCCCTATGTTTCGAGCTACCTGGAAAGCAGCCAATGGTTTGCCGTTTGAATAAAGTCCTATATGGACCGAAGCAGTCAAGTCGTGCATGGAACGTGAAACTGGATGCAGCCCTCAAGAAACTTGGACTGAAGCCTTCGAGGTACGACCCGTGTTTGTACTGCAAGTTCAGCGGCGGCAAGATCCTGTTTGTCGCAATCTACGTGGACGATCAGATGCTGTTTTCCAACGACGAAGACATGAAGGACGAAATCAAGGCCAAGCTGAGCAGCATATTTCGCATGAAGGATCTCGGACCAGCAAAGAGTTGCCTGGGAATCCGAATTACGCGTACGGAGGATGGATATAGCGCTCGATCAAGAAGCTTACATTGATTCGATTTTGACCCGTTTCAAGATGCAAGAATCGAAACCCACATCGAAACCGATGAACACCGCAGTCAAACTGACAAAGGAAATGTCACCGCAAACCGAAGAAGCAGCCGAACAAATGGCTACGGTACCTTAGCAGGAAGCGGTAGGATGCCTTATGTATCTTGCTCAGTGCACCAGACCCGATATCCTGTTCGCCGTCAACCAACTGAGTAGCTACAACACCAATCCCGGACTAAGTCACTGGCAGGCCTTCAAACACCTAAAGCAGTACCTGAGAGGAACGTCAACGATGAAGTTGCATTAGTCAACAGCTGGTAACGAGGAGATAAGTTGTTTTTCCGACGCTGATTGGGCCGCTGACTCGAATGACCGGAATTCAACCAGTGGATACATGTTCCTGTTGCAAGGCGGAGCGGTATCATGGAGCTGCAAGAGGCAACCAACCGTTGCATTGTCCACCTTTGAGGCCGAGAGCGTATATGGCGTTATCTGCTGCAGTACAAAAGGCTTCATGGTGGCATGGACTTGTGTCGCAGTTTGGTATGAAGCAACCGATAGACCTCTACTGTGACAACCAGGGCACCATATGTATTTCCAAGAACGGCGGTTACACTCCAAGAACGAAGTACATCAACATTCGTCAACACTACATCCGAGACACACTGGATCGAAGGATAATAAACATCAACTATGTTAACACCGAAGATCAAGTAGCTGACGGATTAATAAAACCGCTTCAATGAATCAAGCTGGAGCGAAATCGAGGAGCCATGATGGTCCACTGCTCGAATGTATGCTGGCCAGGGCCAGCTCTCACAGAAAATTTGACGTTTGGGAGGTGCCAGCACCGATCAAACGCCAGATTTTCTGTTAGAGTAAGCAGGCCATTGGCAGGCCAGCATAAATTCGTGCAGTGGACCATGGGGATCGCATAACTGGCTTAAGGAGAAACTTCAAAGAACACAAACATGGCTGCCACAATGGCCGACTTGGTCCCCTACTCGCGTTTTCAAGAGCACCAATCTTGAAAATTCGTAAACAAATGCGCTCGATTTGGAAAAGCTGCCTCTTTTTGCAAGTGAGCAAAGCCAGGATAAACAAGTGCGGCTTGGTTTGATGCTTCTTTCGTCAGATTTGTGCCTCTAAAGTTCGTATGCCAAATTGCAAAGGGATTTCTTGATGTTTCACCTTAAGGAGGAGTGTTGTGAACCCATATCGTAGTAACCCATGGTTATGCTAGTTAAGAATTATGGCAAATTATTGCATACTCTAATAAAAACCAATGCAAAAATGTACACATGGTTTCGGCTCCGTCATGCCCATGTGGCGAATAAGAATAAATAGTCTCAGGTGTAACTTCAAGTAAAGTTGAGCGAGAACCTTTGAGAAATATCTCGGAAGAAACTTCTGGAGATGATTCGAGATAAGCTCTAGACGAAAGCTTATAACAAGCTTATGGCAGCAATACCGGGGAACTTCTAGATGAAATCCCGGGAAGAGGTTCTAGAGAAAACCTGTGAAAATCTCCTAAAGCAATTCTGGAAGGAACTTTAGAAGAATAACTTCTGTTGAAACTGAAAGCGAATTGCCTTGACAATCTCGGAGAGAAATAATCCCGAGAGGAACGCCGAAAGGAATTGCGGAATATAATTCAAGAGTAATCTCGGGAAAAACTGTAAGATAAACCCCGCGACAATATCTGAGAAATATCCTGAGAGAAACTCCTGCAGAAATTGCTGAACTCTGGGATTGACTACTAGAGAAATTCAAAAATGAACACCCAAAGAAATACTTGTAGAATTTTCGGTAAGGACACTGGAAAGTACACTGGGGGTAGTCCCGGGAAAACTTCAAGAAGAAATCTCAGGAGGATCACTGCAAAAAAATCCTAATAGAACTACGCGAAAAAGCCAGAACAAACCTCTGAAAGAACTCTCAGGAAGAATTCTATGAGAAATGTTAATGATAGCTTATCTAGGTATAAATTCCTAAAGTAACTCGATAACGAAACCCCGAAAAAAAAATTGGGAGCAAGTTCAGAATAAATCCGGAAAAACTTCGAGAGACATCCTGGAAGCAACGTCAGAAGAAATCTTTTAATAGAAGTTTCAGGAGAAAACTGAGATAAACCGCAGGTGAGGCACAGACAATTTTAAAAATGCAAAACCAATGTAAAAAATGTACAAATAACACAAGTTTACAGCATTTTTGAACTCGGTAAGCTGATGATCATTTTTGGTGTAGAATCATGCCCTGAGCTCGAAAACGCGAAAGAAAAATATTACAGTAGAGCGGAAATTTTTTCGACTTTCCATACAAGGTTGATGATTTGAAATCGATTTTTGTTCTATTCTTAAGCAAAGTCGCTCACTTCAAACATCTCATTCTTCGTAATCAATGCTCCGATTGAGCTGAAATTCTTACTGTAACTCGCCTATATATGATATGTCAAATAAACGTCGAGAAAGAATTTTTAAATTGATTTTTTCTTATTAAAAAAATACATATCTTCAAAATTTTGTGGGAATTTTGCTAAAATTTAAGGAGATCGTCCATAAAACTCGCCAATATCTTGAATTTCATCAATCTGACGCAAAACCTGTATTTAGATGATCGAATAGTATTGTATTCAGCTTTTAATTTATGGAAAAAGATTTAAATTGGTTGAACAAAACGCAAAATATTTGAATTTTAGTAAATTACATATTTCGAAAAGTTTTAAAACTCGATATTGAGCTGAAACTCAAATACTGTTCTACTTAAAATTTTTTGAAGGTCGGTTTCGAAATCAGTGCTAAATTGTGCTTCAAAAATTTTGGTCGTTGACAGAAGTTCACGACTTTCGTTTTATTTTGTAAACTAGTGTAATTTCCGCTCTGTCATGCCCATATGCTGCCCGAGCTTTCCAAGTTAACGAATAAGTAAAAACAAATATCAGGTGAAACTTCAATAGAAGTCCAGCGAGAACCTTTGAGAAATATTCCGGAAGAAACTGCTGTAGAAATCCCGTGAAAAACTCCTGAGAAATCCCAGGGTTAACTGCTGTAAAAATCTCTAACTCTAGGAAAAATATCTAGAAAATCTCTGGGAGAAATTCCTAGAGAATCTCTGGGTGAAATTTCCGGGAGAACTCCTTGGGCAAGCCCGGGAGGAACGCCGGTAGGAGCCAGGGAGAATGACACTTCCTTTGCTAACCGGAAAAATCCGCATTTATCCGTTGCTAACCGTCGTTAACCGCATCTAACTGCTGCTCAGTTAGCAGCGGTTAGCGACGGTTAGGAACGGATAAATGCGGATTTTTCGGTTAGAAAAGGATATGTCATTCCCCTTGGTAGGAGCTACGAAAAATAATTCACGTGGAATTTCTGAAGAATTCCCGTGATAACATCTGCGAAACAATCCCTGAAAAGTAGAAAACGAAAATTTCTTGGACAAAACGCAGGAGATCTGGAAGACGCCCTAAAAAGAAATTCTGTATGACTCCTTTGATTTCCTCCGCCAGGTGAAAACGGTCAGAATTCAGGAATTCTAGAACATTTTCATGAAGGAATCCTGGAAAGAATCTTGGGGAAATGTCGGTAAGAATTCGGAAGAACCATCGGTAAGAACTTAAGGAGGAATACTAAGAAAAAATGTCGCATGTTACCAAATTTGCTGGTATGTCTGGAACATACTGAAAAAAAATACTTGTAATTAATTAAAAGGCTCAGAATGTTGCTAATTGACAAATTGAGAGATGAATTTGTATTTGTGAAAAAAAATCGCATTCTGGTGGGATTCGAACCCACGATTCTGTATTCGCAGAAATACTGAAAGTCGTTCCTAGAGGTATCTCTAGGTTTATTGTTGGACTTTCTGAAGAAATCGTTGTGGATTAATTTCCGTGTGAGTTTTAACTCTCAAATAGATCCGCGTCCTTCTGGAATGTGTAGCATTTATTGAAATCGTCGGCTTGCTGGAAATATCTGTTTGATCCAGGAGTCCTTCTCTTGAGATTTCTTTTGGATTTATCATGCTTTCCGAGCAATCATCCGGAGAAATCTGCAACTTTATAACGGTATCACAAGCTTCCAGTGAGAAACTTCAGCATTACGCAGAAAAAGTTTGTTTTGACAGTTTTTTGCTCATGTTACACTTAAGCGAAGTAAACTACCGGAATTCATCAAAATACCTTATGAAATTTAGCCATAACTGTAAAGTATCGATGCCATAAGAATACCTTATGAAAATTGATGATTCTTGTTATGACCTAATTACATAAGATAAACTTATGCACAGAGCAGAAAAATCGTAAAATGATGCAAACTGGAATCGATCCACAAACGTCGAGATCACTGAGCTCGTGCCCAACCCACACGGCTATCGACGCGTATAAAAGCCAAGCTGTGAGTCGATTCTGCGTCATAAAGCGACCTTATGAAATTCATTCTAGTCGTTATGAATTGTTTGAAGGCCATTTCATAAGTTAGACCTTATAATAATCTGATAATCTGTTATGTGACCTGAGAATTGTCAAATATTTTCGAGATAAGGTTTTGTAGTGTAATAAAGAATAGTCGTTTCTTTCGTTGCCTTAGTCTCTCGTGCCTACAATATGAACGTCATTCAGGTGCTTATCGAAGTGCTGTTTCCAATAAGGTTTCCACCTTCTATTTACCTCTCGTCCAGCCGTCAGGAGGCATTCGTCATTATCTCTGACAGTTTCGGCTCACAGCATGAAGCTGTAGTAGGATGCGATGAGCTTCTGGTAAACCTTTTGTGTCTCTTGGAAACTACTCAGTAGTTCCATTTTCTCGCATTCCGCTTCTTCCAGGTGGCGTGTAACGCTTCACATTCTGTCGGGTTACTTGCTGCAGCATTACCGATGCATTCTGCAATGGTGTTTTTACTGTACTCCAGCAGTCCTCTAGGGAAGCCACAACGTGATCGTCCTCATCTGGCAACGCTGCCTAGAGATTCTGCGCGTATGCTGAGGCGACATCCGGTTGCTTCAGTCATTCTTGGTTGTATCGTCGCTATCGCCGCACACTGGTTCCAGCCCCATGTGAGGGCAGTCATAAATATGATTTTCTCTAGTTTCATGATGAAACCGCTAAATTTTACGCATACAGGGGATAGACAAAATGATAAGAACAGGAAAAATTTTCACTTTTCAAAAATGATCAACTAGCTGTAACATTTCGAAAAGTGCAATAACTATTCTCCAATTTTTACTGTAAGTTGGTCAAGTAGTTGCCTATCATTGGTCCAAATTTGGGAAAGATCGGGCTATTCTACATGAAGTTAGAAATATTCTAGAAGAGGGCATAGTTATCCGATAGCCAATTTTGGACTGTTATATCTCCGGATCCAATGAACCGAATGCAATGAAACTATGAGCGTCTAAGACTTATATAATGAGCTTCGAAATACTTCTGACCTAACATAAAATTGTTCATAACAAAAAAGCGATCCTTCAGTAGATCGGCGAGTATGCGGGTGCTCTCAATGAAGTTGAGAGATCGGCAGTTCCACGTACCGAGTTTCCAATCGCAAGTCCTGTTTCGCCGCTGGAGTCTTGCTTAATATCTTTGCTCTAGTTCTGACGTACCTGACAGTTTTAATTTTCAATAACAATTGTTAAAGTTGGAGTCATTTGAATGACTTCAAATTTTCCCATTTTCTTTACGATTGAGCAAACAAGTTAAAATGTTGTTAGTCCTTCCTAGTAGGGCTATCATCCGCTCTGGTTGATTCAAGAATTCCAGTGAGGGCATGCTACGTAAGCGGAGAGCCCCGAAGTGCGGTGGTGTTTCATTCCAGTGGGTGGTATGGTGGTGTGGCCTTGATGTACGACGAGCGAGCCCGAGCATGGATGGACGAACAGGAGGCGAGCCCTTTTTCGGAGTAAAATTCCGCGCAGCTGAAGATGCGAGTTGAGTGAAATGCGATATCATCACCGCTCGCCATCACCAGCAGTAGCAGCAGCAGCAGCTAGCGAACGAACGACCGAACGGGCGGATGGTTTCAGCTTATAGTTCCTACCATATCGTTAGCACCATCTTTACCACAATCCGTTCGCGAGAGAACACACCCAGCTCTCCCAGCTCAGCATAATCGGACACTGATTAATTGAAACATGAACTTTGGCTGCATGGATGGTTATCCTCTGGTGCGGTTATGGATTGCCTGGTTAATCAGGTATGAAATTTCCCATGGCCACCGGTATGAACCCGAAGGGAAATTGAGATGTTCATTGATGTTTGCGTGTTTAAATCAGAATGCGACATCGGATCCATTAGTAGAGACCTCCATTTTAATCAGCGTTTTTGAAAATCTTAATCTCTTTGAAGTAGAATCGCTGCCTATAGAACTATTAAAGTACGCTGGGTAATTCACTGGCTTTATTTAAAGCTATTTAAATCCAAGAAAAACTTCATTAGCCAGCCATGCTCTCTCTTCTCATATTTCCACAAAGGAATCCTATATCCAAGGAATCTTTTATTCATCCCACAAACCGCGAAAAAGACACTTTTCTACATAATTTGATAATCTCTACTTGCCGGGAAGAAAGTACAGACAAAGAAGCAAAAAAAATCAAAAAGAGAACACATTACCGCCAAGTCTTGGGCAGAAAAGCCCAACGAAGAGCGCACTCGAACTCGAACGAAGGAGCTTCCTTTTGAAGTGTAGGTAGTAATATCGTTTCCACACCCCGTACGATGGCAATGATACAGCGCAGCCAGCCAGCCAGCGGTTTGAAGAGAAACCCTTCTGGTAATGATGGTTACAGCACGATAAGAAGGGATAACCAAGGAATCAAACCGCCGCGTCGCGTCCATAGATTCAATGGCAGAAGTGATAAAGACACGGCTACTATCAATACGACGCGACGTGTGGCGGTGTTGAAAAACATGTATGCTCAGTAAGCAGCAGACAACAGTGGAGTAACATATAATCCTTTTTGTATTCCTTTGATTGCGATTGTGTGTGGATGACAGCTGTGTATATATAAGGTGCTTTGGGTTTTGTCCGAATCGAATCGGAATCGTGTGAAGATGGTGATGGATTTATTATTGGGTTTCTCATTAATGTTTAGACTACTGTGATAATTTGAGAATCCACTGAATCATCAATTCCCAGCGAAATTGCACACTAATCAAACTTATTTTGTATACCTGTTGTGCATCCGACGCCCCTGTCATGAACCCAACCTAACTTGTGTACGTCAGCCGCTGCGAAGTCGTGTGCGAAATTCGACTGTGATGATAATGAATTTCGGTCGAGTCTAAATGGGTGCAAATGTCGCAATAGCTTCTGGATATGGAGAAGACATACTTCCTCCGTCCCAGGTCCATTCGTATGTGTTTGCTTTTCCGGCTAGAACGACATAACCAAATTGTACAGGTTGTGTTATTTTGTAACAAAGATTTTCGTAAAAAGGTGGTACTAAACGGGGACTTGGACTTGGCTAAAGACTTGAAACGTCAAAAAGACAGCTGCACTTTGTTGATGATGAACCTGGGCGTGTTATTGAAAGGTCGTCTTCAGTGTCTCGTACTTGACTCGACACTGGTTCGGGTCAATCAAGGAGTAGCAACCATAGACATGTGCAATCAGCTAATCTAAGCTAAGCTAAAGCTAAGCTGAGGATTCCTTCTGAGATTCCGTCAGGCTTTCCTTCTAAGGTTCTCCAAGAGGTTATTCATGGGCTCTTCCTGGACTTCCTTCAGCGTTTTCTCCAAGGTTTTCTTCTGAGATTCCATCAGGAGTTTCACCGTACATACTCCAGGAATTATAACCGATTTTTTCCGGGATTATTCCACGACATCCCCTAGAATTTTTTCTTGGGATTCTTCCAGAAATTCCTTCCAAGTTCTCTCCAGAAATCATCTAGGATTGCTCCAGGAGTGCTTTCTGGGATTCCGCAGGAAGTTCCTTCAGAAATTCTTACAGGAGTTTCTCAGAAGTTTCATCAGGGATTTCTCCAGGAGTTCTCTCCTATCTCGAAGAATTCGTTACGGTATTTATCAGATTCCTTTTAGGATTTCTCTAGGAATTCCTTCCTTAATTCCTCCATGAGTTCCATATGAAATTCCTTGAGAAGTTCTTTCAGGTTTTCTTCTACGAGTTTATTCCGAGATTCTTCCAGTTCCTTTTGGAATGTCATCAGTTTTTTTCTGGGAAGTAGGTAACTGCTGAAGAAAAATCAGAGGGAACTTTTATATTGTAGCAATTCGCCATAAAACTGTTGTAGATATTCCTAGAGAAGCTTTTGGAGGAAATCCTCAAGGAAGTGCTTTAGTAATTTTATTAGGAATTCATTAAAGAATTGCAGATGGAAGTCTTGGAAAACTTCTATAAGGATTTAAAAAAAAATCCTGGATGGATAACTAAACAAATAACAAAATTTTCCTATCACGGTGCAAAACTAAAAGCGACAATCCGCCGTGTGATCAACACGAATATCGATTCGTGTGAGTAGTTACATCTATCATTAGGACAGCATAGTTGTACAATCCCCCTTCAGAATAAATAAGCCCTGATGAAGATCAAAACCACAGGATCGAAACGTTGGCAATGATCTAAAATCAAAAAATCAACGCTTTTCTGTGACTGAAAAATATAAAGTTTTACGCAAATCCAGTATTACAGAAGGAATGTTTGAAGAAATCCCGAAAGGAACTACTAAAGCAATCTCGGAGAGAACTTTTAATAAATCCTGGAATATACCTCCGGTGGATTTTTGGAAGGATTCCAGATGGCACTTCTGTGTAATCTCTGAAGAAAAAGAAACTGGAGGAATTCCAAAAGAAAATATGGGAGGAACACGTGAAGCAACTCCTGTAGGAGTACTAGAAGAAGTTCCTGGAAGAAAAAAAACCCGAATGAATTCTGTTAAGAATTCCTGAAGAAGGAACTCCCTGAGGAATCCCAGAGAAACTCATTGAAGAATCACAGAAGGAACTCCTAGATAAATCGCATAAGAAACCCACAGAGGAATCCTGGAGAAATCCCAAAAAGAACTCCTGGAGCAATCTCATGGATGAATCACTGGAAGAACTCCTGCACGAATCTTAGAATGAATTCTTGAATAAAACCAAATGGAACTCGTAGAATAAGGATAAATAAAATCTTCGAGGTAGGTTCAAAAAAAAATCCTGGTGGAATCTCAGAAAAAAAAAACAGAAAAAACTCATGGAAGAACTTGTGCAATAACTCTTAGAGAAATTTTAGAAGATACTCGTGGAGGGATTTCTAGTAGAAATTTTATTGAAATTTTCATAGACATTTTTGGAAAATCTTTGTTAAACTCATTACATTTTCCGACGAAACTTATGGAAGAATTCCAAGTAGAACCAAAAGATTCACAAAAGAAATCCTTCATGGATCTCCATTTAATTCCCGTCAAATTCCTCGTAATAATCCTTTGTCTCCGCATTTCTTCTAGAACTCTACGAGATTACCGTCAAAATCCGAATAGAGTTCTTCTTATCAAAGTCCGAACCACAATCTTGTTCACATTTGTAAATATAATAGTTCTCGGTCATTTTTTTGAAACAAAGTTTTTATGATTCCTTGTAGTAAACGGAACAGCTGTGCAAAATTTGGTAGCGATTGATTGCGTCCCCGCATTCCGCATTGCGATTGAAGTATGTATGAAATTTAGTATGAAAAACGTGTTTTTTTTTGCATTTTTCTCATACCTAATTTGATTTTTTTGTCTAAAACCTCGTAACTAATGACTTTAAAGTATAACGTAGGGTATCCAGAAAAACTTTGCCGAAAACCGCGAAATGATCTGATGCTTGCGGAAAAGTTGTACGCTTGGTAAGTGAGGATAAAAATTAAGATTTATTCATAAATAAAACATCAATAACTTGATGTTACTCCTTTACATGTTAAATGTTAGACGCCATCAAACGATCTGCTATAGCTTTTGTCATAAGTGTCGGATCGCTTTGCGGTCTTCCGCAAAGTTTTTGAGCACGTTCAAGACTATATTTTAACATCATCGGTTACATAGTTTACGATAAATGTATGCCCCTTATGAGAAAAATGCGAAAAGTAAGTTTTCCCATATTGCGACATTTGTACCCATTTAGACTTGGCCCGAAATTTTTATTATCACAGTTGAATTTCGCACTGCTAACATGGTAAAATTAGATCTAGTCAGGGATTGGAACACTCATTTGCGAAGAGTTACACTCACTTGCTGTTTTCTCAGCTCAGAAGTTTGCAATCAAGAAACTATGTATGGACGACTTTTGCCTTTTGGTTTTCTCTAAAAGTTTGCCGAATAAAGTATGGGTCGCACACGCATATCGAAGGCGTGAGGGAGCTGCGAAGGCAACTCTCCACGAGGTGAATGTAAATTACAGGGCTGTTACAAATGGCGCGGATTTTGCGTTTTTCGCGGTTTTTGCGTTTCGCGCGGTTTTCGCGCGTTTTTGCTAAAATTGGCGCGGATTTTGCGGAAATGCTTTTCAAATGCACTTACATCAAACATTTAGACAAGGAACTTAACGCAATCAGAAAAAAATAACATTTTCAAATTAGAATTCAGTAACAAATTTTGAAAACGACGTATAATCAATGGTGTAGCAATGATTGTACGTCGTTTTCAAAATTTGTTACTGAATTATGGGATTTTGTACTTGCGTAAAAACAATGTTAATAGTCCCTAGCTTGGAGTGCTAGAAAAACTCCACTGCACTAAACGCTTTTTAAAACTGAGAAGATCCTCTTCTGAATTTCTTAGTCAAACTCTTGAAGTAATTTCTGTCTTAACCCCGAAATTAATTTTGGTTAGGATTTTGAATAGAATTTAAATTTTGGACGGAACTTGTAGAGTCATGCCTGAGGTTCAAAAAAAAAAAAACATAGTAAGATTTCTGAAATAATTGCTAGAGTTTCATGGTGATTGTGGAAGCTTTTTTGGAATTTGGAGAAACATTAGGTTGAATTTTCAGTCAAATTTAACAGAATCTCGAAAAGAAAATCATTGGTTTTGTAGACCGTGTGTTGCGTAAGAAATCAAAACATAAAGATCAGATAAGACGTCCTGGTGACTTTTACGATTGTATTTTTAGAGAATTCCATGGAAAAAGCTTTTAAAAAACCATGGATAAAATATGAATCATTAGAAATTTTTTTAAAAGCGCAAAATTTTCTTGATTCATTATGGATGAGTTTCAGAATGACAGAATTGACGATATACCTGAATCAATTATTAGTTGAACTTCTGCCGAATCATTTTCTTTTTGCTAAAAATTATTATTTCCAATCGAAGCATGGTTGAGAGGGGCGGTGCGGACATAGTTATTAAAGAGTAAAGTGTTTCTTGGTAGAATTGTTGGAGGATTTTTATTGCAGATACTTCTTTTGCAGAATACAGAATACTTCCAAATCGTTGAAGCTTGTTGAAATCCTCGTCGAATTTCAAAGGGTGTTGTATAGCCAGAAACTCTTATCATGTATTTTCCAAAGAATTAATACTTTTCTACATATCTTCTGCATAATGTTCAGAACATTTTCCAGACATTTATTTATGAAATGTTCCCATTTTCATAAATATCATTCTTGAAAATGAAATTTAGTGTTTTTTTATTTATGTATTTTAACATTATGCTAATTCTACACTTAATTTAGTGGTGATTTAATCAATAAATTTCACTAGAAATACTCCATTTTTGTATTTACATTTACATTCCATGGATTTTCAAAAACAATTCAGGAAATTTTCTCGCAATGCTCTAAAATTTTCTTTTGGGTTTTCAGGATTTCTTTCATAATGTTGATTATAAATTATTCCAAAAGTTTCGTCAAGAATGCCCCTTTTTTCGTAAAATAGTAGACGATTTTCACCAGGACTGCAACAAAAGTCATAAATAGTTGATTTTTCCTGAAAAATTCTGACTTTTTATGAATTTGAGTCATCATATGTTTAGAATGGCGCGGATTTGTTAATCTCGGCGCGGATTTCAAATGATTTGGCGCGGATTTTGCGCTTTCTAAATCGACACTTTTGTAACAGCCCTGAAATTACACTCACCTTGTGGAGAGTCGCTTTCACAGGTCTGTCACGACTTTGGTATGGGTTTCCGACCCCTACTCTATTCAGCAAACTTTGAGACAAAACCACCAGCCAAAAGTCGCCCATACATCGTTTCTTGATTTGATTGCACGCTCCTGAGCTGAGAAAACAGCAAGTGAGTGTAACTCTTTCGCAAGTGAGTGTTCCCATCCCTGGATCTAGTAAGTTAAGGTTCCCCGATTTGAAGGAACTGCTGGAATAACTTCTGAAAGAATCCATGGAACAACATTTAAAGAAATTCCTGCTGAAATTTCTGTAAGGAATATTGAAGAAGTCTCTATATTTCCGAAAGTACCGGTGTATAAATTTCAGAAGGAATTGAAAAAATCTGAAGAAAATTTTAAATTAATTACTGAAAAAAAGTCTGAACAAAAACGGGAATATTTTAAGAATCCACAGACGGATTATCTGAAGGTATTTTAGAAGGAATACCTGGAGAAACACTTGGAAACCCTTGGAGGAATAGCTAACAAATCCTCTTGATATGTTTTTGAAAAAAAAAACTTGTTGAAAAGTCCCCTACTAATAATCCTAAATATTTTTTGAATGAATTCCTGGAACAATCCATAGAGAAATTCCTAGAAGTACGCTTGGAGGAAATTCTGAGAAAATACATAGAGGAATACTCGGCGAAATTTCTGATACAATCTGTGTGTGAATTTCTACAGGAATCTCTGCAAGAATGTCTTCCAGCCTTTCTATAATAATCATTATGAGAATCTTATAAAAATCTGTAGAAAAAAATCTAAAGGAATCCTTGGAAGATTTTCTAAAGCTTTCTTATGAAATCTTTGGAGTATTTTCTGGAAGAGAAATGCCTTGAAGGAGTATCTAAAAGAATGAGAAGAAATCTTGGAAATTTCCCTCATTATTTAATGCAGAATTTCTAAAGCAATCCATGGAGAAAATTCTTCAGAAAGCTTCTGTGAAAACTTTGAAGGAGTTCTGAATTTCTGATTCTTAATGTATCCGTGAATCATTTTCTAAAAAAAAGTCCATGTAGTATTTTTGAGAAAGTTGGAAGCTTTGAAAATTTTGTGGAAGAATCTCTATGAAAAAAAAATCTGATGAAATTCGTAGATGAATTTCTGGAGCAATTGATGAAAGATTTTTTTTAAAAGCAATTCTTGAAGTATTTTGTAAATGAATCCATGCAACGTTTTTGGAAGCTATCTGTGCAAGACTTTTTTTCCTATGGAGTTCTCAGAGCAATTTATGGAGGACATGTCTAAGGGCATCCCCAGAAGATTTTGGGAATGATTTTCTGACTGAATATCTTTAGGATTCTGTGGATGATATTTTCCAAATCAGTCCCTTAAAGCATTTCTTTAAGAATCCCTGGGAGATTTTTTCAGAAACTCGTCAAAGAGTTTTTAAATGAATCTTAGGAAAGAATTGTGGAAAAATCTGTGGAAGTTTTTTCAATGTAATCCTTGCAGAAATTTGTAAAGAAATCTCTGAAGTCATGGGAGATTTTTTTTTATCTGTATTAACGAGATTTTAAGCCCTAGGCTAGTTCATCTCGGGTCCCACGCTTTACTTCTCTTCCGAAGGAAGAACTCACATTTTGCGAGTTTGTCGGGAGTGGGATTCGATCCCAGGTCCTCAGCGTGATAGTCAAGTGTTCTAACCATCACACCAGGTCCGCTCAACACACATCATGGGAGATTTCCTGAAAGTATCTCTCGAATAAGTAGTGAAAGAATCCCTAGGGCAGTTTCTATTGGAATTCTTGCAAGAAATGCCCGTATGGATCTCACAATTTTTATAAAAAAGAGTCCCTGGAGGAATTTTTCAAGAAATCCCAGGAATATTTTATGACTGAAATTCAGATTAAAAAAAACCTGGAGCAATTTCTAAAGCAAACCCCGGATAAAGACTTAGAACAAATCCTTCGAAGATCACATGAAAGATTGCTTAAAGGAAATTCCGAAGGATTTTAGGAAAATAATCTAAAAAATTCACAAAAAATAGGTAACATTTCTGAAGGAATTTCTGCAGAAACTCATACACAACTTTCATACTACTTTGTGAAAATTCTCGAGGAGTCCCTAGTGGAATTTCTGGAGGAATTAGAAGATGCTGTGGAAATTTATGGTGAAATCCTTGAAAAAAATTAACATCAGTACAAATTTTGGTCTGATTTCTGAAATCGAAAGTTTCTGAAGAAATTTCTGAATAAATGTCTGTAGAAATTTCTAAAGGAATATCTGAACGATTTTTTGAAAAAATCTCTGGAGGAGCTCAAATTTATGGATATTCTTTGAAAAAAATGGTGGAATTTCAGAAGTAAATCATGCAAGATGCTTTGAAAGAATTCGTTGTAGAATTTGTAGAATAGGAGGAATTAAAAAAAATCCTGAAGAAATTTTTTGAATGAATCCGTGTGGGAATTTTTAGCCGAATAAGCGGACAAATTTCCTTAAGAATGTTTTAGAAAACATTTATTAGAAGTATTTCTGAAGAAACTTTTGGTAGATTTTCTGAAGGAATCTCTAATAGATTCTTCAAATGAATACCTAGAGAAATTTCTGAATAAGTATCCTGAGGAATTTTTGAAGTAATCCCTGTTGTTTCTTTCCTTTTGACTATTAGCAGTTCGGGTAATTAAACGGAAATACCGAAGTCGAGAGTGACGCGACGTCGATTCCGCGAATTGCTGTTGGGATTTCTTCATGAATTCTGCTCTGCTTACTTCAGCAATTGCAACTGGAATTTCTCAGGCAATTTCTGCTGGGATTACTCGAGCAATCACTACTCAGATTCCTTCAGGAATTATTCCTTCTTCTTCTTTGTGGCTCGACGTTCGCATACAAACTTGGCCGGCCTCTCTCCAACTTAGTGTTCTTTAAGCACTTCTACAGTTATTAATTAAAGGGCTTTCTTTGTCTGCCATTGAATGAATTTATACATTTCGTGGCAAATACAATGATACACTATGCCCCGGGGGTCCAAAAAAACCCAAACGGAACGGGAATCGTACCCGCCGTCTCCAGATTGACGATCCATAGCCTTAACTACTACGCTACGCTCATTGGAGACCCAATCCCTCCTGTGATTATGCAAGGATTCCTTGAGGAGCTCCTACATAGATTTTGTCTAGATAGTCCACGTGGGATTCTTCCAGGAATTCTTCTTGGGGTATTTCCGGAAACTCCTGCTAAGATTCCCAGTGGCGTCTCGTCCATAGGTCCACTGCGTTCACTACACAGTTGATAAAAAGTAAAATAAATCACTATAATTTGAACATTATCCTACAAATGATAAAAAAATACTAATTTATCCTTTTGATGTTCACAACATCCAGTGAACAAACCACTGTGAGATACCAGTACGTATCCCATAGGAATCTATTCAATTTTCCAACTTAATCTCACTTTGCCACCACCCTGTTGCTGCCAGAGAGCTCGACGCTGAGCATGCGAAACGCACATGTGAGAGCATCCAGGGTTTGTTTTGAAAATTCTCCAGGAATTCATATAGGCTAGAGATTCCTCCAAGAGTTCCTTCATGGGTTATCCGGGAGTTCCCGCAGAGATTGCTGTGATAATATCTCCAGGAATTTATGTATATATTAACTACTATTACTACTACTATTGTTACGGATATATCCAACGAAGTGAAAGCAACAGATTGTCAGGCTAGCTATTTATGCAACAAGTTGCAAATTGGGGATTTTTTCAGCACGAGTTATACATTTTTCCAACGAGTTGCATGCATTTTTTAGAATCACAAAAAACACCCGTAAACTAGAAAATTTCAGTTACACAAGCGCATTACAAGAGGAATAGCAAGTGAGCATCCATGCGTATCAGCGATTTCTTTTCATCAAGAAGGCGATTCAGTTAGATCTGCTGCTCCTACCACTTCTACAGCTATTAGGCCATGGTTTCTCAACCTTCGTTTCGCGATACCCCAACTGCTTGCAGGCACGCTTCGATTGTTCTATGAAAAGCTGGGAGACAACAGATTGGGGGGTCACAAGAGCAAAGGTTGGGAAACGATGTATTTGGCAGTTTCAATCAGATTCAAAATTAGGGCTTCCAATCCCGGGATGGATTTCCCGGGAAATGAAATTTCCCGGGATTCCCGAATCCCGGGATTCAAATTTTTGTATCCAGGATTTCCCGAATTTCCCGGGATTTTCATTTCTATTGTGCTTTTGTTTGTCAAGTGTTAAATGGCCAATTTAAAATTTCGAGTCAATGATTGATTTACCCAGCTTCTTGATTTACGTTCGTCAAACCACATGACCTTAATGCAGATGTTACTTATGTTGATGTTATAAAACATTTGGAGCTTAACAGAATGCTTACGCAGATAACATCCTATTAATAATATCATGGCATTAAACTGATTTCATCCGACAACGGTTCTTCTTCTTTTTAATACTGCTTTAAAGTATGGAGTTCATCCCATAGTGTCAACTTATCCACCAACAACCCTTGCATGTCACACGCAATACAGCCAGAGTTCTATTTATAGCTCACAGGGTCGTAGTGACTGCCCAAATATTTAGGAACAAACCAATTTACACATGTCTACTAGATCATGGTACAAAAACCTCATAGAGCGCCTGCTGATTGGATGACCAGATAATAGCACGTATGAAGCCGTTATTGGGCTTCAATGGGTTTTTACCCTTGTAGCTTTAAACTTTGACTTTTAAATCGCTCGCCAAAGTTTTTTTTTTGTTTTATCTTTGGCAGTTCTCGTAAATTGTAGTATTTTATGTATCTGGCGTAATGTTCTCATGATTTGTGCTATTGTATCTCTTCATTAAGTATGACAATGTGATTGTGAATTTTAGGAATAATTATTATGATAAATTGAACATCAGTGGGGTTGTTGTATGCCTGTTGATGTACCCAAAAATAATTGTTAAACATTTAACAACAACAATTAAATCAAGCATTTCAAATCAAAATTTCAATATTTAATGCTGGTTGAAATCGCACCTAAAATGCATTGGTAGTAAAAAAATGATTCTTCTTATCGTAAAATTTGCTGAATTGTATACAGTCTACAATAGGAAATGGATCTGAGTAACGATTTTCTGTATAATAAACACATTTTTCGCTGAAAAATAAAATTTTCTTATTTCCCGGGATCCTGGGAAATCCCGGGAAATGGTTATATTATTTCCCGTTTCCCGGGAAGCTGAATCCCGGGAAAATTGGAAGCCCTACAAAATACCCAATGGATGTAGAATTAGCTGAAAAAAATATACGTTATAAGCACTACTTATTCGTGGTCCGTGCCTAACATTTTGTTGGTATTCTTATGCAACAGGAAAGTGTTGCATAATGTGCTTGATTATGCAACACTTTTCTGTTATACAATGAAAAGTGGAAAAGTAGTCCATTGTGGCATACTTTCGCATGAGGTAGGTAGATGATTATGAATTGCAAAAAGTTCTGTATATTCTTGAAAATTAATTCAATAATTTTATGAACAAAAATTTAAGGAAAAAACATGCTGTTTCCTGTTGAAAATGCTTTGACATCCATGTGCACAACAGAACACGTGCTCGATGAACAAATTGAGATTTGAAATTATGAAAAGAAATCCACGTACTCCGGTGAGACTCGAACTCACGACTCCCAATTCGCTAGACGGGCGCTTCTATTCCTTCAAGCTACGGAGTCACTCGACTATCTCCGTCGCCAGCAGGCCTAGAACTGAACTCGATTCCACAATCGCACATGGTTATCTTCTTTTCACAATCCAAACCCCCTTCGGATGGGATTAGATGAACATCTAACACATTGTCTGTTGTGCACATGTATGTCAAAGCGAGAGAGGAAGTTATTTTTAATTGTCGAGAGCTTCGGCACTGCCTCCCAATCACTTATTGGTATGGCAATTAGTGTGCAGTCGGACTCTCGACGGGTCGGTCCTCGGCCGACCGAATACGGTAAGGGTGACCGTAGCACCTTACAAATGTCAATTTCTTGATTTTGCTTTGGCTGACCAAGCCATGTGGGAAATTACACTGTTGAAAATGCTTTGACATCCATGTGCACAACAGAACACGTGCTCGATGAACAAATTGAGATTTGAAATTATGAAAAGAAATCCACGTACTCCGGTGAGACTCGAACTCAGGACTCCCAATTCGCCCCCCCTTACCGTATTCGGTCGGCCGAGGACCGACCCGTCGAGAGTCCGACTGCACACTAATTGCCATACCAATAAGTGATTGGGAGGCAGTGCCGAAGCTCTCGACAATTAAAAATAACTTCCTCTCTCGCTTTGACATACATGTGCACAACAGACAATGTGTTAGATGTTCATCTAATCCCATCCGAAGGGGGTTTGGATTGTGAAAAGAAGATAACCATGTGCGATTGTGGAATCGAGTTCAGTTCTAGGCCTGCTGGCGACGGAGATAGTCGAGTGACTCCGTAGCTTGAAGGAATAGAAGCGCCCGTCTAGCGAATTGGGAGTCGTGAGTTCGAGTCTCACCGGAGTACGTGGATTTCTTTTCATAATTTCAAATCTCAATTTGTTCATCGAGCACGTGTTCTGTTGTGCACATGGATGTCAAAGCATTTTCAACAGTGTAATTTCCCACATGGCTTGGTCAGCCAAAGCAAAATCAAGAAATTGACATGCTGTTTCCGCCCGGGATCGAACCGGGGGCCTTCCGGGGGTTAGGCGGATGTGATAACCACTACACCACGGAAACTTGGTGATTTTGTTATTGCTTCGCTTCGATAGACAAAATAAAAAAAAAAGATAACACTCAAATCCATTTCTATCGTGAGCTACAATTTATTGTTCCACTCGAGTTGATAATTTCGTTACCTTGCACAATCCATTCCGTTCCGTACATATGTGATGGGCGTGGTGGTTGTGCCTGTGCTGTGGGTTATTGCTGTACTGCATTATCAACGTTCGTTTTGTTTTCGGCAAAAGTTGCTGCCGATGTCGTTTTACACAAGCAAGACGAAGTGATCCAAATCGAATTATGACACCACACACTGGTGAAAGGCAGCTTATAGCTTTACTTTTATTTTTATTTCTGTTTATATTTGCTATTCTGTATGTTTTTCAATTTCGTGGAGCAATGCAATCGATTTTACGGCTTGACATTTTTTCGAAGTGCTTTCAACTCTTCCAACAGCCGTGATCGTCTAGTGGTTAGGACCCTACGTTGTGGCCGTAGTAACCCAGGTTCGAATCCTGGTCACGGCAGTGCGCTCTCGCTGGCTCACTGTCACGGAGGAAGCTTTTTTTATGTCCAATTGAGCGAGATTTCTATCTATTCGGTATAATATTAATTGTTTTAATCTTCTCTTTTCTTTCTAGGTAAGTACCAATGCATTTTCAATGATAGTGACGCTGCCAAAAATGTTGGTAAGATTCAAAATAATAGGTCAATTTTCATATGCTAAGAAAAAAAAACACTCTAATATTGTACCTTGAAAAGGTGGTGAAGCTTATTATCATGAGGAAAACATGATGTAACGTTGAAGTGTGGCTCAAATTACCTCTAATCATATATTACGATTCCGCTAACATCCCAAAAGAATGCTCCATTATACCAAGTAGGTACTTGTGTGGTGGGTATAAGCTGTTCTGCGGTTTTCCTTCCAATATAAATTAAAGATAAGAGAGCAATTGTAAGCGAGAGAAGCGAGCTGCAAATCAGATGAAGTGTGCGCGTGAACATAAGACGGTGATGATACGTACAGAACGTGCTTTTTCGTCGAAATTAATCGAGCGCGGAATAGGATGTTGTAGGGTGAAGGTTCCAGCTACAGGGACAGGTTTCCATTGCGGTTTGGTTAATTCAGGAATATCCCGTACATGACGATTCCACCCTACAGAAAAAAAATAACACGAAGAACACACGTTTCCGAGCGCCACGTTGCGATGGTAGCCAGCACCAAACACCAAGTATCGCCCTTGGGTGGGATGATGATGATGACGGACCGGGCAACCCGCAGCACAGCAGCTGTCGACGGATAAAGCGTGGATCACGTTTCCACGGTGAATACAACGTACACCAACAACCAGCGCAAGTGAGAAAAAAGATAAAGAATCGAAACCTGTTGAGTTCGGTGGTGGATTTGACGAGTATGCAAGGTGGAATGGGGAGCCCCCAACGTGCAATCACTCATCCAGACAATCGCCAAACATTTCTTCGCTGTAATCCACCCCGACCAACAATGCGAACTACCCATCGCACCGCCTCCCCATTCGTTCGACACAAGCGCAGAAGGTAAGCTCTCGTGGTGGAGTGGGGGATGAGTGTGTTAATTAGCTAAATGAATCTTCAATATTTATTAGAAATAGGGTAGAAGCTTCAGTTTTGGCCAGTCCGGAGTTTTGGCCATAGTGCGGTATTGAATCTGTTGCGATCTAAATCGGCGCAAATTTATTTTTTACTAGTAGATCCTAATACAATATGATGATTACAGCTGTGAAAACCACACATTTGGATTAAAAACTGGAAGAAAAAAATATATTTCCTTAAAAAATCTGCTCCCATATATCTATTTTGGCCAGGGTGCTTCTAATTTGGCCACTCCCATAAGAAATACACGTGATTGGCCAAAATAGAAACCAAACTTAAGAATATGGCCAAAACTGCGGCAGAGCTTCTATTTTGGCCAGTGCCACTTTTAATACAAAAATCAAGTATTGGCATGATTTCTGCATTTTTCCTTCAAAATATAGATTGAAACCTTTCTTTTGACGCATTGATTGTTTTCATAGGATTATTGCTTATTTTTATAAAAATGATTTCCCTTATACTGGCCAAAACCGGTGCCCGCACCCTATTGAATCGATCGCGTTTCGACAGAAGCAAACACGACAGACAAAACGTGATACGTATCGGTAGAAACATTGTATTACTTCGATGAAAAAAAAAAAACATACAGTAGCGGACAAATTAAAGTACAATTGCGCAATTTTATTGTTTAGCAGTTTTTTTGTTTCTTAATCGAAAGTGTTCGTTGTACTGAGTATAATCCATCTCCATATAGTCATCCCGAAGAAGGTGCTAACTTGCACTGAAGAAGAATGTAAGTGGTATTTGAAATACTCGTATCTGTCAAAGGATACCGGCCTATATAGACATAAAAATATCTTTGTACAGACATTTGAAAAATAGTTTCTCGGCATCAAATTAAAATTTAAAAGAAATGATACAGGATACGAACGATCGAAAGCGTATCTTGAATTAAAAATGCACCAAAATTGAACGAGAATTGAGTAATTTTATTATTTTAACTTCATGATAACAGTTGCATCGCACCAGCACAAGCCGAGCGATTCGTTTTTCGCGCAGTTTGTTGATGATACTTGACGACAAACATCGTTGCTTTTGAAGCAACGTAGCGCAAAAAAAGCAACTAAAACGAGCTTTGAAAAAAGTGCTGCTATAAAAGCACCAGCCAACTACAGTGCCGCTCAAGCTATTTGACACCTATGCAGTAAGATCTTTTGCACAATATTTTATAAAACAAATGTTAATCCCTTGTTCGTACCCTCATAGCCATAGCAAAAGTGACCGCCATGATATTTACAGGACAAACAAATGTAGAGATTCACACCACTTAACAAAAAAGCTAACTCCTGTAAGTAGCACTATGGGAAAAATGTTCGAAAATAGGGTTGTAAATTAGGAAATTGTTTTTGCAAATATTTGAGATTCCCTGAAGAAGGTTAAATAAATATAACCGAAACGTTGGATGTATGAGCAAAACAGCCTTTTGCTATCCACTCAGACTGCCAGAGCCGAGAAATTCCTATAAACGATACTAACAACATTCATGTACCTTTTGCTAATTTTGCTCGGATTGCTTTCCGGAACAAGGCCGGGGAGTTATCTTTGTTCCAATCTTATGCAAGAATACCAAAAGCACAAATGTCATTATTTTCGGCCACGCCCATCTTTACCGTAACTTGGGATAGGGGAAGGAAATGTTGATGTAACACTTATTTAAAAGGCCTCCGACTCAGTGACACTCCCATAAGTACTACGGAGTGGGTGGTTGGGAGATGTATTCGCCTGAAAAGCTGGCGATGGACCCACGGCATTGGTTGTTTAATTGGTTAAAATTTCATCTTCTGAAAGCCGGCAATCAAAAGAGATTTTTTTCTATTTATTGTTTAAATAATTATGTTTCTGCTCAGTGAGAGGCTCAAGCAGAACCGATCCCTTCAGGGTCATCGGAACATTACACTAAATGTTTGAAACGCGTGAAAAAAAAGTTGGCGATCCGTGAAAAAAAAAAACCTCAATTTACATTAAAAAAAACGCAAAAACAACGAAAAAAAAACATCTCAATTTATTAAAAAAAACGTAAAACGAGTTAAACGAAAATAACATCAAGATATTTTTTCTATTGTATAAATTGGTATGTTTCGGCTCAGTGCGAGACACAAGCAGAACCGATCCCTCCAGGGTCATCGAAATAAATAATAATATTTGCAATAAATGTTTAAAACGCGAGGAAAAAAAATTGGCGGCTCGAGAAATAACAAAATAAAAGAAAAAAAAAATAATCAAAAAATCGTGTTAAACAACAACAAAAAGCATCTCAATTTATCAAAAAAAAAGTAAAAACAAAAATAAAACAAGATTGCGTAAAACGAGTAAAAAAAGTTGGCGATCCGAAAAAAACCGCGACATTACGACACTCGGCTTGAAGAAAAACGACGCGGACAACGTGGTCTACCCGTCACCGAATGATATGGCGATCTTGATCCTTCAAAAAATAAGAAGGATGTTTCGTCGTCCCGACTGCAGGGTTGCCTGCTTGTACATCTGAAATAGAAAATAGTATTACTTAAAAGTTAAAAGGTGATAGGCTCACAACAGTTATATAATTTTTGGGAATAAATCTCTCTAGACAAAGATAAAAATTACCTGAATCCTCCTGGAACAAATGGTTTATTAACAATGAAAAACATAATACAAAAAAAAAAAACAAAAAAAAAGTTGAACAAATTGTGATCTTGGAGTTTTCCTGTATTTAAATTAACAAAGCTAAAAAATTACAAGATCAAAATTTGTTATTGTAGATCTTACGCCGTAACGCACCATTACAAGGTGATCTACCCACGTTACGGGACCTGTAGTGTGCAGTGCAAGTTGTCCCAAAAAGTAAAAGGAAAATTTATGTGTTTTATGTTAAATGGCATTACAAGAAGCTCCAACTCTCAAACTGCATTCAAAAACCGCATAACGAGAGGCGGTTGACTGCTTATCCCTTAAAAAAGGTCCAATACACGGGACTGAAACGTCGGGCTATGCCAAACTAGCCGTTTCAATGCCCTTAGACTGAGAAAGCCACAATAGTTCAACATTTCCTCCCAGTCGTATACCTCCTCCAAATTTCTACAAAGATTATTTCAGTAGTTTTTTTAGAATTTGCCCAGTAATTCCTGTTGGACATTCACTTGTGGTTCGTTGAGAAATACTCACTGAGAATCAGGAATACTGCTGGGTTTTATTCAGAAATTTAAGGAAGAATCCAAAACCAGGAAGTTTTGCTAGGATTCCTCAAGCAATTCCTACTGGAGATATTCCAGAAATTCTTGAAGGGCACTCAAAAACAATTTCTGGGAAAATTTTAACTAAAATTGCTTGAGAAATTCCAGCAAAAATTTTTAGAGAAAACCTAGTAAGAATATCTGCTGATGCTGATATTCTGAAAGATATTCCTAAAGGAAAACATCTCTGGAGTAATCGTAAGACGAATTTCTAGAGGAACCTCTTGAGAAATGTAAGGAGAATTTCTTGGGAGAATTACATTAAAGATATGAATAGGAAATCATAACTAATAGTCATTGTCTACTAGAAATCGGAAGATATTTTCATAATATGGAGAGGAATTCCTGGAATAATCCCTAGAGGAATTCTGAAGGATTCCCTGAAAAAATCTCCGAGTTAATTTCTGGATAAATCCATAGAGAAGTAATTTCTCAGGGAATGTTAGATGAATTTAATCAAGAATGATTGGAAGAATCCCAACAAGAATTTTTAAAGGTAATCCTAGATTAATTCTTGGATTAATTCCAAGAGGAATTCCTGGAAGAATCATTGGGAAAATCTTTGGAGAACCACATGAGGAATTTCTGGATTTCTGGAAATTCTCTTGGACATCCTCCACAAATGCCTGATGAGATTTCTCTAGAAAAGCTTGCTGATATTGCCCTAGACTGAGATTTCTTTCAAGGATTCCTTCAGATATTCCGACTAACATTTCTTCAAGAATTCTTGCCAAGGTTTTCAAACAATGTTAGCTGTGGTTTCTACAGTAATTGCTGTGAGTTGTCCTCCAAGTATTTGTTGAGAATTCTCAGCAAGAATTCCCTGAGGAATCACAGAAAACCTCCTGATGTATTCCATTCCTTAATTCCTGCAGCATACCTGGAGCCATCACAACAAAAACTCCTGAAGGAATTGCAAGTGTATTTTAGCAGGAATTGCTGGGTAAATTCCAAGAAAATTTCTCAATGTATTCTTAGGAAATTTTAGCTGTAACTGCATAAAGTATTCCAACAACAATGTCTAGGTCTAGAGGAATCCTAAGTTCCATCCAGAAATTCCTTCAAAATTCCTGGATTTCTGAGGTTCCTCCAAGGACTGCACCAATATTTTATTTTAGGAGTTTTCCTTCGAAATGCAAGCTCTGTTTCACCTGGAGCGTTATTCTAGTGAGAAAGAAAAAGCAGAAAGAGGTAACTTTGTAAGAAAGAAGAGCACACCTTGTTTGTGCGATATCTGTCTTATTTTTCAATATACAGTAAGGACCCGATTTTGTCAGCCCCATTTTACGACAAACTTTTTGCTCTCGTTATCTTACGATCAAACTTTATTCAATTTTCATCCATGTTAATCATCGAACCACAGCTTAAGGGCAGAACATATTAGAGGTATAAAAAGTTTGAAAAGTTGTTTAGGTTTTCGAAGAGAGCAAAAAATGTGTTCCGAAAAGGGGCTGACAAAAACGGGTCACTTATGTATCAGTTTTTTGCATAACTTTCAAATTCTATCATGTAGAAAAATATATTATAATGTACAAAATGTTTTTTTTATTATGTAACTGAAGCGGTTTTCATTAAACCTGAATAAAAACTATTTTTCCAAGATTCTACATAACTTTCCACATGCTTATTATTGAAATTTATTCAACTTTTTAATGTACTGGAATCTAATACTATTCTACTAAGGGTAAAGCTCAATAGTTGGTCAGTAATTATGGACTAAACAGCATTCAGCTTGATATAGTTGTTTTGTTTTAATAAAAATGGTTAACAATTGCTTACTAAAGTTCAGTGATACAGCAGCACTGAAAACTCGACTCAAAACTGGTCCAGTGTAGCAGAGAATCAGAAGGGAGGTATGCTTTTTAAGTGCATTGGAAAATTGAATACTTTTCGTTCCATTACTTTAACTTTTTGGTTTTAGTGAAACTTAATATTGTTTATTTTCGATGATGCTTGATCTTATGTGATTATGCACCCTATTTGAATACAACTACATGTAAAGTTTTGTTTCCGACATAGTTTCTTATTTTACTATTACTTTAGAGCTTTTAGTAGAACTTGTTACTTCAGACTCTAGTTTAATTTAAAAACACTTCACTAATACTTCACTTTTGCAAAAGAAAATAAAAAATGAATAACTCTTTTAAAGAAAACTAGAAAGGACGAGCAAATTCCTTTTAATTCTACTACTGTGCTTATCTTCGGACAGATAGGCCTATTTCGTCTGTGACTTACAGACTTCTTCAGTGTCAAGTGCTCGACTTGACACTCGAGCACTTGACACTGAAGAAGTCTGTAAGTCACAGACGAAATAGGCCTATCTGTCCGAAGATAAGCACAGTAGTAGAATTAAAAGGAATTTGCTCGTCCTTTCTAGTTTTCTTTAAAAGAGTTATTCATTTTTTATTTTCTTTTGCAAAAGTGAAGTATTAGTGAAGTGTTTTTAAATTAAACTAGAGTCTGAAATAGTTTCTTATGTTATTTAGAAGAACCTTCAAAGAACGAAGCTGCTTTGACTCCAGTAAGCGCCATGATGCACAGTAACCAATGCAGCAATGATATCAAAAATTGGGATTCTGCACAGTTGAAACCGCATTATTCGTACTTGTAAGTAGATCCATTGAAAAAAAAAATAAATAAAATTTCATATTTTCATACCATAGCACAAGTTTTGGTTGTGTAGAAGTTAAGTTGACATAATTCTGACGCAATGCTAGACTACGTATATTCTATATAACTAAAACTTGCGTTGCCTTAACTATTTTGAGACATGTGTGTTATTTGGGTACCCTTTTGTTTCACAAAAGAATTTTGTTTTAAAAATCCTGTCTTTAATATAACAACGCGCTTTCATCTCGTATGCTCCGCGAAAAATCAAATAAGTAACGTTCGCTCGATATGAATCTCTGAACAAGTGTCACAGATCGATAGAACCGAAAGCAAAGCCGAACAACATTTAACAGATCACAACCACGATCTTTTTGCCTGTCTAGGGCTAGTAGTCATCATCAAACTACTAGTACCCAGCCGTTCAACACGAGGACGTTAGGCAAAGGGGTCGTCGTTGTGATTGTGTTGTTCAATTTTGGCCCTCTGTTAATTTTCAACTTCTATTCAATTTCTCTCGTCGCACACTTGCGATTCTATCCACCGTTTCTTTCATTACAATAAAATTCAATTATCTAATTCTACTATATCAAAATGGTGGCCTTTGCGCTGCTGTCACTTTTCTATCTTGTCCATGGTAGAACGATGAGCACGAGGATGTTGATGTGTGACTCTTGTTCCTTTTGCAGTCCGATTGTGGGTCCATTTTGAGTTGTCGTTAGCCAATATTCAAGTTTAAGGGTCCGTTAGAGCTATAGGCTCAGAAGAGGTACGCATATCGCTTCCACTTTAACATCTTATTCAACATCTTGGATGACTGGGAAGTATCGAAAAACTGCAAGTACCGGGGATGGGATTGAACCCATCTTGGATATTATCTTAGTATTTTTTTTTCAATTTATTTGGGCATAGAATATTTGCAATGCTATAAGGGGCGATATAGGCTGCACGAGTTCTCAATTTGTGAAGAAAGCTATCAATAAATGACTGTGAAACTGCTTAAAGCATTTAAGCAAGTTATTGTCGCGGTTGTTCAACGTGGAATAGGGGCTGATTTTCTCCGAACACCATTGATTCTCGCATCGTTTGATTGCCTTGGCATTCATGCACACAACAGTAACAGGTGTTTGATGAAAAAATTGAGATTTGAATAATAAAAAAAATACACGAGTTCCGGTGGGAATCGAACCCTTGACTCCCAATTTGCTAGGCGGGCGTTTCTTTCTTTCAAGCTACGGAGCCACTTGGCCATCTCCGTCCCCTGAAGGCAACAAATGGCACAATTTTCCCAAATGAGGGAGAACGTGCCTCTAGAGCCGACCAGCTGAACTTGATTCCACCAATGCACATGGTTTGTACCTTTTCACAATCTAAATCTCCTTCGGATGGCAAGGATGTTTTCGATCACCTGGCAATCATTTGACTCATTTGTCCATAACTGCACCCTGAGTTCAAAAGCTCAATATTGAAATGTAGTGTTCGGCAAACTTGTGGATTAGTATTTTTCCTACAATTTTTCGATCGTTTTGTATGAGTAGGTGGTACTAGTGCTCTCACACCGTAAATATTAGAGTTAGGATATGGCGTCGTTGGTGATAATTGTAGGAAAAACAATAATCTACAAGTTTGCCGAACACCACATTGTAATATTGGGCTTCTGAACTGAGTTATGGACAAATGAGTCAAATGATTGCCAGGTGATCGAAAACATCCTTGTCGGATGGAATAAGATGGGGAGAGGAATTATTTTCGAAAATGGTCGTGAGCTTCGGGCACTGCCTATCCGATGACTTATCGGTATGACAATTAGTTTGCCGTCGGACGCTCGACGGGTCGGTCCTCGGCCAACCTATTACGGTATGTAGTTTGACCGTGGCACCCTACAAATGTCAATTTCTCGATTTTTGCTTATGCTGCTAAAAATGGCAAGTTGAAATTACAACGTGTTGATTGCCTTGACATTCGCTTTCGCATGTTATTACATATGTTCCATATACTGTTGTGTCTTTTAGTATTTTTTTGCATTTGTAAATGTCTTCCAAACTTTGGCGTTTGTCGTTAAAAACGACCGCTACGTTACTTTCATTTTGTTTATTACTGTATCCGAAGCACCGCCCCAGCCAAATCCGAGAATTTTGTTTATTTACGTACCTACGTCGTCCCCGGTGGTAATCTATAATGCACTACGCTCTAGTGACATTCAATTACGATTACGGGGTAGCTCAGGTTACAATCAACAAAACCTACTCACCCACTCGATACGATAAGATACAGAAAGATAACGCAAGCAATTCGAGCTTTGTCGTGGTATAATGTTTTTATTGGGCCAACACGGAAAGGGCGAATATGATGAAGGACGATGGCTGGTGTCAACGAACAAAGAATTTGTTATCGTTTGACCTGTACAATATTGGTGAACACTAATTGTTAGGATAGCATTGATGGGTGTGGGTTTATGGGAGGTAGAATTAGGAATTCCTCAGACTTCCAGTTCGATTTCAAAACATATTTAGAGCGATTATTTTGTCGGCTGTGAACTTTGCGGTTGTTTTTTAGCTTGAGCTTGAATGACCGCCCTTAGTAGAAACTCCAGTATCGCCAGACAAGGTACGCTCACACACATCTCATTGTGTAGCTGCTTGGGACTAACAGGCATCTTCAGTGTGTGAGTATTGATGATCTTTTATTTTTTGGCGACAATGGCGCCTGCTACGTCAGGTTGAAGGTCAATGTGGAGAAGGGAAGCGAAATGCTGCTGTAATCGCTTGTTACCAAAAGGCCGTTTAGTTCTCTATGCCTGCACAAGGTCATGCGGATGTCGGAGTGCTGGGAAAAGGTTTATTTTTGGCATAGGGGTTCACGCATTGGTGCGTGGATGCCATGCGTAAGTGATAAATTGAGTGAAGATTATTGTGGCGCAACACAATTCGATTGGTTGCAAACTTGTAGGCGTTATATGAAAGATTTACACTGTGCTGTGAATGTTGGAAGGAAGGGGAAAGGCTTTTTTGTCAATCCATGTCTAGTTCCAGCGATGTAATGAATATAGTTTATGGATATAAACGTAGTTTATACAGTATACAGTGAATGTATATAGAAATATACAAAGTAGGGAGGGACGAGTAAGGGATTGAACCCAGGAATCAGAAGTGTTAGCCACTAGATAGATTACCAAGCTCGTCCTTTATGAATATAGTCGAAAAATATATTTGTCTTTCCCGATATCCGCTAGGAAGTCATCGGCGCTGTTATCGACTCTTAATCTGTGTTCATGTTCATGGTTATAAGAATAAGACAACTAGGCCATGAGCTCAAGATATCTTAACGTAAGCAAAGAGGCTCGTAGACTTCAATGTATAATACACAATACAGAAAATTATTTATAAATCGTGTTTCTTACAGTTTTACCCCTCCATCTAAAAACCCACACATAACATAGTCTTGCTTACCACAAATTTTCTTTCATCAATGTTTCAGAGCTTCTCCCGTCTTAGATTTTGAAATCAAAGCAAAATTGCCATAAACAACTCGCAGCGATTTTGTTACACATTATGAATATGTGAAAGTGTGTGTTCCTGTAGCTTCCGACAATACAATCCCTTAATATCCCACACTTGCTAAACTTGAGCCACCTTTATCTGGGATCATAAAAAAATGGAAACAAGGGTTTCCGTAACTGGCAGATCCCGTACCGAATCGTAACAATCGATATTGGGTCTCGGTTCGCTTTTGGCTTCCGACCGTTCCTGACATCGTTAATTTGAGAATTACTAACTCCCGTTCCTATGGCTTTTCAATCTCGTTAGTAAATGCTGCTTGCTATCTCCTGCAACACAGCCACCGACACAAAACCGGGAATCGAATTAATCCTTTCGCCCGACATCCTCGCTCCGACGACGAAAGCTTCCTCTTCTTATCTCGAATCTCCTTCGCAGATCATGATGATGTTCGGGTTTTAAACGAACCCCGAAGGGATAAATCCCCGTATTTATGTCGGGGTGAACACGCGTGACATGTTAAGCTTGCCTCCGTTTCTCCGGACGGGCACTCTTTTGCACGTTTCGCGCTCCCTGCTCGAGCTCGCTAGTTGATGTTACTAAGTCCGTCGATGATGATGATCCGCCGTCGCACCGTTCGTCGCATACCGAGATTATTGGACCAGGCCGACGGAACTGGAACAATTCGGAATCCTTTGTCATCAAGATGTGGCGCCGTAAGGGGGAAACGCCAGAAGGCATAGCAATGCGACGAAGACGAGCCGGGAATGTTGGGAAGCTGATTGTTGTGCCTTTTCATCTTTGCCAGTGGTTCTCAACAGTGCTAAAACTGTCGTTTCGAAATATCTAAATTCAATCACCTACAGCTCATTTCAGAAGCTGAACTCACACATATTATATATGAAACACTTTTGCGGATAGACCGTTCTTATTCGTAGTTTGTGAGCACAAACGAGAGTGTGTTGTAGATTGGCATCTAAATCGAAAGAGAGATTGATTTGTGATAAAGGGAGTATTCATGGTGCAGGCTCGGAGTCAGTTTAGCATTCTATTCCCCAGAATTATTACTTGTTCTGTGGCTTAGTTGGTTAAAGTGTCGGTCTAGCTAATACGAAGTCGTGGGTTCAAATCCCACCAGAACGCGATTTTTTTCACAAATTTGTCTCTCAATTTGTCAATTAGCAACATTCTATGCCTTCTAATTACAAGTTTTGACAGTATGAACTCCAAATCCCTGAAAAATGTGTTAATTTCAATAGTTTTGGAACCGCTGGAGAACCCCTGCCAATCCGAATGGGTGTGCTGCGAGCGACCAACTTCCGAGAAATAGAACACACGGGCCTCTTTTGAAACAAAAATGGACAGCACATGTGACAGTTTGAGGTGGGATTTACTATTTTTCATCAACGTCACCACCAGTCACTGCCAGAGGCGAGGGAGACGCAAGATTTATTTGGGAAAGCTTTTACCAAAACCAACCAACGCCAACCGGCGGGTGGATCCACACCGGAGGCCAGAGCATAAAGTGTCCCCAGGCGAAGATAAAACCAAAGTTCACGACCGACGTCGCCGCTACGTTAATAATGATGATGTTGTCATATTTCCTATCGTTTATCGTTGTCTTCTGGCGACTCATGGATTTAAGCAGCTTCCGATGGAAAAGAATGCTGGATCTGTTTCAACCTTCCCGGAAAGCGGGAGCCTTAATATTGAGAAGGATAAGCATCCGATGGATGATGGTATAGATGGCTACTTTTGCTGTTGTGGCATAGTTGCTAAGGACTGATAACGTTCCGCAATTCAATTGGACGTTTTCTTGTTAATATGAAGCACCACATGGGTTCAAAACAGGGACGTGAAAATTAAGGGAGTTTTCTATTATCGCAAGACTTTAGACGAACTCTGTTATATTTTCAAATACCTTTTTCCAGAAGTAGAGATCTTAGATAGGGTGCCTGTACTGTATAGCTTAGTTTCTATACTTTACAGGAAAAATATAGAAACGGGCCAAAAATACTTTTAGTAATTATTACAGTGTGTGCCAATGATAGGGACCCTGTACCAGTTATGGATACATTTTTTTTACTTCGGTTCCTTTTCGCACTATTTGCATACATTTCTTATGGGATTAGCCATAATTGGTACACTATGGCGAAAAAGGGTGCAAAGAAGCCGAAATTATAGGGAAAATTATTTATTTCTACCATTTTTTGAGCAAAATGTGGAGTTTAAATGAGTGCAACCATCTTTTGTGAACGTGATCTGTTGTTCACATTTTTTTATTGTCGATTAACATCGTGAAAGGGTGAAAATCAACTATGGCGAATAATTGGTACTATAGCCATAATTGGTACACTTATACTATACGAAAAAAAGTAACCCAGATTTTTTTTCTTTGTTCATATATCTATTATTCATGCTTTTGGAGAAAGTTTCATTAGAATTTGAGACCTTTTGACAAAAACTGTAAGACGACGAATAACTATGAAATTGTGCAATTTGCATTGTGAGATAGAAAAAATAAATTAATTTGTTGTTGTTTATAGAACTTTTATTTAAATAGTTTGGGATCTATATAACGGAACAATTAAAACCACTTTATACCCAGATCTAAAACTGGTCAATTAGTAAAAAAATACTTCGCTGAGAAACAGCCGTTGTCCAACTTCACATTCCACAATATGTTTTATAATCATATTTGCTCTAAGATATTTCTCTGCATCTGAAATGAAATCATCACTCAGTAATACCTGGAATAAAAAATCCCGATGACGAACGTTGTACAATGATATATTCAGTCACGTTGCAAATGTGACTAATAATGTTTGAGTATAAGAGCATCTTCATTGCTTTCTTTGGTCTAAGTACAACTTTAACCTTCCTTTTGCATCACGTTTACAGCTCGCTGGCGTAGTGTACGGTTTGGGTTAAAAATGACCGGACATTGGCATAGCCGGGGCCCGTAGCGTAGTGGCTACACGTTCACTTCATACGTGGATGGTCATGGGTTCGATCCCAGCTCCGGCATTTGAAAAAAAAAACCCTGGCCAAGTTCGCAGGGGTTGACGGTATTAAAGTGAAGGAGTTTCATTTTGATTATTGTAATGTAGTGTTCTTTAGTGAAACATATCACCTTTTTAACACTTTAATGTGCCTCCAACGGTTCATCACGAACCGGCTGCTGCAGATGGAGTATGGCTGATCATATGCATCAGACATGCTCGATAAACACGGAGGAACCGCCAGGGCTCAGTAGAGTCTATTCCCAAGCAATAGTTTCAAATCGTTTGGATTTGAGAAGGTTTTGATGATCGTTACAAATCCTAATAAAAGTTTTATAGGATCTGTGACTGGTTTTGGAACCTTTTACAGCCAGCTGACTTCACAATGTTGTTTGGGCTCTATTTCCCACGTTTCTCGGTTGATTTTGATTAGTAATTTATTAATGTCATAGTCGCTTTTTCGAATTTCTACAATGTTATACTTTATTATATTTTATTTAAATAAAGCAATTAAAATCATCCGAAAAGTTAATAGTGGGAAGGAGATTTGCAGCACTTAATTGTGCTGATAGATTCGAAGCTATCGTGCGAACACTTGACGTGACAGTTTGGACTGGACAAAAAACTGACTGCTTTTTATTAACTGAACAACGTTACTTTTGTATGACTAGGTTGACATTTCTAGGCCACGCATGAGAAAATGACATAGTTTATCTTGATAGGACCGATAGGACAGAACGAATTTGAATATTTTTCATAGTATTTGTAGGGGGATGAATACATAATAGTTGACAAGCAATTTTTGTTTATCTCTTAGATGATGTTATGACACCAACAGAAAAAATATCAGAAGTTCAGTTACATGTTTCTGTAGGTTTTGGACCGATGACATTTTAAGGACACAAGAGATGAACACAGAGAAGTAAAAAGCAAGGAAACAATTTTACACAGAATCGACTATATTTTAACATACGGGTTCGACTGATTCGATGAATCTGTCTAGAAGTATCTAGAAGACAATTGACGCTAAGATTGGAAAAAAGCTTGCAGTTGGGACTAGACTTCAATAATGGCCGATAGGAAACAATGCGCTAGACAGCATTATTATTCATTTTTTAATGTTTACCCGTAGGCTTTTCGCTGGTTGACAGTACAGTATTTAGCTGTGTATGAAGATACGGATTAGTTGGTGTACAGATGACAGGGTTCTCACGGGCAGTGCTTCAAGCGAGGCTTACATAACAACTGACAATGAAGAAACCTATTTTCCTTGACTTTCTACTCAGTGGACATCTGACCGAACATACGTGTTTTTGTTAATCTCCTAGGCTTTATTAAGACATGACGTATGTGCATGACGGAACAACTAGCAGGACACAGTTCTAGACGTATCTTTTCAATAACGACATTCAGCATATTTCCAATAAAACTACACTTCAATAAAGCAAAGACTAAAGCTGCTATGATAGAACAGATCAGAATGACTTAATTGACTTATTTACTATTGGAGATCTACTTCGAATAACTGACAAATTGACAAGAACCTAACTAATTACATGGACCATACTAAAAAACCAATTGACAAAAAGAAAAAAGGGGAAACTTTTAGTAAAACTATTTTTGTTCAACGCAGGCCAAACAGTGTCGACTTGGGCCACACACGCCTACGTACTTCTGTGTGTTGAAACAAAAATAGAGGCTCCTAGAAGCAAATGTAGGGAAAGGGTGCGGTGTAGAACATAAGCACAGGGTTGCTACCGCCGTAATCACTTTGAAAAAAAAAAAAAATGACCGGACATTGGCATAGTATTCTTCTGATCATTTCACCGTCAACTGTTGAAAAGTTTCTCATATCCTAGTTAAAGCGTGTTTATTCGAACAATGTCAATGTCTAAATCAATCGAACTTGTTGTCTGCGGACTGCGGAAATCCTCGTTGCACCTTATGATTAAAACAGTAAAACGACGACTCATTTAACATCAAAAAAAATTCCCACATCCATCGAGAACATCCAAACAACATTTTCAGGTCAGTTGATAACAAATTCTTTGTTTTGTAACCGTCGGTTACAAATATCAATTGTAGCTCCACCACAATTACCCAACTCCCACAGTCCTTCCCGGATGCTCCAACCATTAAACCCTTTTAAAAGAATACCCTCATAAACATTGGAACAGCGGCACTCATTTGTGAGCTTGGCGATGAGTGAGCCTGAACCACTCTCATGTTCCACTGTGTCAGAAGTGACAGGATTTATGTCGAGCAGTTTGAACCGGTAAGGCAAAATATTACCAAGCCCGATCAACAGATGGAGCGCACGTAAACTGATTAGGGTGTGCATCAAATGAACAACATATATGTCAAATATCATGATATTGAACTTATTGTTACATAACATGATATTCGACATTTAGACCGATCACCTATAAATAACGGGTAGTGAGAATGAAAATTCCTCTTCTTCGCTTGTGACCCCAGACCGATTAGTAGTGCGCGCGGTTTTATTTAATTAATCGAAAAATGTGAGGTTAATGTAATGCCTCCAATATAGTGGAAATACTAAACTTTTGTGTTATTTTCCTTTTAGTTGTTTGAAAAAAAAAAACGTGTTAAAATTGTTAGTAAAACATGCAAAAAAGTGTTAAATGTTAGTTAAATCTAAACACGATTAAAAATGGTTAGTTTTGTTAGTGTTAAAATGTTTCTAAAAATCTAATGTTTCTTAAAATTATATTTAGTGCGACTATGTACAACCTAACCTAAAAGTGAAAACGAGTAAGAACTGAAATTAGAAACGAACAAGAAAAAGGTAATTGAAAAACTGTAAAATGTGTAAACGAACGAAAGATTAGTAAAAGTGGCGTCACAGGGGAACTAAAAAGTGGTTAGGTCCAAAGTGGGCCTTTTTCTTGTATTTGCCAGCAAAATTCGGTGCACAAGTAGTCCAATCGCCCGCCTTTGACAAGCGAGAAGAATTCTGAAACGAGCTCGGGTAGCAAATACGTTTTTCAATGCTACCGACGCTACTAGCCGCCATCTTCAGTAGAAAAGCTCCTTCGAGCGGTCCAGCGGCCGCCATTGCTACAAACTCCAGCGAGAGCATCAGCCGATGCACCAATACAGCCACCATCCCAGTTGGCGAGAACGTCGCCAACCATAGCAACCATCACTACAGTCAGCATCTCGTCTAGCGAGAACATCGCTCACCATGGCAACACCACTACAAACAACTCTGATCTGGATCCAACGAAATGCGCAAGTACCCTGTAAACCGTGACGTCACCAATAAATTATGTATGTATTAGTTAGGCCTAAACACATTCGCAGTAACTATGCCATTAGAAATGACCATGAGTGTTAGTGTTTCCCCTTGTTTTGTGTTTGTTTCGTTTTACTGGACCCATAAAGGGGTCTCCAACCCTCGTCGCTCTTGCGGTCCCTCGAAAAGTGGTGAGTTTTAGATTCGAGCACCCATCGGTAACCGGTTTGATGTTTCACCTTATTTCTTTTTGCGTGTACGTCATTTGTTGATATGCATTCCATTTCCATATGTTCCTGTTCTGATAAATACCTTCTACTGACCAGGGGAGAGAGAACAAGCTTAAAAATCCACTTCAACGACCCTGTAGATGAAAAACCCTAATCCCTGAGCTGGCTAGTTACAGTTTGTTGACACCGCCCATGGCCACTGTTGGTGCTGGCCTAATAAAAGCATTATACATACATCTAAGTTCGAACTGTTTGCGTTATCTTACTATTTATCATATCTCGAGTGGGTTTTGTTGATTTTAACCTGAGTAACCTTGTAATTGAATGTCACTATAGCGTAGAGCATTATAGATTACCACCGGTGGAGTTCACGTTGCACCCACCCAGCCATAACGGAGCTACGTTAATGAACAAAATTCTTCGATATATAGGTATGAACTTCGAATACAGAAATGAACAAAAGGATGAATATAATATTGGTGAGGTCGTTCCATATTATTTTATTTTCAACTGTACAAGAGATTTACCTATAAAGTTACAAAGCAACATGTTTCACTTATGTTTTCAACCAACGTTAAGTGTGGAGCCGAGTTCTCAAGTTCCTTACTATTAACTGACTCTTATTCACTTCGATTTGAATGGTTTGTCAACTTTGAAGTTCACATATTTTATGTTACCTTCAAAATGACAATTACTGTTATTATTCAAATAGAGGTTGCACGAAGGTGTATTCAGATCATGTGACTTCCCCCACTCCCTCCCTCCTTACTAGTCTAGTCTAGTCTACACATACACAGCCATTCATTGAAAGAATCCTGGAAAATGATAGGATCGACTACTCCTATAATTTTTCTTGTCATTATTAATGATTGCAGTACATAAGGGATGCATTACAAGCATTAAAGCGGCCAGGCCTACTGTGCAGCGTTGTTATTGTTATTGTAATCAGAAAACGGGGACATCTCGTACCAATCGTTCCGTGGAAAATAAGAATAATATACCGCTTCGTTGGAAGTGACTTTGCTAAGAATGTTAATGTCACTCCATGTCCTCTGGAATCCTGGGAAGGGACAACGGTATTTCCCCCGTATACCTTGGCTCTCAAGCCTAGGCTTAAGCGCCTTTACCCGCTCTCTGAAACGAAATCAAAAGTTATGGTATCCAGCCCTCCCCAAATGAACATTTATTCGTAATATTTGGTTGTTATTTACACGAGTATAAATAGAAAAAAAATCAGAAATGTTGTTTTCAATTGAGGCCTTGGCAATAAAGCAAGATTGTTTCAAGCTGATTAGGTAAAATCAGCGTCAGCATCACACTATAGCAATTTCGCCTTATTGAAACTCAATCAAGATACTTTTTTGTGTGGCAGCTTTTTCTCGTGAACCAAAAAATATCACTTGGAAGTCCACTTGCACTTGCACCTTCATTGTTGTTTAGTCCACAGGGATTCAATCAAACTAACACAAATTGCGAAAGCATTTTTTTGCACCACAAGATAATACATGGAGCATACCCACTTTCATTCGCGGAAAAAAAACTATAAGCTTGGCATCAAACCGTATCACCACCAGTCTTCCCATAAACCATGCGGAAGAATCACTTCTTTAAGGCGAAACTGGAAGCATTTTCTCATTTTTTCGGTTTTTGATTTTTTATTAAATAACGAAGCAATATTTTCAAAATCGGTTTTCGTACACATGTAGAGTATGGATCAAGGTATCTTCTGAATTTTTTTTAGGTGGAAAATGTTTTCCATTTTTGCAGAAACCATTTTTTGTGAAATTTTGTTCAAAAATGGTTTCTGCAAAAACGAAAAACATTTTCCACTACAAAAAAAATCAAAAGATACCTTGATCCATACTCTACATGTGCACGAAAACCGATTTTGAAAATATTGCTTCGTTATTTAATAAAAAATCAAAAACCAAAAAGTGAGGAAATGCTTCCAGTTTCATCTTAAGTAACAATTTTCTTTTCTACCGGATGGCGTAGCACCGCCAGATATTTTCCTCTCAAACCGGCCGAATAAATAATCTCCCCCACTCCCTCCCTCCTTACTACCAAAAACTCCTTCCCTTGACAATTGGAGAAATGCAGAGGCAACAATTAGTTGACTAATTAACAGTGAAAATCTGAGAATTACTGTATGGACTTTATGAAAAGTTAAAGTTAATTGATTTTTTTTGTATGTGAAAATTTTTATCATCCCAATCATCATCAATTGTGTTTTCAAATTTTCAAAAATGTGTTGATTTTTCAATTTTATATGAAAGAGCACCTTTTTCTGAGCCACTATGATTTTTTCAGATTTTTCGAAGTTTGTTTTGATACCTAAAATCATTTTCAAAGATTTTTTTAATATCACCTTTTGACAGCTGGGCAACTGCTTGACAGCTCCGCCCAGTACAAAATGCAACGAGGGGTGATTCGACAAATCGCTCCCATACAAACTTCAAATTGATTTTTAAATAGGTTCTCGGGCACCAAAATTCATGAAAATTTGGATTTTGGCTCAGTTTGTCGTGCAGATTTAGAATATGGAATTATCTCAACCCCGCTAAAGAGGCCAATTACAACCAAAAACCTAGGAATCTCCGTGAAGTTTCTCTAGCAATCGAACTAACAATCTCTAACAATCGGATCTTCGCCATTATATTTTTTTAGAAAAAGAATAAATGATTGTAAAGGCTTTTTGAAAAATTCTTGTGATAAACTCATACAATTTGTCGAAGATTTAGTACAGCAAATCTATTTTGAGCTTCCTTCCTTCCTTCCTTTTATATATAGTACTTACTATCCGTTATAACAGAAAAGATGGACGATGCTAGCAGTTGAAGTATTCATGTCTATGTATTCTACTCTTGAGTTCAATTGAAAAGCCGCTCTTCTCCCAAACATATATGCTACTTAGACGAAATTTGTTTCAAAAACATCGTTTGGCATCTAACTAGCACCCTCCATAGTGCTTAATCAGAAGCATTCATTTGCAGGTGTTGTTTCCCTCTGCTCGATGTAACAATTTAGCAGGCGAAGACTCCCCCGTGGCGTCATCCATTCATAAAACATGAATGAAGGTTCATGTTTGAGTCATTTTATGTAAACAATGATCGATGTCGCGTTCATTTCTCTCCAAAACTGAGAGGTGATGCAGCGCCACCATGACACACGCGAGAACAGATCGAATCACACTTTATTTTCAATATGGCCGCACGATGATTGCGATTTGAGTACTATGTCTGTTTGTCTGTGGTTATCCTATGAATTCCGAAAAAATGTCACTCCAGGTATTTCTACAGAAACTTATGGATTACATTTATTGTTTTTACTTAGTAAATTAACTTTCAGTTCAGGTTAATCATCGTTGACTTACACAAAATTGCTTCGATTAGCTTTTACTGGGGAAAACAAAAATTATTTTAAAAGGCTTTTAATGGGGAAACAAAAAGAAACGAAAAAATGTATGGTAATATGCTGAACGCGGTAGTTTTAATTCGTAGATAAATGGAAATCAAACGAAATTAGTTATTGCGGATTTGACCATAGTGAATAAAATGATTTGTACGTTGATTGTAGTTCAACTTTACTTTAAAAAATCAACCTGGGAACAATTTATTTCTATGAATTACGAGCCGAAATTTTCCTCTATAAAAACAATGTGTTTGCTTCTTGATTGTACATATTTTAGGGATATAAGTAGTGTACCTCAAACCATGAAAAAATGCCCAAGGAACATGGGCCACTGCCTAGTGAATAATTCGTAATTTGAGTTTTCGTGTTATTGCACAACTTCATAAACTTGTATTTAACTCAAAGATCTTTGATCAGTATTCAAAAGTATTTGCAGGAATCAGAAGCTGTGATAATGTCTCTAATATTACAAATCCAACGATTCTGCCTGAAAATCTTATAAGGTACACCGGGGCAAGTTGAAACGGGTGGGGTGAGATAAAACAGTGGGTTAACATGATGTTATCTAATGATAAATAATTTGAATGTCTTACCACACAGTTTATGAATCAAACAATAATGTTTGGCAAAGAATTTATTTTTCAAAATTCCTAAAATGTCCTCCTGAGTTTGGCAAAACATTTTCCCGAAAATTTTGTGAATTATTACCCTTCAAAACTATCAATATATCAATAAAATGCCACTGGAATTATTTCAGAATTAAATATTGCTCAAAAGTCTGTGACGCGTCAAAGTCAGAATCAGGAAAAAACAACACTAACTTCAACACAACTCTAAATTTTCATTCTTTCTAAGATTGCTCTTATGTTTTTGTTTTCTAAAATTTATCACCATATTTCTTCTTGAATTCCTCCGGTATTTTTCACGAGATTTTTTTCCACAGTTGCAGCGAAGTTTCTTTTGAAATGCCTCCGAGAATTCCTATTTTGATATCTGTAAGAATTTCTCCTATAGGTAATCCTATAGGATGCTTCCCGATTTTCTTCCGGGATTGCTTATTGGGTTCTTTCTGAGATTTCTCCTAGGATTGCTTCAAGCAGATTCATCTAGGTAATCTCGTTTTCGTTTTCTTTGGAATTCCTCATGGATTTTCTTGTGGAATGTGTCTAGGTAATTTCTGCGATTTTTCTAGAAAATCTTTTGGCATTCTCAAAGAAGTTTCTTCTGGAGTTTTCGTAAAAAATCGTTAAAGAGCTCTTTCAGATAATTCACCAAAAGTTCCTACGGTAATTATCAAGGAGTATCTATGGAATTTTCATTAGAAGTTCCACCGGAAATTTTCCTTGAGTTTCTTCTGACATTGCTTCAGAAATTCCTTCGCAAATTCCTCCAGGAGTTTATTTTGAGATTCCTTCAAAAAATTTTCATGGAATTTTTCTACGTAATCTCCTAGAATTCCTTTAGAACTACTTTCAAATTTCCCTAAGGGATTCCTTCAAGAATTTTCATGAGATTTCTCCAGGCATAACTCCGCTTAATTATCTCTTGGTGTTCATGCTTAATCATCTCTTTTTTACTTCCTCCTAGAATTCTTTCCAAAGCAAATCATTGTGTTTTAGAATTCCTCCAGGGATTACTTGTGAGAATCACCCAGATGTTCCTTCTGAAATTCATTCAGGTTTTACTCCGGGGATTTTTTCAGAAGTTCTCACGCGAATTCTTCAAGTTTTTTTTCCTGAAACTCCTCCAGAAATTCCTTCTGAGTTCCAGGAGTGCTTCCTGGGATTCCTCCAGCAACTTTTCTTTTGGGATTCCATCAGGAATTTCTTCTGCGGTTTGTCGAATAGTTCCTTTTAACATATTTTACAGAACATTCTTTTGGTATTCGTCCAGGAATATAATATCTTCATTAGTTCCTTCCGGGATTCAAACAGGATTTCGTACTGTGTTTCCTCCATGGAAACCTTCTTCTAGGAATCATCCTAGAACTCCTTCTAGAAACTTCTAGAAGAAATCCTTTAAAACTTATTTCTGGAAATTATCCAGAAGTTTCTTTTTTTAATTCCTACTAGGAGCCCTGCTGAAGTTACTTCTGGAGGTCTTCCAAGAGTCTTTAATAAATTTTTTTGGGAGTCCTCCAGGAGTTTGGAGAATTTTCCAAACAGTATTTCTTGTAATTCTTCTCCAGAAGTTTATTCATTGTTCCAGGTGTTCCTCCAGGTTTTCCTCAAAAGTTCATGCGGAAATTTTTCCAAGTTTTTTTTATGGAATTCTCCAAGATATTTCAGGAAATTCTTTGCAATTTCTTTCTGGGATCCTCCAAAGGTTCCTTTTAGGAATTCTTCAGGAGTTCTTTTGTGCAATCCTTCAGGAGTTCCTTGTGGAAATCCTCCAGAAGTTACATTTGGGAGCCCTCCTGGAATTACTTCTGGAAATCTTCCAAGAGTTCTTTCTAGGTATACTCCGTGTCCATTTTCTCAGAACAACCTTCTGGTATTCGCCCAGGAATATCTTAAGGAGTTCCTCCTAGGATTTCTACAGAATTTTGTACTAAGATTCCTCCATGAGTTTCATCATTATTCTGGGAGTTCTTCGAAAGGTCCTTCTAAAAATCCTTCAGATGTTCTTTCTGATTAGTAAATTTCCTCCTGAAACTACGTTTGGAAATCTTCCATAAATTCCTTCTGGGAATCCTTCAGGAGTTCCTCGTAGAAGTCCTGCAGAAGTTCCTTTTTGGAAATCTTCCAGGCTGTATTTCTAGGAATTCACCAGGATTTTCGTGGGTAAATCTCCCTGGAGTTCATTTTGAGATTATTCCAGGAGCTTCTCCGGGGTTTTCTTCAGAAGTTCCTACAAGAATTCTTCCAAGTTTTTTTCCCGAAATTCTTCCAGAAACTCCTTTTGAGATTCCTTCAGGAGTTACTTCTGGGATGCCCTCAGAAGTTATTTTTTAGATTCCTCCATTTTTTTTGCTGGGATTCCATCAGGAGTTTCTTTTGAAATCTGCATAGGGTTGTTTTTGGCTTTTTTCAAGAAATTTTCCAGAAGTTGCTCCAAGATTTCCTTCTAGGATTTCTTCAGGATTTCCTGCTGGATTTTCTACATAAGTTTCTTCTGCAAGTCTTACGGTTTATCATTCTGCGGGTCCTCCAGGGATTCCTTCAGGAAATTGCTAACAGTTTCTTCCTGGGATTCTCTACGGGTTCCTTTTAGTAATCCTCCAGGAGTTCTGTCGTACAATTCTCTAGTTTTAATGAGTTCCTTTTGGTAACCCTCCAGAAGTTCCTTTTGGAAGCTCTATGGGAGTTCCTTCTGGAATTCTTCCAAGACTTTTTTTTAGGTATATTCCATGATTTTTTTGTAAGAATCCTTCAGAGGCTCCTTTCAAGGAATCTCCCAGAAAGTTTTTTCTAGGGATCTTCCTTGAGTTCCTGCTGGAAATCTCTAGGTGTTCCTTCAAAAAAAAAACCTGTTCAAATCCTTTCTCGAAATCCTCAAGAAGTTCTTTCTGGGAGCCGTCCTTGTGAGATATATGATTTACTCACTGCATAGAGCTGTTGTACTGAGATTAACCACAGCAGGCGCTGTGGTGTGTTTAGCTGTGGTATGAACTGTCAAGCAGGCAAAGCTTGTATCCCTGCTTGCACAGTAACCACTCCAGGTGACACCCAACAGCATTCCCTCTTGCCACTTGCGAACCGACGTCAGCCTGGGTAAGTTGAGTGTGCTGCACGTGAGGGGTGATTCCTTCCCAGAGAAATCCTAAACTCCACAGTCCTGAAATTATTTTTAGAAATCTTCCGGATGTTCTTTCTAGGTATCCTCCAAGAGTTTCTTGTAGGAATCCTTTAGAAGTTCCATTGTGGGAATCTTCCACGAAGGATTTCTACGAATACTTCAGAAGTTCGTAATAAGAATACTCGAGGAGAATCTGGGATTCTATCAGGAGTTCCGTCTGGAATTTGCAACGGTTCTCTTTTATGCATTTTTTTCTACGATAACCTTTTGCGATTGGTCCAGAAGTCTATCCAGGATTTTCTTCCTGGATTCGTCCAGGATTTCCTACTAGATTTCTGTGTGAAAGCCTTCTGTAAATCCTTCAGCCTTTTCTGGGAGTCCTCCAGGAATTCCTTCAGGACTTTTTTTTTAACAATTTCTTTATCGTATCCTCCAAGGGTTTCTTTTAGGAATACTCTAGGTCTAGGAGTTCTATTTGGAAGCTTTTCTGAAATATTTTCTGGAAATTTTCCAGGAGTTCAATTCTAGGTACCATCAAGTAGTTTCTAGTATGAATCCTTCAGATGTTGCTTTTTGAGAATCTTCCGGGTAGTATTTCTACGAAAGCTCCAGAAGTTCCTAGTGGAAATCCTTAAGAAATTCATTTTGTATATTTTCCACGGAAAATCATTCTGCTATTCCTCCAGGAATATATTTAGGATTACTCCAGGATTTATTCTGGTTTCCTCCATGGCTTCATTTTACGAATCTTTAAGCTTTTTATTCTGGGAGTCCTTCAGGATTTCCTTCTACAAATCCTTCTAGAGTTTCTTCTGCAGATCTCTATGAGTTCAATCAGGAAATCCTTTACATCTTCTCCTTCTTCTTCTTCTTCTTTATGGCTCTACGTCCCCACTGGGACTTGGCCTGCCTCGCTTCAACTTAGTGTTCTTTGAGCACTTCCACAGTTATTAATTGAAGGGCTTTCTTTGCCTGCCATTGCATGAATTTGTATATTGTGAGGCAAGTACAATGATACACTATGCCCAGGGAGTCGAGAAAATTTTCACGACCGGAACGGGAATCGAACCCGTCGTCTCCGGATTGGCGATCCATAGCCTTAACCACTAGGCTAACTGGAGACCCTTTACATGTTCTTTCTAGAAATCCTCCAGATATTCCTTTTGTAATTCCTCCAGAAATTTCTTCTAGGAGCCTTCCTGAAACTACTTCTGGAAGTCTCACAGGAGTTCCTTCTGAGAATCCTCCAGGATGTGTGTGCGTCACGCCGGGGATGATTCCTTTCCGGAGAAGAGCTAAAGCTCCACATTAGCGATCCTGCCAGGAGTTCCTTGTTAGAACCCTGTAGAAGTACCTTTTTGGGAATCTTCTAGGAGATTGAAATCTTTAGGATTTGCGTGTGTAAATCTCCCAGGAATTTATTTTGTTTCCGCAGGATTGCTTTCTAGGTTTTCTCCAGGATTCCCTGCATGAGTTTCTCTGGTTTTTACTCTTGGAGTTCCTTAGAAAATCCTTCAAGAAATCGTTTTGATTTTGTTTCTTTAGGATCCTCCAGGGGTTCAGTTTGGAAGCCCTCATGAACTTACCTCTGGAAATATTCCAGGAGTTATTTCTAGGTATCGTCCAGCAATTTCTTGTAAGAATCCTTCAGATGTTCCTTTTTGGGCCTTTTTGGGAATCTTCCGGGAAGTATTTCTACGAATTCTCAAGGAATTCCTAGTGGAAATCCTCCAGGAACTCATATTGGGATCCTTCCGATAGTTTCTTGTAGAGATTCTTAGGAGTTTTTTTTTTAAATTTCAAAAGTTTTTGTGAGAATGTTTCAGAACATCCTGGAGAAATCCCTAGATAGAATTTCTGGAGGGGTTTCTCATAGGAATCGCAACCTAAAGGAACCTTTAAAGGAATTCTTGGAGAAATCCTCATAAGAAAAGGTTAAAGAGAAATGAAAAAATAAAAAAACACAAAGGGTTCCGTTATCCGGGAATATATTTTTTTCCCCGGATACTCGGTTCTGATCTCCCTGAAAGTACTGTCGAGAAGCTTGTGAAAATTTCCAACTGGAATTTATAGAGTTTGTCCGTCTTTTTGATATTTTTTTCTCGATTGCTTGAGGAATGACTGGTCACATCGCCAAGGAATTTCCTAAAATTGAGGTACATATGCATAAATTCCTGCCAGCCTTGAGTAAGGGTATCTTTAGGTATTTTTAGTAATTTTTGTTTTCTTAGTCATGAGGTATTTCTGTTATAAAGGCTTACATGCCTTAACGGTGCAATGGATGCAGAACTCTCTTTATAACGATGCGAGATTTATGTTTGCTCTTTTGTGGTTGAATTGGTAACGAGCTCACCTATTATTGTCAGTCAGCTCATGCTATTATTGTCAGTCGGTATAAATTATTCTTTATATCCAAAACAGTAATTGTACATAATAATCAACTTTTCCGATCTTTACTCTTCAAAATCGAAATTAAATTATATCTTGGGATAAAGTTTTGTTCTATATGATTTTCTTCATAAATTCCACTGACAACCTTCCCACTGTCATCAGTCTATCGACGTGACGCGATACGGTAAGCGACCCATTAAAATTCAATATCCTTCCATTTAACTCTTGCTCTATTCCGGCCCATGATTGTGTACGATGATAATCCCTGGCAATTTTCCTCTTTCACCGGCAGCATCGATGGGCTTTTTCTGCACAGTAGTACCTTTTGGAACCCGAGCCGAGAATCCTGAAGGGTTTTTTTTTCTGTGTCAACCAAATTAGTCGGTTTTTCCACGCACATAACCCAACGTTCTCACAAAGACGGCTTGACAGTTGACAGTTATGACGCTCATGATGGCGATGATGATGACGATGACGATGACGCTGATGGAAAATTGAGGATGTCACAGTTTCAGCGCTTTTTTGATGAATAGGCACACGGAGCGGAGGTGCTTCATGTTTTGCACAGCAACTGTGTAGCTACAAGGATTCACCCGAAAGCAATTATGATGGATGGCTGGATCGATGTGCTGCAGAAAGTGCCGTTTCTTTCTTTCGGTAGGTACTCAGAAATGGAGTTTTCATATTTTGCAACATGGAAAATTCGTGCAGCCTGTTAGAGATTGAAATGTTGCTCCATCATCAGCACCGCAAGCAAACGGGTAATTTTTTGGCGAGAGTGCGGATGAATGAAAGGTTGCGAAAAAAGAACTCTGCTATGGAACAAGATGTTATCGAAGAGGAGAAATCGACACTGATTCTTCATTAGGGCCTAACTGACATTTTCGATTTCTCTTCATCGATCCTCTCTTTGTGTTATTACGGAAAGTGTATTAAGTTTTCCCAAGATTTTTTGGTTGAAATGCGAAGACGACGACTACATCTTGCTCTAGAAACAAAAAGAATAATGATTTTGTTAGTTATGATCAAGTTATTAGCGCAAGAGAGAGTCGACGAAGAGAAATCGATCAAGTCAGTTAGGCCCTTAAGAAAAATCATTGTCGAAATATTTGTCCCGGAATGGAAATGTCGTGTTGCGCTTTTGTGTGTTTCTTTATCCCTGAAAGTGGGTTTCATTCAACTGGATGATGCAGAGAATAGTCTGATTGGAAAATTTCCCGACGTGGATCAATGGATACATGAAGAAAATAAAATTTAATTCAGCTTCAATGCAGGTCTAGAGGGAGTTTCGCATCCTGTTCCGATGATACTCATGGTGTTTTTACGGAGAAAAAGCACACAGAAGAGGATGGGATTTAGTTTAATATCGAAGTTTAAAAATAACAATGGATGGAAATTGCGAAGAATAGAAGTGTTTTCCATTCAGGCGAGAGTAATCAGAGATTGGAACTAACAATGTGCAGTGTATTCTGCATCCATAATGAAAAGCAGAAACAGATTTGACAGGTATATAGTTTCAATGTTATTACCACAATGTCATGCTCGTCAGCACGTTTGGTCGTAGTTTTCCCTGAATCCGTTTCAAGCTCCCGAATGCATTTTTAATTAACACAGGAAATACGTTTTCGATTTCGATTCGATTTCGATTTGATTTCGATTCGATTTCGATTCGATTTCGATTCGATTTCGATTCGATTCGATTTCGATTCGATTTCGATTCGATTCGATTTCGATTCGATTTCGATTCGATTTCGATTCGATTTCGATTCGATTTCGATTCGATTTCGATTCGATTTCGATACGATTTCGGTTCGATTTCGATTCGATTTCGGTTCGATTTCGATTCGATTTCGATTCGATTTCGATTCGATTTCGATTCGATTTCGATTCGATTTCGATTCGATTTCGATTCGATTTCGATTCGATTTCGATTCGATTTCGATTCGATTTCGATTCGATTTCGATTCGATTTCGATTCGATTTCGATTCGATTTCGATTCGATTTCGATTCGATTTCGCTTCGATTTCGCTTCGATTTCGATTCGATTTCGATTCAATTTCGATTCGATTTCGATTCGATTTCGATTCAATTTCGATTCGATTTTGATTCGATTTCGATTCGATTTCGATTCGATTTCGATTCGGTTTCGATTCGATTTCGATTCGATTTCGATTCGATTTTGATTCGATTTCGATTCGATTTCGATTCGATTTCGATTCGATTTCGATTCGATTTCGATTCGATTTCGATTCGATTTCGATTCGATTTCGATTCGATTTCGATTCGATTTCGATTCGATTTCGATTCGATTTCGATTCGATTTCGATTCGATTTCGATTCGATTTCGATTCGATTTCGATTCGATTTCAATTCGATTTCGATTCGATTTCGATTCGATTTCAATTCGATTTCGATTCGATTTCGATTCGATTTCGATTCGATTTCGATTCGATTTCGATTCGATTTCGATTCGATTTCGATTCGATTTCGATTCGATTTCGATTCGATTTCGATTCGATTTCGATTCGATTTCGATTCGATTTCGATTCGATTTCGATTCGATTTCGATTCAATTTCGATTCGATTTCGATTCGATTTCGATTCGATTTCGATTCGATTTCGATTCGATTTCGATTCGATTTCGATTCGATTTCGATTCGATTTCGATTCGATTTCGATTCGATTTCGATTCAATTTCGATTCGATTTCGATTCGATTTCGATTCGATTTCGATTCGATTTCGATTCGATTTCGATTCGATTTCGATTCGATTTCGATTCGATTTCGATTCGATTTCGATTCGATTTCGATTCGATTTCGATTCGATTTCGATTCGATTTCGATTCGATTTCGATTCGATTTCGATTCGATTTCGATTCGATTTCGATTCGATTTCGATTCGATTTCGATTCGATTTCGATTCGATTTCGATTCGATTTCGATTCGATTTCGATTCGATTTCGATTCGATTTCGATTCGATTTCGATTCGATTTCGATTCGATTTCGATTCGATTTCGATTCGATTTCGATTCGATTTCGATTCGATTTCGATTCGATTTCGATTCGATTTCGATTCGATTTCGTTTCGATTCGATTCGATTTCGATTCGATTTCGATTCGATTTCGATTCGATTTCGATTAGATTTCGATTCGATTTCGATTCGATTTCGATTCGATTTCGATTCGATTTCGATTCGATTCGATTTCGATTCGATTTCGATTCGATTTCAATTCGATTTCGATTCGATTTCGATTCGATTTCAATTCGATTTCGATTCGATTTCGATTCGATTTCGATTCGATTTCGATTCGATTTCGATTCGATTTCGATTCGATTCGATTTCGATTCGATTTCGATTCGATTTCGATCCGATTTCGATTCGATTTCGATTCGATTTCGATTCGATTTCGATTCGATTTCGATTCGATTTCGATTCGATTTCGATTCGATTTCGATTCGATTTCGATTCGATTTCGATTCGATTTCGATTCGATTTCGATTCGATTTCGATTCGATTTCGATTCGATTTCGATTCGATTTCTCTGAAATTTCTGACGTTTTATAGCTGCTCGACTTAGATTTGCAATCCCATTCTCTTTATTTATTCTAGGGGAATGTCATCTTTCTGCTCACGTAAAGTGATAAAAAAATCATAAAAAATGGGTGTAGCCTTTTTAACGATTTTTTGAATACTAGCTCTTAATCTCAAACCGCCTATCATGTTGACTTTAAAGCAATCATTCTCTTTTATTCGCAAGACCCTTTCGAAGAAGCAGGTCCATTACTCGACCGCCCAACGCCCTACAGCAGTCAGAAAATAACTTTGCTTTCTTCTCATAATATCTCAACCATAAAAAATCCGCCCCATCTGACAGTTTGGGTTCACCATAGATCACAACCCAGATTCTCCGAAAGGAGACACTATTATTTTAGCATAATTGCCGGATAATGGTCGTGGGCTGCTACTCGGAATTGGCTTCCAGTTCAAATGAAGTCGCTTTAAACTTTTATATTTCTAACTTTTGGGAGCTTGAGGACGTCCGTCGCACTGCCGAATTGTCATCTATCAAACTGGTTTGAAATATTACCACCAGTTGGTTTCCAGGCGAAGACATATTTACCGATGTTTACAAGTCGAAAGTTGAACAAGAGCGACCCTTTAAATCTATTACACAAATATTACCACCCTGCCTGCTCCCACCGATTGGGATCCGCATCCGTGGAAAATCGGCTTACTGAACCCCTCTTTTGCCACCACATTTCTTCCGGTCAGGGGTGGAACACGAAACGCGAAACAAGACTAATGGTCACAGTACTTTGTCAATCGATGGTGGCTGATGTTGCTGTTCCTATAGCTTCTGTTGAACCACGCGAAGTGAATAAGTTGATTCCCATTTATAGTGTGACAGCTGCTGTGTGTGTCCTTTGGTGCCCAACAATGAATGGAGAAAAAAATGGGTTTTCACGAAAAATGCTTCGAAAATTAATTGTCCTAATCCCTACTTTCTAGATTGAGTGGTGGTGTTTTTGGAGCTAAGCTTTGGGCTGCTCTGACTCGTTTTTTGATTATATCTTAAAATATTTCACTTTGGCGAGAATGTCGTGTTTGAATAAATGGAATTCAAATAGGGTAGAAGTCTTAGTTTTGAGCAGTCCGAAGTTTTGGCCATACCTTACCTTACCGATCAGGCTAAGGCCGGGGTGGCCTCTGCTGTGCATAGTAGCCGTCTCCATTCCACTCGGTCCATGGCTGTTTGTCTCCAGTTCCGCACTCTGCGTAGGGTCCAGCCTGATATTGCCCCACGAACTCTTTTGCAATCGGTGTTAGACGGCGGCATAAAATTTAAGAGAGTATCTTGTAGGCAGCGCTCAGCCCAAGTAACAATTTCATTGCTGATTGGTTTTGTTTGATTTTTATTAGGGTTTTATTACACCAATAATTAAAACTCGCAGTTTTATGACTGCTTTTATGAAAAACATTGATAAAATTATTTATAGTATACTTGAAGATATCCATAAAGACAGATTTTAAGAGTAAACAAAACTTTCCGATTTGTTAACCTTCTGGCAATCATTATTACCACAATAAAACTGTTAAAACTCTCAACAGATGGCGATCCGTTCGATTAGTAACGACATCTGTTGGTGGAAAAGCAGAACTACGACATTTCTAGGTTTATTGCGGTCATCATAAAAGTAAACTTGCTTTCGTTTTATTTTCGCTGATTATGGTTGTCGCCATATTGAAGAATTAGCTAACGTGAATGGAAAATAGTTAATTTTGCTCAAATAAGCAATGAATTGATAGTTTGCCACCATTTCCATAACATGCTCACATAAATAAACTCTCTCTGCTAAGTTTTCTTGTGATTCGAGATAGTTTTACTAAATAAACAAATTGATTCATTTCATTCCAAGATGAAAATATTCACTATTTTTGAAGCGCATTAATTTTATGATTCTGCAACCCCAATATTCACGGTTAAATTGAATGCGCATAAGCCTACCAACACAATATAACAACTAAAATATTACTTTGCAAAGACCGTTTCTACTTACGAATGATGTATCGTCCTGAACTTTGCGTGCCATCGAAGAAGCTCCTCTGCATCTTGAGCTGTCATAGTTTTTGTTGAAAAAAAAACAACAATCGAGAATGGGAAATTTTTCTACTAGGTTTTAAAACGGTTTTATTGCTACTCTTAATGCGGTTTGCAAAACCTCTCCGAGAGTGGTCCACTTAGCCGGAAGATGCTCTTAAAGAGGTTATCAAGAGGTTTTGATGTATAAATCAGTTTTATTGCAAGTTTTATAAAATTGGTCATGAAGATCTCTTGTAGAGCCGAACAAAACTTAAATTGTTACTTGGGAGTAGTGTGATCGGGCGGTAGTTCCCGCAATCCAACTTGTAGATGAGACACAAGATACCTTCCATCCGGTAATACTTCCTCCTCCCAAATCTTGGTAATGACCCAGTATAGTGCTCTCACCAGTGCTTCTCCACCGTATTTTAGAAGCTCGCTTGGTAGTTGATCTGCTCCAGCGGCTTTGTTGTTTTTCAACCGGCCAACCTCCTCCTCAATCTCTTGGAGGTCAGGGGCCGGAAGTCTTTCGTCCTGTGCACATACTCCTAGATCTGTTACCACGCCACCTTCAGTACTTGCAACGTCGCCATTGAGGTGCTCATCGTAATGCTGCCGCCACCTTTCGACCACCTCACGCTCACACGTGAGAATATTTCCGTGATTATGTCGGCACATGTCGGCTGCCTCGCGAAGCCTCTGAAATCATCATGAAGCGCAATTGAGAGCAGTTATCCAAAATGTATTTTCAAATTATGTAGGCCCCCTTTAACCCCTCAAATCTGCCTGTAACGCACCTGAGATTCTCCGGAATCATCCAATACGCATCCTCTCCTCTTCTCTTCTTGGCGTAACGTCCTCACTGGGACAAAGCCTGCTTCTCAGCTTAGTGCTCTATGAGCACTTCCACAGTTTTTAACTGAGAGCTTCCTCTGCCAATGACCATTTTGCATGTGTATATCGTGTGGCAGGCACGAAGATACCCGACTAGAAACTTATATCATGTTTATAACATATTCTGTTATGATGTTATAATATTTTTCTCTAACTTATTATGTTAGAAACTAGCTGTAGGATGATGTTAAAATAACTAAAATTGTAACAAAAAGAACACTGGTCTAATCAAGATTATATCCTATTTTGTTATGATGATATCAAAATTATAACAAGAATCCTAAAAAGCGTAGCTTAGAGCAACAAGTGGTATTTTGCCACAACTTTATCTCCCCGTTAGTCATTACTTCACTTTTGTATTAAAAGTGGCACTGGGATTGCCGCAGTTTTGGTCATATTCTCAACTTTGTTTTCTATTTTGGCCAATCACGTGTATTTCTTATGGAAGTGGTCAAATGAGAAGCACCCTGGCCAAAATATGAGAGCTGATTTTTTAAGGAAAGTTATTTTTTCTTCCAGTTTTTCGAAATGTATGGTTTTCACAGCTGCAATCATCATATTATTTTGAAATCTATTAGTAAACAATAAATTTATGCCGATTTAGATCGAAACAGGCTGAACACCGCATTATGACCAAAACTGAGACTTCTACCCTATTTGAATTACATTTATTCAAATACAACATTCTCGCATAAGCGCATTTTTTTTTATTACCGTACGGAATTGGGCTGAAACTTTTTCCACAGGCAGGGCTCATGGATATATGAACAAAACAAAAATTGAGAAAAAATCAGGGTCGCCTATTTTCCCGGAAAATTCAGGTGGAAATTCTTTGTTTTCCCCAGACACTACTTACTTTGAAAAATCATAACTCAAGAACGAAGCATTAAAGAAACAAAGTTTTTTTTTAGAAAATGAGAGCAAATTTTCTCAGAAATCAAAAAAAATGAACTGGAAAAGGCTTTCCACAAAATTTTTCACAGTTGAGAAAATTCGTAAAGAAAAGCCGGAAAAACAATGCCCGAACTCATAAAAAATATATAAAAAAAATATTTTTGAGAAAGTTATTCCATAAGCTTTAATCGCAGAAATTTTTGGAATGCACTTTTTTTTCGTTCTTGAGTTATGGCCAATTTTGTTGAAAAATATCCAAAAGCCTTTTCTTTGAAAAACCATAACTCAAGAACGAAGCATCAAAGTTTATTTATAGAAAATGAAAGCAAATTTTCTCAGGAATCCAAAAAAATATGAAAAGAAAAAAGTTTTCAACAAAATTTTCCACCGTTGAGGAAATTCATAAAAAAAAGTCGGAAAAACTAGGCCCGAACTCGCGGGAAATTTTCAAAAAAAAATATTTTAGAGAAAGTAGTTTCATAAGCTTTGATGGCTGAAATTTTTGGAATGCACTTGTTTTTCGTTCTTGAGTTACGGCCAATTATGTGAAAATGGCCAAATAATAGGAAGAAGGATTCCAGTATTTTGAGAAAGGTTCCCTCAAAATAATGGGCGAGTTTGCCAAAGAAACCTGCGATATACTCTCACAGAATTCTGGAATATAGGATTCCCCCAGAAACTTGAGAAGAATTCCTCCAGAATCCTTTCAAGTATGCTCCCAGAATTCCCCTAAAATTCCGGGTGGAATCCTTTACAATGCTGCGAATAAGTCTGCCATAATCCCAAAAGGTATTCTCTAGAATTCTACGAGTTATTCCTCCAGAATCCTGAGAGAGATCATAAGAGGGGTTCTTCCAGATTCTTGAAACAAATATATCTAGAAACCTGAGAGGGATTTTTTTTCCGAGAATCAGATGGGGATTCTCCTTGGAAAGGATTACGAAAACTTCTAGAATGGACTTCTCCAGCATCCTGAGAAGGATTCTCTGAAATTCTGAGAGGTATTCCCATATAAAACAGAACAATTACCGCAGATTCCTGAAAGACATTACCCAGAATCTTTGAAAGGATTCCCCTTAAATCCTGAAAGGGATTGTCCCTGAACTCTGAGAGTGATTCCTCTAGAATACTTTAAATTATTACTCCAGTATCTCAACAAAATCTTCCTATAATCAAGTCAGGGATTTTCCCTGATTAATAAGAGGGATTTTCCCAGAATCCTGAGAGGGATCACTGGGAGCAATTGCTCCAGAATACAGAAAACAGAATTCTACTGGAATTCTCGTAAAATGCTGGGAAGGATTTCTGAACCCTAAGAGGAGTCGCAAAATCTATGCGAGGGATTCTTCAAAATTCCAATTTCTCTGGAAAACTTTTCCCAGAATCTCGTGAGAAATTCTTCAATAATTGATAATTCTGAAAAATATAGTCCCAGAATCCCAAGGATTTCTCTGATTGGGATCCTAACTGAGGGTCTTTCAGAATCCTTAGAGGGATCAGCCCAGATCATCCAGAAATTACTAATAATCACCCTTGGTAGGAAATACCCCAAAACCTCGAAATGAATTCCCTTAGAATCTAGAGAGAGATTCCCTAGAATCACAGACAAACAGACGTAACACTCTTCGAAAGGCCTTGGATTTAACGATGAATTTAAATTTCGTTTCATTTCCGCGATCCTTCCACCAGAAGTGCTAGAGTTGGATCGCTTTTTACGTTTGCTAGTGTACACGTTCCTGAATGATGCAAACAAAATTTACAGGAGATTTGTATAGTAGTATACGTAACGCTGCTGAAAACCCTTAAACCCCTAGGAATACCCCTGGAAATGCCTATGAAACTCATTATCAGTCATCAACCACCGCAAACACGTTTTTTCCCCTCGAATCTCGTGACGGGCGATCATACATTTATGGTGTTTATATCTCGTCGTCGCCCGTAGTCACTCAAGCATTAGAATTCTCAATGCTTCTTCGCGTGAATGTAATGACCGTCGTCTGATCGATTCCAACAATATTTTTATGATCAATTTATGGTTGAAGCCTAGACGCTCTAACAATCAGATGTTTGAAAATGTGTAATGTGTAATGTGTATGATCGTCCTACTCGTTTTACGATGGTTCCTTCATTTCCATTACGTCTTAAGATTGTTGCATAATCAGCAAAAATACTCTCCGCGTGGATTCGGGTAAAATTTATGACCTCAAAGAACAGACTCTGCGTTTTCTTGCTCCCTAATAGTCCGTCGCCTATGCGATCGAGTTCTCTTAACAATGCATGATTTCTTGAAGTCCATCAGCTGTAGGTTCTTGAATTTCGTCATCCGTAATACAAGCAGACAAGGCTTCGGCATGAGTCAGGCCCAATGTTTATTTTGTGTGATTTTGTGTCTAGATCTCGAAATGTTGCTTTCACTTTCTCGAATCATTCATATAATTTTGACTCTTCCCCTTCCTGTCGCTTGTCCTCAGTGTTCCTAACAATTGCTATCGTTGTCCTCCACACATCGTGTACCAAAACTAGGGTAACTAGGGTAATTTGCTAATTGTTGAACACTACCCAAATGTTGAACAGTTTCTGAAGATTTTATTATAAATCTTACATAAGTAATTTTTGCTCAACGTAAACGTATGATGTAGATGCATATACATGTGTGTCACGATATTGCTTCAATTTAGTTACTAAATTATACATATTTTACGTCAAAAATATTGATTAAAAAATTTTATACCGCTGGTGACACGAAAACTGCACAATTCTTAAGATTAATTTTAAGAAATTGCTATTACGAAATAAGCTTTGCGGGCAAATCGACCACAAATATCAAAGTCACACCATAGTTACAAGAACTGGAAGGATGTCCTTAACAGTTTAACATTGTTTAAAATCATATTTTCATTGTAATTCAATTTGAAAAAAATGTTTTTCTTATCACACTATCATTATGCATCCATTATCCAATTGTTGAACAGTGGCATGACTGCCAGATTTTTATTTCACTTTACCTAACCGTGCATTTCATGGGGTTTCAAGGGCGTTCCAGGGATGTTCCAGGGGTGTTCCAGCGTGCTTCAGAAAGGTTCCAGTGGGTTTCAATGGGTTTCAAGGGCGTTCCAGAGGTGTTCAAGAGGGATTCAGAGTGTTAAGGGGGTCCTACGAGTAATTCAAGGCGTTCCAGGAGGTTCAGGAGCAACCCACGGGTTTTCAAGGGATTTCAGGGTCGTTTCATGAGTGTTCTTGGGGGTAGAGTGGGTCCCATGGGTATCGAGGAGTGTTTCAGGGGCTTTTAAGGGCGTACTTTTCTTCTGTCGTTTTCGCTTCTAATCAAATCTTTTCATGTTTGCATCTAATCATGTTAAAACGATTTCAGTCCACTAGAGCTGTCTTCAAATGAGCGATTCCTTGTCATTTTAATGTATTGTCACTAGCTGGGACTACCTGGGCACAAAACACGAAAAACCCGGAAACATTCCGCCAGAGTGAAAAAATATCGGATGTCGGGTCAAAGTCAGATCAAATTTTATCAAATGTTGGACCACTGTTGGAACCACATCGGGTAACAGTTGGGTTTATGTTGGGTTTAGTGCCCAAAATAAAAGCAGGTCAATGATAGGTTTATGTCGGGTTATACGTCATCAATTACGAACAAAGCTTCAACCGTTCAACAATTAGCGAGAACCGTCCAACATTAGGATGAGCCAGCTTATGGAAGCGTTCAACATTTGGGTTACAGACTTCTCATACAAATGTTCTATTTTCGAATTTAAGGGAATACAAATTCAATGAACAGTATAAGGAATAAGTAGATCTAGACGTTCACTGGATATTTTTCAACTAAAGTAGAATTATGCACGGAAAAACAAACGAAAACCAAAATGCCAGTACTAACCGTTCAACAATTGGCGAATTACCCTAATGTGTTTTGTTTACATACAAAATAGTCATTGGCAGAGGAAGCTCTCAGTTGTTAACTCTGGAAGTTCTCAAGTTGCAAGCAGAGAAGCAACCTTTGTCTCAGTGGGGACGTTACGCCAAGAAAATCAAGAAATAAAAAGAATTAGAGGTACATGAAAAAGAGGTAGAACAAAAAGCAGAAGAAGAAGAATAAGAAGAAGAAGAAGAATATGTAGAAGAAGAAGACGAATAAGAATCATTGATTATATGATTCAATTTTTCGTGTACACCCGCTTACTTAGTTGGTTCATCACCGTGCGTCGTTTACAACGTTCGTCCACATTCCGCAGAACGAGGGAGCAGTCAGCGGGGACAATCCAGATAACAACCCAAAATAGGATCACTAACGAGGCAGGACACGGTACGGCGGCGTGGCATGTCGCGTCCTCCGTGTGTCGTCCGTTTCGTTTGGGTTGCCTTCGTTCGTCATTCGTCCCATTACGGTGAAATATTGAAAGGCATTTTTCTGCGCCAGGGAAGTAGTCCCGTTCGCTGTTAGAGCGGGATAGTCACTGGAGGTCCACTGGTTCTCGCTGGAAGAATGCCGAAGAGGCATCCTGGATGATGACGTGTTCCTAAAAAGGGGGATTTCCGTTATGGTCGGGGAGAGTATGGAATGCTTAGAATTGTTAAAACTGCTAACGAATGTTCGAATGAGAGAGGGGTTCCTTCTTGGTCCAGATGTAATGGATTCTGATGTGCCGGAGTGCTTTTAACACCATGGTATGGAATCAAATGGGATTAGTATGGCTTTCAGGCGCGAGTGAAGAAGCTTTTTATTATTTAATAGATATACTGAGAGTTTTCAACAGTCTCTTCTTCTTCTTTTCTGTGACTTTATGTTCCCACTGGAACTTGGAAATCTTGGAATGCCTCCTTTTAATTTAGTTTTCTTTGAGCACTTCCACAGTTATTAATTGAAGGGCTTTCTTTTTCCTGCCATTGCATGAATTTGTATATTGTGAGGCAAGTACAATGATGCACTATCCCGGGTAGAGCTTAATGCCAAAATAATGGCAAATTTTACCATTAAAACAGAATGTTTGAATGGCAAAATGTGTTATTTGTTTGTTTGAAATAAGAGTTAAAATAACAAAAATAATAACAAAATTTTGGTAGCAGAAAAACTTAAAAATAACTTATTTTGCCATTGTAATAACAAAGTAATGGTAAAGCATGCGGATTAAATTGAAGAACAAAATAAGTTATTATTGAGATATTGATAACAAAATAAGACCCAAATTAACTGTTATCGGTGAATAACAAAATATGACATTCTTGAGTTATTGATAACAGAATAAGAACAAATTTAGCTGTTTATATGGCGATCAAAATAATGGTAGGTTTAGTTGTTCAAATTCAATTTTAAAATAATGGTAGATTCAGTTATTATTTCAAAGTAGCAGAAGAAATGTAAAATGAGCTATTTCTTTTTTTTCTTCAATAAAATTTAAGTTCATCAATCAATGTAAAAACAGTTTTATTTTATGGAAATTAAAAACTCAAAACGAAAGAATCCGGATTTGTTTACTTTTGCGAGATACGTCGAATTGAAAAGTTATGCTTGAAATATACAATATAATAGTTAATGGTATATTAAGAGTAAAATATGTTATGGTGCCTAATGTTTATAAATAATTTCTCACAATATCAAAATAATGGCAAATTTAGCTAGGAATGTAAATTATGTTATTGTTTTGATATTTTATACAATTCATTATAAAAGGTGCTAAATTGCAAGTTTTACCATGATAGTAATTTTTGTTATTGATGTGTTATTTAGCATTATTCATGAATAACATATCAATGACAAGATTTGCTATGATTGTATATTTTGCTATTGATTTGCTATTTTAAGTTTTTCATAATAACAGAAGAATGGCAAAACGAGATATGATGTCAAAACCAGTTATTATTTTGTCCTTTGTTTGCCATTAGCCTCTACCCGGGATGCACAGGGAAATGTTACAAATTTTCCAAATGGAGGAGAACGTGCACCTGGAGCCGACCTACTTATGCCCAGGGAAGTCGAGTAAAGTTTCCGACCGGAACGGGAACGAAACCCGTCATCTCTGGATTGGCGATTCAAAGTCTTATCTACTAGGCTACCTGGAGACCCCAGTCCTTAGAAACTTCGAATAAGCGACATTTTTCTTGGCGTACATTTTTTCACTAAAACCTAAAACAAAACCTGCTTCTCAACTTCGCAAGGGCGTAGCCAGCTTTTCGGTCAGGAGGATGGAGGGGGGGGGGGGGAGGGTGTGGCAAGCACCCTTAGCAAATTTGTACCTACTAGCTTTTTTAACTAAACGCAACACGATGAAAGTGAATATAATAACATTAAGTGTCTAAAGCATTATTTAACCTTCAGCAGTCACCCTGTTGTATTTTGTACAATACGTTGGAAAAGCTCGCCCGTTCTACATAAATCAACGTGGTGCTGGTAGTGCTGACTATTTTCTGGAAGATTTAGGATTTTTATTTACTCGTGCACTGTAGTTGGAGGAAATGCCAATGCAGAACCCGTAGCTTCCGGGAAGGTATAAGCCCAGCTCCCTGGGTTAGTGGGTTGGTGTCAGGCCCTGCGAGCCAGCCGTAAAAAAGACTAGCACCGGAAAATCAACAAGAGAAGAATGCGAACCGATACCAATGGCGACGACCACAGCGACGAAAAGGGACTTGCGATTGGAAGCTCGGTACGTGGAACTGCAGATCTCTCAACTTCATCGGGAGCACCCGCATACTCGCCGATATACTGAAGGACCGCGGGTTCGGAATCGTAGCGCTGCAGGAGGTGTGTTGGACAGGATCTATGGTGCGAACGTTTAGAGGTAATCATACCATCTACCAGAGTTGCGGCAACACACGTGAGCTGGGAACAGCTTTTATAGTGATGGGCGACATGCAGAGGCGCGTGATCGGTTGGTGGCCGATCGACGAAAGAATGTGCAGGTTGAGGATCAAGGGCCGATTCTTCAACATTAGCATAATAAACGTGCACAGCCCTCACTCCGGAAGCACTGATGATGACAAAGACGCATTTTACGCGCAGCTCGAACGCGAGTACGACCGCTGCCCAAACCACGACGTCAAGATCATCATAGGGGATCTAAACGCTCAGGTAGGCCAGGAGGAGGAATTCAGACCGACGATTGGAATGTTCAGCGCCCACCAGCTGACGAACGAAAATGGCCTACGCCTCATCGATTTCGCCGCCTCCAAGAACATGGCCATTCGTAGCACCTTCTTCCAGCACAGCCTCCCTTATCGTTACACCTGGAGATCACCACAACAAACGGAATCGCAAATCGACCACGTTCTGATTGATGGACGGCACTTCTCCGACATTATCGACGTCAGGACCTATCGTGGCGCTAATATCGACTCCGATCACTACCTGGTGATGGTTAAACTGCGCCCAAAACTCTCCGTTATTAACAACGTACATTACCGGCGGCCGCCCCGGTACGATCTAGAGCGACTGAAGCAACCGAATGTCGCCACCGCATACGCGCAGAATCTCGAGGCAGCGTTGCCGGACGAGGGTGTGCTCGATGTGGCCCCTCTAGAGGACTGCTGGAGTACAATCAAAGCAGCCATCAACAACGCAGCTGAGAGCACTATCGGGTACGTAGAACGGAGTCGACGAAACGATTGGTTCGACGAGGAGTGCAGAGCGGTTCTGGAGGAGAAGGATGCAGCGCGGGCGGTAATGCTGCAGCATGGAACCCGACAGAATGTGGAGCGATACAGACAGAAGCGGAAGCAGCAGACCCGTCTCTTCCGGGAGAAAAAGCGCCGCCTGGAAGAAGCGGAGTGCGAGGAAATGGAACTGCTGTGCCGTTCACAGGAAACACGCAAGTTCTACCAGAAGCTCAACGCATCCCGCAAAGGCTACGTGCCGCAAGCCGAAATCTGCAGGGATAAGGACGGGAGCCTCCTGACGGACAAACGTGAGGTGATCGAAAGGTGGAAGCAGCACTTCGACGAGCACCTGAATGGCGAAGAGAATGTAGGCACGGAGGACCAAGGCAGCGGAGGAAATGACTATGTTGGTGCAGCAGAGGACGGGAACGAACCAACTCCCACGCTGAGGGAAGTTAAGGATGCCATCCACCAGCTCAAAAACAACAAAGCGGCTGGTAAGGACGGTATAGCAGCGGAACTCATCAAGATGGGCCCGGAAAAGTTGGCCACCTGTCTGCACCAGTTAGTAGTCAAGATCTGGGAAACCGAACAGCTACCGGAGGAGTGGAAGGAAGGGATAATCTGTCCCATCCACAAGAAAGGCGACAAGTTAATGTGTAAGAACTTTCGAGCGATCACCATTTTGAATGCCGCCTACAAAGTGCTATCCCAGATCATCTTCCGTCGTCTTTCACCTAAAGTAAATGAGTTCGTGGGAAGTTACCAAGCCGGTTTCATCGACGGCCGGTCGACAACGGACCAGATCTTCACCGTACGGCAAATCCTCCAGAAATGCCGTGAATACCAGGTCCCAACGCATCACCTGTTCATCGACTTCAAAGCGGCATACGACAGTATCGACCGCACAGAGCTATGGAAAATTATGGACGAGAAAAGCTTTCCCGGGAAGCTGACTAGACTGATAAGAGCAACGATGGACGGTGTGCAGAACAGCGTAAGGATTTCGGGTGAACTATCCAGTTCATTTGAATCTCGACGGGGACTACGACAAGGTGATGGACTTTCCTGCCTACTATTCAACATCGCCCTGGAAGGTGTTATGCGACGAGCCGGGCTCAACAGCCGGGGTACGATCTTCACGAAATCCAGCCAATTTGTATGTTTTGCGGATGACATGGATATTATTGCTAGGACATTTGGAACGGTGGCAGAACAGTACACCCGCCTGAAACGTGAAGCAGCAAAGGTCGGACTGGTGGTGAATGCGGCTAAGACAAAGTACATGCTGGTAGGTGGGACTGAGCGAGACAGGACAAGCCTTGGCAGCAATGTTACGATAGACGGGGATACGTTCGAGGTGGTAGAAGAATTCGTCTACCTCGGTTCCTTGCTAACGGCTGACAATAACGTGAGCCGTGAAATACGAAGGCGCATCATCAGTGGAAGTCGTGCCTATTATGGGCTCCAGAAGAAACTGCGGTCAAAAAAGATTCACCCCCGCACCAAATGTACCATGTACAAGACGTTAATAAGACCGGTGGTTCTCTACGGGCACGAGACGTGGACGATGCTCGAGGAGGACATGCAAGCACTCGGAGTTTTCGAGCGACGGGTGCTAAGGACGATCTTCGGCGGCGTGCAGGAGAACGGTGTGTGGCGGAGAAGGATGAACCACGAGCTCGCTGCATTTTATGGCGAACCCAGCATCCAGAAGGTAGCCAAAGCCGGAAGGATACGGTGGGCAGGGCATGTTGCAAGAATAAAGCCGGACAACAACCCTGCAAAGTTGGTGTTTGCTAACCATCCGGTTGGTACAAGAAGGCGTGGGGCGCAGAGAGCACGATGGGTGGACCAGGTGGAGCGTGATCTGGCGAGCGTTGGGCGTGACCGACGTTGGAGAGCTGCAGCTGCAAATCGAGTATTATGGCGGCAAATTGTTGATTCAGTGTTATCATGAATTTGATGTTGAACTAAATAAATGAAAATGAATCCACTGAACTGTACAATAAAATGTCAGAAGAACTCGAAGAAATATATAATAACGGCAAAACAATATCAGGCACTCGAGAATTCCACAGTTTTTTGCCTATTTCTAGTGACAAAGTAAAAGCAAACAGGTTTTTAACAGGAGATTAACCAAAAATATTTACCATGATCGGAAAAAAGAACATGTTTAAAAATAGCTCTAAGACAAATATTACATATATACAGCCAATCCATAGAAAATTGGCATATTGCAACTCTTATACTCGTAAAACTTGGCGGATTTGTAGTTCATCGAAAAAATAGATCCATGTTTTTTTATTTCGTTATTAGGGTGGTCAATGTGCAGATAGGGTGGTCCAAAAAATCATGTTTTTTCAAAACTTAAAATTTTCATACAGTCATAACTTACGGTAAACAAATGTACTGACGTCATTTTGATAATTGTATGCAATAGTGGATAGCGGTCCGGGTTCCGACTAACAGGAATTATACGAATTGTATGTAGACAGTGACCTTAAGGTATTCTTTAACCGTTATGTGTCCGACAAACTTTTTGCTTTTTTCTACACCGTACTTTTTAAATGGGCGCTGGATACCCGGGTATCCTGTCGGCCACATAAGGGTTAAATGAAAATAACCTTTTATGGCAAAAAACAACAAATGTCGGTTAAAAGCTTGAAAAAAAAACCACAGGACAAAACAGCAACAATTTTATTCCTTATGTGTAAAGTGTAAAGCCAATGAAAATATTCAATATAAATTACAGATTCGCTGAGGAAGATCCAATAAGGATCAAAAGGTTGGAAGAAGAAAACATTTGTTGTTTTTGATCCCCGAAAAGACCGAAACGTCAAAACCTACAGTCGTCGTCAATAAAGGGTGTCCACGATGAAATTGGCACACAGAAAATATTGTATAACTTTTGATTGCGTTCGCCAAAATAGCTAATTTTTTGACCATTAATAGTATATTATGTGTAGCTAATACCATAAACTTTTCATTAAAATCGGTTGAGTATTGGCGCAGATATTGTCGATATCATAAAATGAGATTTTAGAAAATTTGGGCACCTATTTCAAAAAATTGCTTAGGCTATAACTTTTTTGTTTCACTCGATATTCTTAACATAATATCAATTAAGTGGTAAAAATTTGATCGAAATCGGTTCAGTACTTTTTCTAGTAAATATCCAAAGCTCAAATCGCTTCTAGGTAAATTTTAGGTGCTTTTTGACCATTTTTAGTTTCGCGTGCACAATTTTGACTGTAGAACTGGTAACACTGTCCCGATTTTTATAAAACTTTGACAGTGTAAAATTGTTGTGTTAAACAGTTTACAGTGAAAATTTCAGCCATTTTTGTTGAGTACTTTCAAAGTAAGAGCAGTTTGAATTTCACTATACCAAAAACCACATCTGCTTATTGTGACATAGTGCGACATACATAGCTATAACTTTTTAACGGTATGATCAAATTGAATGAAATTTTGACAAATTACTTCTTCATACATACTTTACGTACATAAAAATTTTCATTGAAATCAGTTCTGTATTTTTGGCGCCAGTGTTGAAACGGCAAAAAAGTGATATTTTTCAAAATGTTTGTTTGCACAAGATTCTCAAGTGGCAATTCCCTTGTTTCAACGATATCTCCGCCAATACTCAACCGATTTTAATGAAAATTTTATGGTACTAGCTACACATAATATACTATTCATGGTCAAAAAATTAGCTATTTTGGCGAACGCAATCAAAAGTTATACTATATTTTCTGTGTCCAATTTCATCGTGGACACCCTTTATAATGATAATCACTCATACAACACTTTTTTTTATTGAAATAGGGTATGTGTACCATTCCTTGGCCTAATTTGCAAGCCGCCTTGACAATTTTGACCATAACTCATGAATTAATAGCACTAGAAATAATATGTTGACCCTATTACACACTCTAGGCAATGCATGTTTCTCCAATTGGAAGTAAACTTACGTAAATATTCAAGAATTTACTTAACTAAGCTGAAAAGATTCGATGCGATGGTATGCAACGTTGGTCTATGGTACAAAAATTGGCCTATTAGTGGATACAACGTTGGCCTATTGCTTTCCATGCACTAGAACCATTTATTATCTTATTTTTTCAATATTTCTGCTGAAGTATTATCTCTGTTTGTTCACCAATCTTACTTTTAAATTACATTTTCGGAGCCAAATTTTCAAAAAAACTATAAATAAATCACTTTAACTAAAGTTCTTTCTTAATCTAGTAACGAAAACAACGCAACCCTATTATTGTGTTATATTTTTACAGTCACCGTACAAAAAATCTTTCTTCCTGTTCGTTCTTTCTGGTTCTTACGCAAGAAATGTTGGTTCGCCTTTTTATCGTTGTTTTTGACGTCACTTTACTGATGGGCCAAGATTTGAGTACATAGTGAAAAAAAATGTCCTCAATATTCGGCCCACATTCAATTTGTAAAATAGTTATTATTCGTTGAAAACAAATACACAAGTTCAAAATAGCGTCTTTAACCGTCGCATCAAATGTTCAGTTATTGAAAAGTCAATTCGAAATGTTCCAGAATCATGCCATTTATGATCATGTGTATAGACTACCCACTAAGCCGAAGAATCTTTTTTTTTTTGTTTTTATTTATGTGTATTTTAACTAGTCGCTAATTCTACACTACCGAAGAATCATGGCGTCTACAAAAGTTAAACAAAGTAACATTTTCATTCAATTTTAATGCTCCGAAGTGCTAAAATTGAAACGAAATGTAGCAGTTGTTTGGCGCATAGCTTTTCCGATATCCAGTTATGCGTGTTTGTTTGAGTTTTTGGTTTACATTGAGATAGGCCGAACGAGGGGGCTATGCCAACGAAGCATCCCGATACCCTAGTCACATTTGAAAATAAAAAATCAATTAAAAAAAAGTGTAGCCCTTTTCAAAAGTTAGTCTAGATAAATTTAAAAGGAACCAAGTATGCAAAGTGGCTTATCTAGTCATGGTCTACACAAAAAAAAATGTTTCGTTGAAATCTAAGAGGGTGCTGCCAACATTTGTTCAAATTGGCGCGAAATCCGTCACCAGCCTAGGGCTGAAAATCTTGCTAATAAAGATTATAATAATTATAATTATGCATGCTAACTCACTGTAATAGCTATAAATATGTTGAAAGAAAACGTTTCCCTTGTTTAAAGCTTCACATGGCAGTATAGTAAAGCTATCAATCATATTAGTCAAATCGGCAACCCGTGAACTGTGCCGCATCATTTCCACAGAATTTTATTTTTCACCTTACGCTTTCCAAACGGCAACCGACAGACCAGCGTGAACCTCTGCCAAACAGCCATTTCCTAACATTTCGACATCGATACGAACTGGCGCCAAGACTTGCACAGACGCAGTAATATCTACACAGCAAAAAAATCTTAAAATTACACCCGACATAAACAAATTTGGCACATAAATTTCTATTCTCTTTCACTTAATTTTAAATTAAACAATTTCTTGCATGGAATATTGAACGCAAGCTTCATACTGAGAGCAAGTTGTAAAATTAAAAACTGATGAAAAAATGTGTGCGATATGACGGGGTCATTTTGTTACAGGTGATATGATGTAAAATTTTTTAACTGTGTACGACGGTCTGTCGTGGTCAAACGATTACATCCTCACTTCCTCCTCTATTCGATCCCTGCAATCATTGTATTGTCGCGAAGCATCACCGTACTCATCACAAAAAAAAAACTGACAAAACTTGTATCGCCCTGTCTTTGCGCTTCCTGATTCGCTCTCTCTACAGAGTTGCTAAAGATTCTATCAGAAAAAACTGAATTCCAAACACGTGACCCGGTCACGTCACCCACGTTTTGCGACAATCGTACTGACATGTATACTAGACAATTGACAAATTTCTTTAAGTTGTTCTTAACTTGACTTGACTTGACTTGATGGGAAGATTTCATAGAAGAACCGGTATAAAAAAACCAAGTCAGCTGCGATACAGAGCAATACATTCCTAATTATTATCGCAATATGGTTGCAGTAAATTTAAGAGCTCCAGAGGCATTTCAGAAACATTGCAGGGGGTTCTAGAAGCGTTTCAGGGGATTCATGGGGTCACAAGTGAAGTTTCAGAGGAGAATCAGGGCCGTTTAAAAAAAATATATAAGGTGATTCAAGAGTTTTCGAACGAGTTTCAGAGACTTTCATGACGATTACGGAACGATTCAAATGATTTCTGAGAGTTTTAAAGGGATTCCAAGGGAACTCTCGCAAGTTTTGGGTAACTTTCAGGATGGTTTCAGAAAGGTTTCAGAAAGCTGGGGATTTCCGTGGATTAGAGGGGTTTCATGAAGGTACAGGATATTTCAGGGGGATTCAACAATCGTGACAGTACAAAAAATCTAGGAAATTTGAGCTATTTTTACAAAAAAATAGATTATGCTATAGGCAATAGGGTGGCTCAAGCTTGTATGGAAAAACCACATGTCAAAAAGTTCGATGGGCCACTTCCTCATTTCGTTCTTTATGACGCCACGGTCAAATTTTCAGGTCAATCCGTTAACATTTGGGCGATGCTAAACTCGTTTGAAGTTTATATGGAAGTTTACGCTACCCGCCAATAATATGGAATCGTTGCAATACTCAGGGTCTGTGTCAATTGGCGAATTAAAATTAATTTTCACTTAAACTTGACAGTTCGATAATTATTTCCTTAGGAAAACTGGTTGTGGGTACGAGTTGCATTTTGAAAGAGAATAAGGGGGGTCATAAATGATTTGTGCCTCAAAGACCTGATAAAATCACATTTTAGGGTGATGCCATATTCAGTATGAGTGTTGCAATAGGCGATTCCATATTTATGGCGGGTAGTGTATATGGGAAAATATCTTTTTTTGCATTTTTCTTTTTAGAGGCTCTAATTTTTCTTAAGCCACGTAATCGATCCTATAGAAATATAGCCTAAGATATGCCGAAAACTTTGTAGAAGACCGCAACGTCATCAGACACTTGCGAAAAAAGTTATAGCCTAGACAGTACGAGCCCATTCAATGAGATTTTATTGCTATTGTTATTCCTTTACATGGTCAATGTTAAGCACCACCAGATGGTTTGCATGTAATAACTTTTCTTTCAAGCTTCGGATGACTTTGCGGTCTTCGACAAAGTTTTTCGGCACATATAAGACTATAGTTCTATATAATTGGTTATGTGTTTTAAGTAAAAATAGTGCCCGTCATGAGAAAAATGCAAAAAACGATGATTTCCTATATAAACTTCCATACAAACTACAAATGAGTTTAGCACCGCCCAAATGTTAACGGATTGAGCTGAAAATTTGACCAGAGCATCGTGGCATCATATAGAACGAAATGAGAAGGGGGCCCATCGAACTCTTTGACATGTGGTATTTTGAGCCACGCTAATAGGCAATAATAATAATACAGGGGATAGACAAAATGATCGGGACAGGCAAAATTTTCACTTTTCAAAAAATGTTCAACTAGCTGTAACTTTTCGAAAAGTGCATCAAATATTCTCAAATTTTTACTGTAAGTTCACCAACTAGATGTGTATCAGTGGTTCAAATTTGGAAAAGATCGGGCCATTCTCCACGAAGTTATAAAGATTCTTGAAAAAGGTAAAATTATCCGATAGCCAACTTTGAGCTGTTATATCTCCGGATTCCATAAACCGATTGAAATGAAATTTTGACCATTCAAGACTTATATAATGAACTTTGGAAAACATTTGACTTAACTTGAAATTTTTAACAAGAGACAAAATTATAGCGATTTTAATTTTTCACGATTTTTTAGAAAATTGGTCTATTTTTAATATGCATTCTATTACTTTTAAAATTTATTGGTGGCTATGTTGTTCCTTTTCTTCAAAACACATTTATATATAAGTCAATTAGACGGAAATTAATTTAACTATAATTTGCATCTTGAATTATGAAACGATGTTGATATTTTGGATAATTTGGTGTTTTATTAGAAAAATAATCTCATCGTTATAATTTTCTTCCGTGTAAAGAATATTAAATTAAGTCAATGGTTTTTCATAGCTCATTATATAAGTCATAAATGGTCAAAATTTCATTGCATTTGGTTCCTTGAATCCGGAGATATAACAGCTCAAAGTTGGCTATCGGATAATTTTACCTTTTCCAAGAATCTTTATAACTTCGTGGAGAATGGCCCGATATTTTTCAAATTTGAACCACTGATACACATCTAGTTGATGAACTTACAGTAAAAATTTGAGAATATTTGATGCACTTTTCGAAAAGTTACAGCTAGTTGAACATTTTATGAAAAGTGAAAATTTTGCCTGTCCCGATCATTTTGTCTATCCCCTGTATGTATAATGCAACAACTGTTACATCTGTTTGAAAAAATAAAACAAGTTCTGTTTATAATAATTTTCATTCTTAATCACTTAACCTAATTACAGCTCTATTGTCCACTAGGGCACTACGTGAGCGATTTCAATTGACAGCTGCACTTACCTTTCGTACAGCGCCTAGATGTATATTCTATTCCACTTTATCGAACTGGTTGCCTTTCTGCTGCTTTCACTTTTCTACTCTATACATGGTAGAAGGATGAGCACAAGGATGATGGATGGCCGTTGTTCCTTTCCAGTTCGATTGGGGGTCCATTATGAGTAGCAGTTCGCCGATGTCCAGGTATCCGGGTCTGTTTGAGCCACCGGGCTCAGAAGAGGATCACAGTGCCAGCCGCTCTCAGGGGAAAAGCAACTGACGGAAAATTGCAAGTGCCGGGGCTGGGAATCAAACCCATGACCATCCGCATATGAAGCGAACGTCAGACCAACTACGCCACGGGCCCCGGCTATCTATATATATAATAATTTTGCAATGGCTATTGGCAAATTAAAATCCTTTAAAAAATTATGTCAATTTCTGTTATTTCTTATAACAGTTGTAATTATTTCGTTATAATCTGGTTATGTGTTTCTGATCGGGCATGCCTATGACGTCGAGGACATTAAACCCTCCAATTCTTCATTGCACCAACAAAGCTAGCCATGAAACAGTTTGACACTTCTCAGGTCATTTTAACAGACCACACACATGCAGGAAAAAGACCGATAATATATTCTACTTTATCGATCTTGTTGCCGTTCTTTTCATGCTCATGTTTCATCTGTCAAAATGACCTGAGAATTGTCAGTCGTTTTGAGGTTAGGTTCGTTGGTGTAATAAAGAATATCCCTTGGAACGCCCTTGTCTCCTTTCCCACCTCCTGAAAACCTTTAGAACGCCTCTGAATCCTTAGCTAGCTCAAGGATGCCTTCATTATTTGAGCTCTAGACTACCGGTGCAAATATTTTATCCTCTCTTAAAAACTGGAATTCCAGGGGAATTTTGATTTAATGAGCTCTGTATGTAATGACAGATTGGCGATGTTCAGTGGATATTTTTCAACTATTTTGCATGATTCCTTAGAAAATCGAATGAAAACGAGAACCCCGGTCGTAACTGTTGAACAACTGGCGAATTAACAGCAGAGTTTTGACGATGCAAATGTTCCCAACCAGAACTAGGTATTTGAATTAATTGTGTTTTTGAACTCGTCTAAATGGAAGGTTTGAGACATCGCCCAGCAGCCGTGATCGTCTAGTGGTTAGGACCCTACGTTGTGGCCGTAGTAACCCAGGTTCGAATCCTGGTCACGGCAATGAGTCGAATGAATTCGAACCATTGTCACGGAGGGTGTATATTTTTTGTGTTTGAGAGACATCACACAATGCAAATTTAGCCACCGTGATGGTACAAATATCCCGAAGGATAACGTTCCTCTAGGGCCAGCCTACTGATACAATGGTCGATTTACGGACCCACTTATACTTTCGTAGACACCACACAGATTTGTAGACTAAACGCACATCTAATACACAGTGATTCACTGCTTTATGCATCATATTTATGCCTCTGCAATTTGTACGCAAACTTAAAATTAATTCAGATTGTTAGGGAGCTAAAAAATCTGTTTTCGCCCGGGATCGAACCGGGGGCCTTCCGCGTGTTAGGCGGATGTGATAACCACTACACCACGGAAACGATATACACCATAAAACATTTTTTTCGCTTCCATCAATTTTCCGTATCAACCCAAGTGGTCTGACTTGATTTGTGCAGTTTATGATTTCTCTTTTTCGTCAAATAAACTGTACTCCATGTGGCGAACTGCTGCTACGGAGTCAACTTTTTTTGGCAATGCCGGCACATTCAGTCGATCCAGTTTTACGTACGCAATGTAGGGCAATCGATAGTGTAAAATGTAATCCACACCACACCGGTGAACGAAATGGCTTAGCTTGGCGTTGGCATTGTATCGTTTTTATGCTGATGAAGGTGTTGCAATATGTTTACTAGGGACATGACCAAGTCTTACGATGTGTTTTAGCTTTACAAGCAGTTCGTTAATTTTGGAAGCTCGTCGTTGCCGTGTATCAACAGTTACCTACCTGATTTAATTTTTATTGATTTATTTTCGAAGTGTTGGCAACTCTCCAATAGCCGTGATCGTCTAGTGGTTAGGACCCTACGTTGTGGCCGTAGTAACCCAGGTTCGAATCCTGGTCACGGCAGTGCGCCCTCGCTGGCTCACTGTCACGGAGGAAGGATTTTTTTTTGAATAAAATTAGTGTAACGTACTGTTAATAATGATTTATTTTCTTTTCTCTTTCTAGGTAAGTACGATTGGAAGAATTCTTTAGAAAACGTTCGAAAGATAAGTATACCACATGAGTCCATTACAGATACCACAGCTTCGTCGGCGACAGACCCTACCCGCCAAGTAAATTCAATTATAATCTTATTTGTGAGTTCTTTGACTTCGACGGCCAGCTCGAGTCCAGACTGCATCTAAGTTAGAGAGATTTTATTTGTTTTCCTGGGAGAGACGCCATCGTTGTTGCTTTGCTCGTGTACCAGCAATCACCGAAAATACATTAGATGAACCATTGGCAAACAATTATTTCTTCCAGACAGCTCTGTCTGGGCTGAGGTCACCGTCAGTCGTTGTTGGTATACCGACGTGATGGTCTAATATTGGCGACCTGGGAAATGTATTGCAAATAGTATGTGCAAACCAAATAATACACATTTTGGGGTTTTTACTACCTTATCGTTGTGTCTCACCTAGACTTTTCGATCTGTTATTCTGCTAGATTCGGATATCAGAGAGTGCATCTCTTTTGATTGCAATGCTTTATCGAGCTCATTATTAAAGATCGAGCTTGGAAGTCTAGTGACTACCGCTATTAATTCGTTTGAAGAAGGTCATGAGTTCAATCCTTGGCCTGTTCTTTCCTTCTACTTTTTAGCTTACTATCAACTTTCTCCCACTTCTCTACATACAGGCCAAAATGTTTGGGATAGGAAACTTTTTTTCTCTCACAAAAATGTTCAACATGCTGTAACTTTTCATAGAGTGCATCAAAAAATCTCAAATTTTGACTGTTTGTCAACCTATTATATGTGCATCATTGGTACAAATTTGAGCTCGATTGGTTAAGCTTTCATGAAGTTAGAACCGTTCTGGTAAAACACTGTTTTTTAGACAACTAATTTTTGAACTGTGATATCTCGGAAACCAGCGAACCGAATTGAATGGAATTTTGAATGTTTATCAACAATATATTGATACTTGATACGACGTTGTAAAATGTAATATTTTCTCACGACGCGACGAATAAAGTTATACCGGTTTGACATTTTCACCCATATAGAGGAAAATAAGTCAAATTTACTATACCACACCAAAAATACTTAATGTGTTCTTCCTTTAATCCAAATAGGCTCTATTATATCTCATAAGTGATATCTTGAGAACAGAAATAGAAAATCTTTGGATTTCAAAACTAAAATTTTATGACATTGATGTAAAAAATTTGCATTTTTTCGAGAAAGATCCATGATAACTTTTTTCAACTTTCAAAAAGTACCTATGTTTTAATAACTTATGAAGCATTCCTATATTGTTGATAAACGTTCAAAATTTCATTCAATTCGGTTCACTGGTTTCCGAGATATGACAGTTCAAAAATTACTTGTCTAAAAAATAGTGTTTTACCAGAACGGTTCTAACTTCGCGAAAGCTTAACCAATCGAGCTCAAATTTGTACCAAAGATGCACATATAATAGGTTGAAAAACAGTCAAAATTTGAGATTTTTTGTTGCACTCTATGAAAAGTTACAGCATGTTGAATATTTTTGTGAGAGAAAAAAAAGTTGCCTATCCCAAACGTTTTGGCCACCCCCTGTATACTACTTATGTATTGTGTATGTTATGTATATACTTATGTTCGTAGCCATCGCTAGAGCCAGAGACAGATTGAAAAAGCCGTCAACCCTTTTTTTTCGAATTTTCCACAACACAGGCATCGTCAGTGTGTGAGTGTTGGTGATCATCTATTTGTAGGCATCAATGGCGCCTGCCACGTCAGGTTGCAGGTCAATGTGTGTAAGGCGATAGAAGTGATGATTGCAAGCATTTGTGTCCACATTAGACCGAATATACCTCTGCGTCTGCACAAATTCATGCAGATGTTGGAGTGTTGGTGGGATATGGTTGGCAAGGGGTTCACACATTGCACAGTGGGGAAAAACCGACCCAAAAAGGCACCTAATTATTGCGGCTGATTGCGATCTTTGAAGTCCATTTTTTCCGAATGGAAAAATGTCAAAGAATCGATTGGTGATAGTTTCATTCACCGGAATTGAGTGTAGGTGTCCATTTTTCCCCATTTTCCCCTAAAAAACACTGTTTTTCTGAATTAAATAATGGTTTCAACTGATTGCGGCTAACCAACCAATTTTTTATTGATGTAGAATTGACAGGTGCATGCTATAGTGCATACCTCGATCTGTATCATTGACTTGAAGTGCCCATTTTGCCTCATTTTCCCCTAAAAATACTGTTTTTCTGAATTAAAAAGTAAAATCAACTGATTGCGGCTTACCTACCATTTTTTTCTTGATGTAGAATTGACAGGTACATTTCATGAGGCACACCTCGATTTTTGTCATTGACTGAAAGTGACCATTTTGCCTCATTTTCCCCTAAAATACTGTTTATCTGAATTAAAAAAATAGTGTCAACTGATTGCGGCCAACACACCAATTTTTACCTGATGTAGAATTAACCGGTGCATACTTTGGGACGCACATCGACCTGTGCCTTTCACTGAAAGTACCCGTTTTGCCCTATTTTCCCATAAAAATACAATTTTTCTGAATTAAAGAAATGTTTCAACTGATTGCGGCTAACCAATCAATTTTTACTTGATGTAGAATTTACCGGTCCATATTTTGGGGCACACTTCGTTCTGTGTCTTTGGGTGGTGGTGCCTATTTTGCTCCATTTTCCTCTAAACTACGGATTTTCTGGATTTAAGCATTATTTCAATTGATTGCAACTAACCAATATTTTTTTCCTGATGTAGAATCGACCTTTGCATACTATGGGATACACCTCGCGCTATGCGTTAGTAAGAAATTGCCCGTTTCACCCCATTTTCCCCTAAAATACTGTTTTCTAGGTTAAAAAGTTTGTTTCAACTAACTAAAACAGTGTTTTAGGGGAAAATAGAACAAAATGACCACTTCCAGTCAATGACACAAAGTTTGTCTGACAGTATGCACTGATCAATTCTACATGAGGAAAAACTTGTTTTGTTAGCTTAAATTAGTTGAAATTGTTTCTCAAACGAGAAAAACAGTGTTTTAGGGGGAAAAATGTGCACTTCTAGTCAGGCTTTCCAAATGTACATCCTTCTTGCAACAGCCCGCGCAAGGCTGAATCGACACTCTCTTATGTGTGCAGACCATCTCTCGTTACCGTGTGCAACACCATCAGTGAGAAATGTATCGCCAACAGCACGCACACGCATAAGCGAAAGATGTATTGAAACAGCCGCTGCTTCGGCTGCTTGCCTGACAGTTGCATACTCGAGTCGTATCGAGCCAAGTGGGAAACGTCGTGAGTATTGTTGGCCGCATGGCGATGACAATCTTCGGCTAACCAAGCTGGCTGTCGCGTAAAGGGTGTCATAGGCTGTCACGGGAGCACATGGCTTAACGCTAAAAGTTATTAACAAAATATGTGCTCAATAAATATTTTTTTACAAACATGATATGCCTTTCACAAGATGCCCCAGGGGTGAAAAGAAGTTTGTGCCAGCATTTGTCAAAATTGTAATCTGGCTAAAATATACCACTGATATGAGATTTAACTCTCTTTTATATTGAAAACATAGCAGTGTATTTCACATGCCAATAAAAAATAATGCTATGCAAAATACTCTACTAGAATATGAATTACAGGTACATATTCTCTATTTGAAAAAAAATACATAATACATGAAACGCGTCGATAATTTTGAGCGTGGGATATACCACGATACTCGACACGTTCAACAGAAGTAAAATGCTCGGGCCGAGCGCAGCGATTTTCGTCACTTCGTGTCCAGCCAACGAGAGACGGTTTGGGTGAGAGCCGAGGTTGTCATCGGCGAACGAACGCACAGCGAATGCAGACGATGTGAGCAGTTCCCGACAGTGATGTCGTAGGTCGCATGAGTTTTATTCTGTGGGCTGTCATGAACCATGCATTCACAAGGCTGTCATGGGAATAAGAGTACGACAGCCATCAAAATGCTATCATGATGCGGTACTTTTGGGAAGCCTGCTTCTAGTCAATGACTCAGGACAAGTTGTGCCTTACACAATGCATCGAATAATTTCACGTTAGGAAAATAAATGCTTGGTTAACCGCAATTAGTTGGAACTATTAGGGGAAAGTGGGGCGAAACGGGCAATTTCAGGCTAACGCATAGCGCGAGGTGTATTCCATAGTATGCATAGGTCGATTTTACATCAGGAAAAAATATTGGTTAGCTGCAATCAAGCTTGTCCGCACTGAGCGTTGGGCCGTTCAAAGTCAAATTCACTAGAGTGTTTTCACCCGGGTGAAAATCTCTTTGCGCGCTTCGTTTTGCCCTGTGGTGTGATATTTTGACAGTTCGAAATGACATTCACAATATTTCAACATCCTTGTATCTGATAAGATGAAAAGATTACTAATTTATGATGTGCTTGATGGTGTAAATCCAAAGAGAAGAATTTTCATGCGCTCAGTGCGGACAAGCCTGGCCGCAATCAATTGAAACTATGTTTAAATCCAGAAAATCCGTAGTTTAGGGGAAAATGAAGCAAAATGGGCACCACTACCCAAAGACACAGAACGAGCTGCGCTGGTTAATTCTACATAAAGTAAAAATTGATTGATTAGCCGCAATCAGTTGATACAATTGTTCAATTCAGAAGAATAGTATTTTTAGAGGAAAATAAGGCAAAATGTGTACTACCAGTCAATGACACAGATCATGGTGTGCCCCAAAGTATGCACCAACTAATTCTACATCAGGTAAAAATTGGTTGGTTAGCCGCAATCAATTACAACTATTTTTTAATCCAAAAAAAAACAGTATTTATAGGGGAAAATGGGGCAAAATGGGCACTTCCAGTCAATGGCACGGATCGAGGTGTGCCTCATGAAATGTACCTGTCAATTCTACATCAAGAAAAAAATGGTAGTTAAGCAGCAATCAGTTGATACTAATTTTTAATTCAGAAAAACAGTATTTTTAGAGGAAAAAGAGGCAAAATGGGCACTTTCAGTCAATGACATATATCGAGGTGCGACCCAAAGAATGCGCCGATTGATTCTACATCAGGTAAAAATGGGTTGGTTGGCCGCAATCAGTTGAAACTATATTTTAATTCAGATAAACAGTATTTCAGGGGAAAATGAGGCAATTTGGGCATTTCCAGTTAATGATACAGATCGGGGTATGCCCTATAGAATTCACCTGTCAATTCTATATCAATAAAAATGGGTTGGTTAGCCGCAATCAGTTGAAACCATTATTTAATTCAGAAAACAGTGTTTTTTTTAGAGGAAAATGGGGCAAAATGGACACCTACACTCAATTCCGGTGAATGAAACTATCACCAATCGATTCCTTGACATTTTTCCATTCGGAAAAAATGGGTTTCAAAGATAGCAATCAGCCGCAATAATTAGGTGCCTTTTTGGGTCGGTTTTTCCTCACTGTGATTGGTGCGTGGATGCCAAGCGTTAGATGAAAGATTAGTGTGCATTACTCTGAAGATAATGCGGCACAGCTCGCTTGATTACATAACTCGTAGAGGAGTTATACAGGGTGGCCACAGACTCGGGAAATTCGGGAAATGCGGGAAAAAGTCGGGAATCTAAATTCATCGGGAAATATGCGGGAATAAGTCGGGAATTTTGTTTATGATCGGGTATTTTTAAAATGATGTGTAACGCCTCCAGAATGTAAACTCAAACCTAGATTTACCACTTAAATCACTTCAAATCCAGATTTTTACACAGTTTCAGAAGCCTCACGAAGGAATTTCAAAATCCAAATGATGCAGATGAGCATTGGTTTCTGAAATACGAGTGATTTCCCGTTTGATAGAGATTATCCGGGTGACTGGTTTTTATTGTCCGAATACTCAAGTCAACGATTAGACCTTAAATTTAGGAACAAGCATATTTTAAATCATAATTTTTAAAAGTAAAGTTTTTAACCACTAAAAAAACCTAATCTAAAAAACGCGAAACAAATATCGCAAAACATAATTTCAAACCAAATTTTAAACGATTTTATAAGATAATTCTACAACCTTTTCTTAGAAAATATTTAGTTTGTTACATGGTACAAACTTCCTGAGTGGAGGAGAACGTGCCTCTGAAGCGACCTACTGATACATGGTTAATCATAGCTTTAATGAAGAAATTCCATACGAAATTCTTTCAAATATTTTCCACATAATACCTCCCAAAGCTATTTGTCGAAAAATCCAGTTCGAGTACATTTAATCGAGGAATCAGATAGTTTTCAGAGTTTCGACTGTCTACTGCCAGGAAAAACTAAGTAAATTGATGTTAGCTGAAAATCCCTGGAATTCTGGTGGTAATCCGAGAATTCTTGTCAATGAGATTTTGTATGGTAACGAACTTTGAAAAGGATTTTCTGACCTTGCCGAAATATCTGGCTGAGCTTTTGGTCAAGTTTCAATTCAGGCGTTCGATTTGAACAGATCGTAAGCTTACTGTGATTTCTATTCAAATCGAACGCACGAATTAAATAATTCTTTAATTCGCTACCCAACGACTTCCAGAAATTTTTGCTTTGAGGGAGTTTTTATTGGTATTTCTAAAAATTTCAGAATGAGTTCATAGAAAAGCTCTCTGCAATCACCGAAACCATCATACTAACAATTTCGTATAGTGACATTTCAATTTTTTTGGAATAACTACTAAAACCATCAATAATTCAGTCGTCTCGGAAGAGTTTCTGGAAGATTTTTTATAGAATTATGTTGAAGTGTTTTCTGTGTAAGTTTTTGTAAAATTACTGGATAAATTCACTAATGAATACTTAGAATCCTTGACATTAAAACGGAAGCAAAGTTGCAAATTGAAAACCAGAAAACAGGATTCTCTAGATTTTTTTATTAAATTTTTCAATGTCTTGTCTCCTGAAGGTATTTCTGGTGTAACCAATGGAAAACATGAACAGCTTCTAGCCTGACTTCCTTAGGACAGACATATGAACATTGTAAAGGAGTTTTTAACCTGAATTCCTAATGCAAATCTGTAGAATTGGTTTATGTCTTTCTGGGGGTTCTACAAGTTTTGCTGAAACATTGTCTTGAAATCGTGAAAGTTAAAAGAATGAAGAACACCTCTTATACGGAAATAATTTTAAGCCCATCTTGTAGGTATGTCTGATGATTTTTTTTTGCGTTACCCTAGGTTGATCAAAAGGTTTGAATGCTACTCAAAACCGGCTGTACTAGTTTCACTTTAAACTAATAGAGAAATTCAACTAAAATTGGACTACTTTTTTTTTTTTAAGATGTACACTTTACGCATCAGTTTCGATCAAACATTATTCACATTCTTCCAAATGAGTTCTTCCAAAATGAGATTTTTCTACTCAAGCTTAAGCCCAGAATATCGATTTTTCCTAAAATATTAAAAAAAGCCTTACATACAGGGTGTTAGGTTCCTGAGTGCAAACTTTTAAAAGGGTGATAGAGGACCATAAATGGTGATAAAAATTGTTCTACGCATATGGTCAAATCTCAACCGTTACGTAGTTATTGAACTTCCCATGTTTTTGACTCACATTGCCTTAACTGGCTATAACTTGAAAATGGTCAAACTTATCGCAATTTTTTTACCCTTATTCGAAAGATTATTGAATTTTCTATCAAATGGCATCTTTGCATCGATTGGTTTAGTTAAATAACTAAGTTTTCTAGAGCAAAATAGCTCAGAATAGTGTGTTTTAATTTGTTTTTGTCAATTATCTTTGAAACATGCGTAATAAATTAAAATTATTTCTTTGGCAAAGTTGTGGCCCCTATTCCACTCTACAATTCATTCTTTGACACAAAACTTCTAGCTCTTATCGTTTTCTTGCAATTTCGATTTAAATGTGCGGCACAGTGCGCAAAAAAGTGCTTACCTTGACAGTTGTAAATTTATGACCTGAAATGCGATGTTTAATTCGAAATTGCAAGAAAACGATAAGAGATAGACGTTTGGTGTCAAATAATGAATTGTAAAGGGGAACAGGGGCCACAACTTTGCCAAAAAAAGAATTTCAATTTATTACGCATGTTTCCAAGATAATTGACAAAAACAAATTAAAACACACTATTTTGAGCTATTTTGCTCTAGAAAACTTAGTTATTTAACTAAACCAATCGATTCAAAGATGCCATTTGATAGAAAATTCAATAATCTGTCGAATAATGGTAAAAAAATTGCGATAAGTTTGACCATTTTCAAGTTACAGCCAGATAAGGCAATGTGAGTCAAAAACATGGGAAGTTCAATAACTACGTAACGGTTGAGATTTGACCATATGCGTAGAACATTTTTTTTCACCATTGATGGTCCTCTATCACCCTTTTAAAAGTTTGCACTCAGGAACCTAACACCCTGTATTAATTCAGAAGTTTCAAAATTATGTTTTTCAGGGTTTGAGAACTTCTGTACAAATTCAGCTAGAAATTGTTTAAAATCTTCACATTCTAAATTTTTTGAGAAAAATTCCGCTAAGGAATTCATTGCTACTGCTCTCCTAGACACAACTTATCTGTTTTATATACAGATTTGAACTCCTATAAAGAATTCAATAAAGAATATTTCAGTTAGCCGACTACATTTTTATAGGAACTTTATCAAGCATTTCTTAAGGAGTTCACAAAGATCTTTTGAAAATTCCGACACAAATATGTTCAAGTATAGTTTTACGTTACACGACATCCAGAATAAGAAGAAAATTTGAAGCATATGTGGTCGGGGTTCTGCTAAACCGAACCAAAGATCATTTTTGAAAAATTCATATTCATATTTCAAACTATTTTGAGACCTCCGTACTACCATACTATACGCGTCCTCTCTGATTGATGTGAAGGATTGTTAGTGATATCGATTTCAACTTCATAGACGATGAAAAATCGAGATTTTTTTTTACAATCCGACTGGTTTTCTCTGAAACAAAGAAACACAGTCAGTCACACTGAACTATAAACCATATTCTAATGATTTTGTTCAGCCAGAGTGAACTGAGTGCAAAGTACTGGGAAATTTAATATAATTATATCAATGATTTCAAAAAAAATACATGTATACTTCATCTCTGATGGTTAATAAAGGCTTGTAAGTTACATGTGTGCGGAAAAGTTTCAAATAATCTTAGCTGTTGTTTGTTTGTGACTGGTTGAGCTTTAAGCTTAATTATCTCGGAATAAAGTTTTTGGCGCTTAGTTCGGTTTAGCAGAACCCCGGCCATGTTGCATGTAAATTTCTTTTGATGTTAACATCTCCAATATATTGTAAAATTGGGACAGTATCACAATGACACTGTAAATCTTTCAGTAAGTTTTACAGATCCACTTAAAAGTTTGGATTCTTGGATGTTTTACATGCTCCACAGGTTATATGAAAAAGTCGGGAAAATTTAAAATCAATGCGGGAAAAAGTCGGGAAAAATGCGGGAATTTCAATTTTGATTTTGTGTGGCCACCCTGGTTATATGATAGACTGACACTGTGCTGTAAAAGTTGGAAGGAAGGGAAACGGCTTTTTCAACCCGTTTCTGTTCTAGCGATGGCAATGAACATGATAATATACATGAGTTGTATATGCAGAGAGGAGGAGAAAGTATATAAAAAAATACAAAGTATGAGGAAAGGGACGGGCCGGGAATTGAACCCAGGACCTTCTGCATACAAATCAGAAGCGGTAGCCACTACGCCACCAAGACCGTGTTATGATAGCCCATATTATTGAAGCAAAACTGAACTACAGTGACCCCACACCGATGAATCACCTTAATTTTTGTACACTATTTATGAATCACCATGTTGATCAAATGGAGTGATCCATAAACTGTGGTCATTTTTGCCGATTCATAAATTGTGGGGTCACTGTATATTCATTCTTCGGTAAAGCTGTATTTTGAGTAAGTTTGATAATTAAATTCACCGAATTAAACACATTTTTTCTAAATAAGCTCAAGGTGGTTCAAGAAAAACTGGCTGTATTTTTTTAAATTTCGATTTGTCATCAAAATCGCCCAAAACACTTACAAAGCATTTTAAATGGCGTTGATTCATATGCAGAGATTGTCGTTATCTCTCTTCGGCTCGAGAGTTACAGGTGTTGTCTCTAAAAATCATAGTTTTATCAAACTTTGATTTTACAAGCTGGAGCCAAAATAATAAATATCTCTCAGCAACATGGTGAAGATATGCCGAAGCCACATCCCAATTTTTCAAGAGAACAAATCTGAAGAACCAAATCACGGTTAGTGCTGAAAAGATGATCGATTAGTTACCCGCTGGTGGTGACCAATCGATCAACTTTTCAACGAAAACCGTCATTTGGTTCTTCCGATTTGTGGTCTTGGAAACTCGAGGTGGTTCTTCGTCATATCTTCACCCTAAAGAAGTAGTAGGACCACCGCCTAGCGGATAAACCAAGAATAACTAGTTCATCATCGGATAGCTCTTGATGTTCTGACCAACTTTGCTGAAGACTGCACACTTAATCCAAAGATGGTTTTAACTTATGCTAGGCACATACGCATTGCAAAACCACGCTTGATGTTCGCGTGATGGTACTGGCAATGGCTGTTATCGCAACACCTATCAATGCCAAATATATCCATGGTCACTAGCGCCGCCTATTGGAGCAAATATGTACTAAGTTACATACTATCGAAGAGTCCTTGATCCCCGCAACAACTTTTCTGAAGACACTAGTCTTCTAACATGCCTCTTCCCCCCCCCCCACCCCCCCTCGGAGTTTCT